>NC_142797.1:60965427-61334079 GCF_049724085.1 Artemia sp. Qi Xiang Cuo | reverse complement strand
GCGAATTGTATGTGCGACTATGGCTTCTACAATAATTTTGGAAAGTTAACTTACATTCCCTCTTTTAGATTTCTGAGGGTATGTCTCGTTGGATAGATAAATCTAACGTCCCAAGTTTTATGAACTGTATCTCTCAGCGGGTATAAATTGCAGGTCACTCGCACCTACTCCTAAATAAACTCCGGCGTGTGTCCTGTGCGTCAATGTGAAAAACTTAAGGAAAAGGTACAAATAAAAGGGGCTGATGTTTTTAACTGTCCAAAGATTGCTAAATTATTATTTTATGACGCAAAGTTTCCCATTTTTGGATAGGAGCTAGGCACCTCGATCCCTCTAGTTGAATTTTAGGTCCTAAATTTTAAAGACCATGTCCATCCGCAATTAAAAGAGCATTCCTTTAAATAATTAAATAAAAAAAACAAGTGTTTTCTGCTGAAAGTAAGGAGCAATATTAAAACTTAAAACGAACAGAAATTATTAAAGAACTAGGTATTAACGAGGGGGCGAACCCCCTCATATACGTAATAGTTTCTGTTCATTTTGAGTTTTAATGCTGCTCCTTACTTTGAGATGAAAAAACTTGTTTTTTTTTATTTAATTTCTGTTCTTTTTTAAATAATGCTGGGAAATCTGGCGCTCCCTTCATGGAAAATTCTCTTCCCCCATGTTAAATTCCTCCATGGAAAGATACTCCCACATAACCTTCTCATTAACGTACCCATTACGTAACCACGTAACTTAAGTCATCCTCAAAGACAAAGTTAGTAAATTTTTTTTTACTATACTGAACAAAGTGGCTAACTCAAAATTTTGATCCGGTGACTTTGGGAAAAAAATTAATATGGGAGGGGGCCTAGTTGTCCTCCAATTTTTTATGGTCACTTAAAAAGGGCACTAGAACTTTTAATTTCCGTTCGAATGAGCCCTCTCGCGATATTCTAGGACCACTGGGTCGATACGATAACCCCTGAGGGGAAAAAAACAAGTAAACACGCATCCGTAATCTTTCTTCTGGCAAAAAATATACAAAAATTCCACATTTTTGCCGAAAGGAGCTTGAAACCTCTACAGTAGAGTTCTCTGATACGCTGAATCTCATTGTTTGATTTTCATTAAAACTCTATGACTTTTAGGGGGTGTTTCCCCCTTTTTTTGAAAATAAGGCAAATCTTCTCAGGCTCGTAACTTTTGTTGGGTAGGACTAAACTTGATGAAACTTGTATATTTGAAATTAGCATAAAAATCTGATTACTTTGATTTATCTATTAGTATTCAAATTCCGTTTTTTATAGTTTCGATTACTATTGAGCCGGTTCGCTCCTTAAACAGTTCGTTACCACGAACTGTTTGATCAGTATAAACATTTTTTTGCCGAAAATAGTTGTATCTTATGGCGGTTGGAGGGGAGGAGTTATTGTCTATGCATATGAAGATGAGGTTTGGATTTAAGCAGTAGGGTGGGAACAAGGGTGTTAAAGAAAATGCTATGCCTTTGGACAAGGGAGGGGTGGAGGGGTCATTAAGGTGAATCCGAATGACCACCCTTGTAATTTTTATTATCCCCCCTTCCTCTTTAAAAACCTGTGAAATAATGTTTCAGCTTAGGTAGCATTGATATGCCTTTTTTTTCTTTTTTTTGCTCCGTTAGTGGGGCACTGCAGCATCGTAGAGAGCTTTTTAGAGCCCATTTAAAAGCTAATGCCCATACAGTGGCGGATCCAGGGGAGGGGTGAGGGGCGCGCCCACCTAACATAGTCTAAAGTAGTGTAATTTACTTAATTAACGCAAGTTTGTATTAATTAATCTTGTTCCTTACGCAAGTTTATTGGATCAACCTATTTTGCGCCCCCCTAAAAAAATCCTGGATCCGCCCCGTTGCCCTGCTTTTTACCTGCTTTTTATAAGTTCGTCTTGATAGTAGTAAAATAAGATGCAGTTTTTACAACAAATGTGTCTTCTCGTACAAAATATATAAGAAAGAAGCTGAATGAAACTTATTAGATTAAAAATAACTATCCTGACAAATCAACGTTTGGAATAAAAAAAAATACTATTACCAAAATTTGCTATAAAAACAACAATTGAAACAATATAATACTGAGTCATCCCTTTAATAAAAGCAAGATTAAATTTTAAAAATTACTGATTGTATAACAAAATAGAAGCTTTTGCTTTTTTTTTTTTTTTTTTTTTTTTTTTGCTTTTGCTTTTGCTTTTGCTCGTAGGAAATCATCTTCAGTTAAACTAACTTGGGTGAATTTTAATAGCACTAACAATTTTGGCTAGCTCAACTTTTTTGATTGATTCGATTATTTCTTAAAAGCTATGGATTGAACACTTTTTCTTCATTGTTTGCCGAATTAGGCTTACAAGTTCTCTTTGTTAGCGTATGTTTTAATCTGTAGTTCTAGTTTAAGATTTTTTATGCGTATTTTTAAGCTGCAATGCTAGTTTAAGATGTTTTAAACTGTAGTTATAGTTTAAGATGTTGTAAGCATATATTTTAAGCTGTAGTTATAGTTTAAGATGTTTTAAGTGTATGTTTAAGCTTTAGTTAAAGTTTAAGATGTTTTAAGGATATGTTTTAAGCTGTAGTTCTAGTTTAAGATGTTTTAAGCGTATGTCTAAGCTGTAGTTACAGTTTAAGATGTTTTAAGCGTATGTTTTAAACTGTAGTTCTAGTTTATGTTTTAAGCATATGTTTAAGCTTTAGGTATAGTTTAAGATGTTTTAAGCGTATGTTTAAGCTGTAGTTATAGTTGAAAATGTCTTAAGCATATATTTTAAGCTGTAGTTATAGTTTAAGATGTTTTAAGCATATGTTTAAGCTGTAGTTATAGTTTAAGATGTTTTAAGATGTAGTTATAATTTTAGGTTCACGAGTCTGATATCCTTGGTCAATTTGGAGTTGGGTACAAATATGCCATCTCTACGCTAAATGAGGGTCGAATTGGAATTGCATCCCAAATGATTGGTCTAGCTCAAGGCTGTTTTGACCAAACAATACGATATGTCCTTGAAAGGAAACAGTTCGGCAAAAGGATTTTTGATTTCCAGGTATGAAAATTTTAGTCTGCTTTAATCAATTCAAAATTGTATAAATTATAAGCAAAGTATATGTATTTGGTATTCCAAAATATAAATTTTCAAAATGATTTATTTAAAAGTATCGAAAATACACTCAATAACCGAATTGGCTTTGAAGTGTTTTTCTTGGCATAAATGTTAAGCTGTAACATCAAATTCCGATATTGGCTGTATCAAACAGTTCGTGGTAGTAAGGAGCTACTCGGCCCAATAATAACTGAAACTCTAAAACACGGAATTTTGATAACAATAGATGCATTAAAACAATTGACTTTTTATGCTGATGTCAAATATGTATAAGATTTATTAATTTTGATGTTGCCCTTCAAAGGCTTCAAGCCTGAGAAACATTGCCTGATTTTGGAAAAACCGGAGGGGGCCTTAAAAGCTAAAATATATTCATGGAAATTGCACCGTTAGATTCAGCGAATCAGAGAACCCTCCTGTAGAGGATTCAAGCACCTATCTACAAAAATGTGAAATTTTGTATTTTTTTGCTGGAAGAAAGAAAGATGCGTCTTTAATTGTTCTTTGTTTTCTCCAGGGGTAGTCGTATCAAGCCAACGATCCTAGAAGACCGGGAGAGGGCTTATTCGAACGGAAATCAAAAGTTCTAGTGTCCCTTTTAATTGACCAAAATGTTTAGAGGGCAACTAGCCCCTTCCCTCGTCAATTTTTTACCTAAAGATATTTGACCAAAATTTTTAGATAGCCATTTGATTCAACATAGATGAAAGGTCCAATAACTATCCGTTTGTGGATGACATAACCCCCCATAGTTCCTGAGGAACTGGCTGTAAGTTGCGCAATTTTCCCACCGTTCATATATAGTATTTGTTGTGTAAAAGTTTTGGGTGGAACTTTCTGCGGTGAGGGAGATTTTTCACGGGGAGAATTTTCTGTGGGGAGGAAAGTGTCCAAGGGAAAATTTTTACACGGGGAGAGGGAAGGGGATTTCCTGATATGTTTCCTGGTATGATTTGAAAAATGTTCAGGAATTAAATAAAAAACATTTTTTTTTTTGCTGAAAGTATAAGGAGTGACATTCAACTTAAAATGAACAGAAATTATTCCGTATATGGGGAGGTTGCCCTTTCCTACACCCTCTCTCTTTATGCTTAAGTTAGTCTGTTTATCATAATTTTTTAAGAAAGACTCCTCAAGTACAAGGGCCGTTAAATTTGAATGAGAAGTATTTTTAAAGATCTTCAAGATTTTAGCGTAAAGAGCAAGGGTAGAGGAAGGGGCAGCCCTCCTTATATACGGAATAATTTCTGTTCGTTCTAAGTATTAACGTTGCTCCTTACTTTCAGCTGAAAAAACTTGTTTTGTGTATGTAATTTCAATATAAATTGTGCATTTGCGTTTCTCCTTTTCGTTTTTAAGCTTAACGTCAGGCTTTGTATAACTTTATACTTAACAAATTAGTCTGTTACTCGGGGACAGAACTGAGATTTTACTGATTTTTAATGGTTAACATTTAATTACTAAGGACCACTCACTAATAACTTAAATTTCTCTCTTTCTCTCTCTCTCTCTCTCTCTCTCTCTCTCTCTCTCTCTCTCTCTCTCTCTCTCTCTCTCTTTTGCTCTCTCTTTCTCACTCTATAAAAAACAGATTTTTGGTCAATTTGAATCGGTGTACTTGTCTATATAGAGTAAAATGGGAATTTTTTTTTTCGTTTCCCTAAACTGGCCAAATTTGTGGCTTTTTGTAGAAAATCCAATTTTGAGGCAGTCCTGATTCTATTACTACCGTTTTTTTTCTATTAGAAACTTAATAACAGTTGAATTTCCTGAAATTCATTTTGCTCCATCCTTGTGTCTTTTGCTGGCTGAAGAAGCCAGCAGCTCTGCTAAAGCCTGAAGCCTGAAATCTTCCACTCTCTAATCACTATGATAATGATAGTTCTTTTTTATTATATAGTAATCTCCTGAGTAAAGACAAAATAATTCTGTCCTCAGAAAGATCACTTTTCTGAACCTCTCAAATTGTTTCGAAATTTCTTTGGTGGCAACCCTGCAGGCTGTAGTATTGGGTTCGTCCAGGAAATATTAAACGTTAATCAGAGAAGCACAGCAAGTGTCACCAACACATGATAATTGTCACTAACTCCACGAAAGAGGTACTGATGTAAGCTATTTTCATTTTTACATTACGACATTGAAAGTATTACATCTCCTTTTTACCTATGGTTAAGTTTCTTGTTTTTAGGGTATGCAACATCAAATCTCCCTGATTCGAACACAAATTGAAGCAGCACGGCTACTAACTTACAACGCTGCTCGGCTCAAAGAAGCTGGTCTTCCGTTCATCAAGGAAGCTGCTATGGCGAAATATTATAGCTCAGGTAGAACTTTGTTATAATTATACATTTTGTATTCCACCTAGACATCTGTATATATATTGACTTTTATCGAAAAGAAAAAATACATAAATTTGAAAGTTTGAAATTGTGAAGAATATGTGAAAAATTAACTCACTGAATACAAGCAGTTGGACACCGGCGGAACCGGTGGGACCCTGGGTCCCCTACCAAATTTTTTTCTGGCACCCTCTTATCCTGTTTTTTTCTTCTTTTTTACTCTTTTTTAAGGATAAATTTGTCAATTCGATCAATTATTGGCACCTTTGTCACACTGGCCTCCCCAAGATTTTGCTCATTGGTGCCCTTGTCACGTTGGGCCTCTCCCATGATTTTGCTCTAGATCCACCCCTGCAGTTGGATGCTGCTTATATCCCATGAGAATGTCGACAGGTTTTCAAGTATTTTATGTCATCAAACAATTGAAATTACTGATATTTGAGCAGTTGAGAAGCCAGATCGGTTAAACTTATTAGTTTATTAAACATGAATGATTAATTTATTGATTATTTTTCTGGTTAATTTATTCATTATTTTTGTTTATTGGGGAGCGGTTGGCTGCTAAATAGAAACAGAAGACATTTAATCTTCAAATAAAAAAGTAATAGTAACATGATTAAATTAAGAGCTTAACAAATTATTAGGATCTAGTTGGAATTATGTATTAATATTAGAATCTAAGGTAATTCAGCAAAAAATTATCTAAGTTAAATAACTTTAACTTAAATATTTTTTTTTTTGTCTGAATATCATGCCTCATTCTATAGAATGGATGGCGAGGGGGATCATTCTGGCCGCTCCTCATTTAGTATCCTTATCAAGGGCTGAGATAGATCAGGGACCAACTAACCGCCTTTTGGGTAGAAAATATGCCTCTTGGGGTTGACGTAATCTGTGCAGCCCTATGTTATACAGACATCTATATAAAATAGCTCAAAGATGTGGGGGGAGGGGGTCAAGAATTTTTTTTTAATCAAATATTTTTTGTTTGAGGATTATTATTGTGTTTAGCTTTCCGGGATGAATACGTTTATACGTTACGTTTTATTTGACGGTTAAAAGATGTAGATGTAGAATGTAATGTAGTATGTCGACTGATAGTAATCCAATTCATGCTTTAGATGGAGAACGAACAAATTTAGAAATAATATTGGAAAATATACTACCTTGCTAGACAAGGCCTTGTCTAAGGATGATTTTTGGAATATGTGTAGTCCCCCCCCCCCAGTCCTTATTCCAGAATTTTTAGTCATCAGTAGCATACCAATAAAATATAACCTTTTAAGTATTTGGATTCTTCCTTTAAAAGTCTCAGCAAGGCCCGTCGGTGATCGAATGTCAAAACGAATTCCTTGCAAAGAATGGATTTTAAATAATATGCACCATATATTGTCGTATATCCTGCTGCAGCGACTGATGGTATCTGTGGTATGCTAGATTTCTACTTTTTGTGTGATTAATTTAAAAAACTTTTCCCACAAAATAAGTTTTTCCAAAAAAAGTAAAGAACTCTATTTAACCAAAAATGAACAAAAATAGAATCAAATAATCTACCAAGCATACAACTACCACAAATCAATATCAGTAAATAAATGAAACGCAAAACAAACACAAATTACAATAAACAACTGAGTCAAACTCAAAACAAGCATAAATTAATGAGTTGGGCTCTAAATCCCTATGCTTTCTAAAAGCCAGAATATAATTTTCACTTTACTGAAAAAAAATCAAATGAATTTACTTAAAAAAATGCATTGTCAGTTTAATATACATATGCTGATATTTATTCCTTAAAATCTTAATTAATTTTTGATTTCCTAAAGTTATAAAAATGAAAACATTTAAAAGAATTTTTTCCAGTAGAGTTTAGAGTACAAATTATATTCTGGCTCTTAGAAAGCATAGATGTGTTTGGGGAAATCGTGGGCGTGAGAGGGGTGTTAGTTGCCCTCCAATCACTTTCTGTTATTGCAAAGGGCACTAACCCTTTCAATTTCCAATTGAATGAGTATTTTTTTAAGTTTCTACGACGACGCTATCTATAGAAACCTTATATGTCCCCGGGGCATAAATTACAACCCTTGCCTTGAGGGGTGTAAGTCACCCTCAAAGACATAATTTCCAGAACTTTTAACTACGTTGAACAAAGTGGTTATCTCGAAATTTTGATTGGATGTGTTTAGGGAAATAGTGGGCGTGAGAGGGGGATTAGTTGCCCTTCTAGCACTTTTGATTATTAAAAACGGCACTAGCTATTTCAATTTCCAATCGAATGAGCCCTTATTTATATGCCCTGGGGGAATATAAGGTTTTTATAGAAAAGTGTTGTCAACACATCCAATCAAAATTTTGAGATATACATTTTGTTCAACGTAGTTGAAAGTTCTGGAAATTATGTCTTTGAGGATAACAAACCTCCAACACCCCTTAAGGTAAGGGTTGTGTTATGCTCTCGGGGGGCATATAAGGTTTTTATAGATAGCGTCGTCGTAGAAACTTCAAAAAGGGCTCATTCAATTGGAAATTGAAAGGGGTAGTGCCCACTGTAATAATAGAAAGTGATTGGAGGGCAACTAACTTCCCTCTCACTCCCACCATTTTCCCAAACACGTCCAATCTAAATTTTCAGACAGTCATTTTTTTCAACGTAGTTAAAAGCTCTGGAAATTATTTCTTTTAGGATGACAACCCCCCCCCCCCCCCACACACACCCTTCAGGGCAAGGTAAGTTTTTTATAGAAAGTGTTGTTGTAGAAACTTCAAAAAGGGCTCATTCGATTGGAAATTGAAAAGGCTAGTGTCCTTTTTAATAGCCGAAAGTGATTGGAGGGCAACTAATCCCCCTCTAACGCCCACCATTTCCCCAAACACATCCAATCAAAATTTTGAGATAGCCATTTTGTTCAAAGTAGTTTCAAGTTCTTGAAATTAGGTCTTTGAGGATGACGAACCCCCTACAGCCCTCAGGACAAGGGTTGTAAGTTATGCCCTGGGGCATATAAGGTTTTTATAGAAAGCGTTGTCGTAGAAACTTCAAAATGAGCTCAATCGATTGGAAATTGAAATATCTAGTGCCCTTTTAATAGTCAAAAGAGATTGGAGGGCAACTAACCCTCCTCTCACGCCCACCAATTCCCCAAACACATCCAATCAAAATTTTGAGATAGCCTTGTTCAATGTAGTTGAAAGTTCTGGAAATTATGTCTTTGAGGAAGAGAACCCCCTCACACTCCTCAGCGCAAGGGTTGTAAGTTATGCCCTGGGGTCATGTAAGGTTTTTATAGATAGTGTTGTTGCAGAAAGTTCAAAAAGGGCTCATTCAATTGGAAATTGAAAGGGCTAGTGCCCTTTTAAATAGTCGAAAGTGATTGGAGGGCAACTAACCCCTCTCACGCCCAGTATTACCCCAAACACATCCAATCAAAATTTTGAGATAGTCTTTTTGTTCAAAGTAGTTGAAAGTTCTGGAAATTAGGTCTTCGAGGATGACCGGCTCCCCCCCCCCCACAGCCCTTAGTACAAGGATTGTAAATTAGGAGCAGGGGGAAGAAAAGGTTTTTTATAGAAAAGGTTGTTAGATAAACTTCAGAAAAGGTCTTTTCAATCGAAAATTTATAAAACAAGTACCGATTGCAACACCAAAAGTTGATTTAAGGGTAACTAATCCCCCCCTCACGCCCACCCTTTTCCAAAACACATCCAATCAAAATTTTGAGATACACATTTTTTCAACGTAGTTGAAAGTTCTCGGACTTTGGTCTTTGGGGATGAACCCCCCCCCCCCCCCAAAGCCCTTAGGATAAGGGTTGTAAGTTATGCCCTGGGGGCATATAAGGTTTTTATATAAAAATCGTATCAACTTCGGAGGGGGCTCATTGGATTGGTAATCAGACACTCTAGTGCTCTTTTTAAGGGGCAAAGTCATCGGAGGGCAGCTATCACCCCCCCCCCCCCACACACACACACACACACACAAATAAGTCGTATTGTCCCGAAATGTACCTAATAGAAATTTTTAGATAGCCCATCTATTCAAAATAGTCTAAATATCATATAACAAAGCTTTTGGGATTGAAGCAAACCCCAGAGATTAGGGGCAAGGGTTGTAAGTTATGCCGAGGGAGTGTTTAAGGTTTATATGGAAGGGATGGCTGTTTAACTTTAGAAGGCTCGTTTGAGGAGTGTCCTTCTCATAAACATAATTTCCATATCTTTCAACCACGTTGAACAAAATGGCTATCTCAAAATTTTGATAGGATGTGTTTGGGGAAATAGTGGGCTTGGAAGAGGTGTTAGTTGCCTTTCAATCACTTTCGGCATTTAAAATGGCCACAAGCCCTTCCAATTTCCAATCAAATGAGCCCTTTTCGAAGTTTCTACGAAAACGCCTTCGATACGAAGTGCCCTGGTCTAAAAGAAATAAATAATACATTGTGTTAACATCGTTCTTTACTTAGGCAGCGCTATTGCGCTGCCTATGATTTCTCCTTTATTCTCCTTCTTTGTCGAAAATGTACCATTTACTATCATTTTCAATGTTGCCGCGTAATTTCAAAATTACATTTTGTCAAAATCTATTTATTGCATATAATGCGTTTTGGTTTTGGGACCAGTGCCATGTCTAAAGCAGAACTCCCAGATGCATCGGTTTTATTATCTAAATTTGATGAACGAATTGTATCATTTACTGGTGGCTGCCGTAGCCACAACAGAATGGTTTGGAGGGGTTGCCTTTACCATATTTGTATGGTAAATTACCGTATTTTTACTAATATTTTTTGGAGGTGGTAACTGCAACCATAAGAAAATGTGTTAAATCGATAGAAGGAGTTGCCTTTACTATATTTTATGTTAAGTTACCGTATTTTTTACTAATATTTTTAGAGGTGGTAGCTACAACCATAACAAAATGTGTTAAATGGATAGGTGGAATTGCCCTTTACCGTGTTTTTATGGTAAATTACCAGGTTTTTTATTAGTATTTTTCAGAGGTGGTACCTGCAACCATAACAAAGTATGTTAAATCGGTAGGTGGAGTTACCTTTACCATATTTTTATGGGAAATAACCATGTTTTTCACTCATATTTTTCAGAGGTGGTAGCTGCAACCATAACAAAGTGTATTGAATCGATAGGTGGAATTGCCCTTTACCTTATTTTTATGGTAAATTACCATGTTTTTTTCTAATATGTTTCAGAGGTTGTAGCTGCAACCACAACAAAATGGATAGGTGGAATTGCCCTTTACCGTGTTTTTATGGTAAATTACCAGGTTTTTTATTAATATTTTTCAGAGGTGGTAGCTGCAACCATAACAAAGTATGTTAATACGATAGGTGGAGTTACCTTTACCATATTTTTATGGAAAATGATAGGTGGAATTGCCCTTTACCGTATTTTTATGGTAAATTACCATGTTTTTTTCTAATATTTTTCAGAGGTTGTAGCTGCAACCACAACAAAATGGATAGGTGGAATTGCCCTTTACCATATTTTTATGGTAAATTATCATGTGTTGTACTAATATTTTTCAGAGGTAGTAGCTACAACCATAACAAAATGTGTTAAATGGATTGATGGAATTGCCCTTTACCGTATTTTTATGGTAAATTACCATGTTTTTAACTAATATTTTTCAGAGGTGGTAGCTGCAACCATTACAAAGTATGTTAAATCGATAGGTGGAGTTACCTTTACCATATTTTAATGGTAAATTACCATGTTTTTTACTAATATTTTTCAGAGGCGGTGGCTGCAACCATAACAAAGTATGTCAAATCGATAGGTGGAGTTACCTTTACCATATTTTTATGATAAATTACCATGTTTTTTACTCATATTTTTCAAAGGTGGTAGTTGCAACCATATCAAAGTATGTTAAATCAATAGGTGGAGTTACCATTACCATATTTGTACATATATTTGTACATATTTGTTTTTGAAGGCTCAGGACAGGTCGTCGTGGCGAAACACTGTTGCTGCCTTATGCGCCCCCAGGCGTAGGAGGACCTAAGTAAGAAGTAAGTATATTTGTAAAGGTAAATTACCATGTTTTTTACTAATATTTTTCAGAGGTGGTAGCTGCAACCATCGATAGCTGTAGTTACCTTTACCATATTTTTATGGAAAATTACCATGTTTTTTACTCATATTTTTCAGAGGTGGCTGCTGCAACCACAACAAAATGTGTTGAATGGATGGGAGGTGTTGGCTTCACCAAAGACTATCCCATAGAAAAGTATTACAGAGACTGTAAGATTGGAGCCATCTACGAAGGAACTTCAAATATTCAGTTGAACACCATTGCCAAACTCATTGAGCAAGATTATAAGTGATTCAAATATTCAGTGTTGTACAAGTTCAGTAATTCAGTTGCTAAGGTCCCCCTATAAGCGTACCTACGATCGTTTTGTTTATTAGTTTCTTGGAATAGTTTTGTTCTGTTGTATAAGAAGTCAGCGCTTTCGTTATATTATATGGGCTTTATTATATCTGTATAAATATGCTATTTTTATTGTCAATCTATATAGGCAGCTACGTAATCTTACACCGTGTTTATGGACAAAAGGAAGTAACAATATTAAAAATTTATACCAGGATAGAGACAGTTTCGAAGAATATCTCTAAATAATTACTTTTAACTCTTGTAATCCATGGTAGTATGTAGGCTATAATGTGTTGTAATGAATAAACATATTGAGTAGAATTTAGCTTTTCACTGTCCATCTTATCGCTCCTCGACCGCTTTTACAGATATTCGCTTCACTTCTTTGTTTGTTGTGAAAGATGGTTGTTATTTCTAAATGTTATTATCAATATCAACGATTCAATTGACCCTATTCCCCAACTGAAAAGCCATACCCCACTTGTAGTTAAAAAAAAGGATGAGTACGTGTAGTGCAGATGCCAATCTTCTGATTCTCTGCCTAAGGGATCGTTATGTATGCCTTGGGGCAAATTATCAGCCGCTCCTGTCTTCTTTCCCCAGATTTTTCCAGGCACTCATCTAGAGCCGATCGACTCTGGCTGAGCTTACAGAGTCACGCTGATGACCCTAGTCCCAAACCAGCGACACCCGGCGTCGACACCAGGAGTCCCCGAAGGACAGAGGTTGTCTGCAAGGCTTGTGTGCAATCACTTGTCTAGGAGTTAAAAATCAACCTACAAATGAAATAAGATACACTTTAAACTGAGTTAATTGGCTGAAAATGTCCACAATCCTAGGTCCACACAGCTACACTTATGTTTAATGTCAGATATATGTTGTTTTGTTGTTGTTGTTGTTGTTTTTTTTGTTTTTTGTTTTTTTGCAAGCTCACGTTTCATGACAGTTCAGTGATTGTATTGAAATACTTCAATTAAGGCGCGGAAAACCCCTTCTATTAAAAAAAAAAGGAAATAAAGTAGATAAATTACCTCAAACATCAGAAGTGGTCTTCCAGTCAGTCATTGATAATATGATCAATAAGGTTTGATCATTTTACTGTCATGTCTATACCGTGCTAACGTATCGGCTATTTATGACCAAATACTGTATGGCTTATAAGTAGACTATTGTACCTATAAATTTTAGCATTACCCTTGCCATTTTTCTTCCCTGTTCAAAACTTAACGAAGTTAGGATACCACCTATCCCTATTAGTACCAATCCCGGCATGAAGGCGGTTCTGCGCGAGTATATACCACTATCACTGTCACCTTGCATTTTTTTTTTTTTTTGTCATTAATTGAGTAAGTAGAATTCTATTATTCCATTTCTTTTCCACATGAATAGATACATTTTTACCACCTAATTTCGCGTTTCGCAATACTGGGAGCTAAGTTTCCGAAATTCCTAACGCTTTCAGTGCAAAACGTCTTAATTTGTCAGTCAAAGTATCGATGTGATAGTTGTCTTTCAACGTCTTAACGTTTCATATCCCAATTTTCATATTACTTAGATCATTGAAATTGTTGTGGCTTCATTACAATTCAGTGACTACTAACTCCTCAAGTCTACCAAAGCGCTTAAGCTGGCTAACCACCGGACAGAAAGATGTCCTCAGGACCATCAGTTCAGTGGAGGCTTTGTGCAAATCTGGGCCTATCTTGGTCACTACGTGATTTTCAGCATTCGGCCATGCACTTTCATCAACAAACAGTCAAAGTCGTGTACTAGTAATTCCAGGCCTATTGCCTCTCACTCACAATATATTCATGCCTGCAAATATTTTACTACACTGAACACGCAACTATAATAAACACTGTTGCTAAAAAGCTTCTACTTGTCCTGTCAAAACAAGCAAAAGCCAGTGGAATCCATTAATCAAAATCCAGTGCAGTAATGTGTTGTTTACTGGGCCAGAATGTCCTTGTGGGGTATCATTCCTCAAGGTCGCCCTGCAACATTGTTTGCAGTCACGGTTCTAGCTAGGTTGAACTCGTGGAAGGTTCACCATAACCCCACTGTGAAGCAACAGAAGCAGGGTATCTCTTAAGGGGATAGGGACGGAGGGAGGAACATATGGATACATCAAATCATCTCACAGCTCAATAATAGCTCTAGCCTTCTTTTACCTACCCTTGTCAGAAAATTTGTCGAGGTTTCAAGTCTTTATATCGAAAGAACGAAATTTTTATTGTTTTCGAAAAAGTGGTTGACGAATGCGTGTTTATTTTTTCTATGTTTTTAAGTAATCAAAGAGATCATGCCATAAAGTGCATATTGTCACCATTTTGCATATTGTCGTTTTGCATATAGTGCATAACTAATAAAAGAGATCATGCATTTTAAGTAATAAAAGAGATTATGGCATCAAATGCATATTGTCACCATTTTGCATATTGTCGTTTTACATATAGCGCATAACTAATAAAAGAGATCATGCTATAAAATACATATTGTTGCCATTTTGTCACAATTTTGGATATTGTCGTTTTGCATATAGTACAAAAGTAATGAAAGAGATCAATCATTTTAAGTCATAAAAGAGATCATGCCACAAAGGGCATATTGTCGCCATTTGGTCACCATTTTTCGTATTGTCATATTGTTGTTTTCCATATAGTGCATAAGTAATAAAAGAGATCATGCATTTTAAGTAATAAAAGAGATCATGCCATAAAATGCTTATTGTCACCATTTTGCATATTGTCGTTTTGCATATAGTGCATAACTAATAAAAGAGATCATGCATTTTAAGTAATAAAAGAGATCATGCCATAAAATGCTTATTGTCACCATTTTGAATATTGTCATTTTGCATATAGTGCATAACTAATAAAAGAAATCATGCATTTTAAGTAATAAAAGAGATCATGGGATAGAATGCATATTGTCACCATTTTGCATATTGTCACATAGTCGTTTTGCATATAGTGCATTACTAATAAAAGAGATCATGCATTTTAACTAATAAAAGAGATCATGCTATAAAATGCATATTGTTGCCATTTTGTCACCATTTTGCATATTTTCGATTTGCATATAGTACAAAAGTACTGAATGAGATCATGCCATAAAGGGCATATTGTCGCCATTTTGATCACCGCTTTTCATATTGTCATATTGTTGTTTTGCATATAGTGCATAAGTAATAAAAGAGATCATGCATTTTAAGTAATAAAAGAGATCATGCCATAAAATGCGTATTGTCGCCATTTGCATATAGTGTATATTGTTGCCATTTTGTTGTGCAAAACTTAGCTCTTGATCTAACCAGAGCCGAAATATGCTACCCAGGTTTAAGTTTTTTTTTTCATAGGTATCAAACAGTTCGTGATAACAAACTGTAAGTGAGGACTGATGCGGCTCAATAGTAACCGAAACTCTAAGAAACAGAGTCTTGATACAAATGGATACATCAAAAGAATCGAATTGTGATGCTTATTCGAAACATATAAAATTTATGAAGTTTAATGTTACCTATCAAAAGTTACGAGCCTAAGAAAACTACCTTGATTTTTGAAAAATGGCGGAAACACCCCCAAAAATCAAGTGATCTTAATGAAAATCCCACCCTCGTTCAGCATATCAGAGAAGCCTACTGTAGAGGTTCAAGCTCCTATATACAAAAATATGGAATTTTACATTTTTTGCCAGAAGTAAGATCACGGATGCATGTTTGTTTTTATTTTTTACTTTCTTTTTTTTAGGGGTGATCGTAACGAACCAGTGATCCTAAAAGATTGGGAGTGGGCTCGTTTGATCTGAAATCAAAAGTTCTAGTGCCCTTTTTAAGTGACCAAAAGTACTGGAAGGCAGCTAGCCCCCTCCCGTGCCCCTTTTTCCCAAAGTCGTCCGATCAAATTTTTTTGATAGCCATTTGGTTAAGCATAGTCGAAAGATCTAATAACTTTCTTTGAGGATGATTTAAACCCCCATCTCCCAGGGGAAGAGCTGCAAGCTTTCAACTTTGCCCATTGTTTACATATAGTATTGGCTATTGGGAAGTATACTGATATTTTTCGGGGGTGGGGGGGGGGGATAAGTGGGAGGATCTTTCCATGGAGGAATTTTTTGTGGGGGAAGAGAATTTTCCATGGAGTGGAGCTGGATATCCCGGCATTATTTAAAAAATAATCAGAAATTATATAAAAAAAGCAAGTTGTTTCAACTGAAACCAAGGAGCGACATTAAGACTTAAAACGAACAGAAACTATTACGTATATGAGGGGGGTTGTCCCCTCCTCAATATCTCGCTTTTCACGCTAGAGTTTTTTCAGAACTTTTAAAAAAGCTTAATTTTCCAATTAAACGGCTCTTGTTTTTTAGGAGTCATTCTTAAATAACAGGAACAAAAAGTAAAAGTTCAGCGTCAAGACTGATCCGATTCCATGTGGGATTGCAGGGATTTCTGGATCCCTTTTGGCCCCTTAAAAATTGCACTGAAGCTTTTCAATTTTCTAAAGAACAAGGTCCCTCCTAATATTTATTAGGCCATTCTCCTTTTTTTAATACGAATTAACAAAGGGGTAACAAATTATACATGTAAGACACATCGTTCTTTACTATATATATATGCTGCCTATTGATAGTCTATAATTAGGGTACGAAGGTCTCCAAAATGCATGCATTAGCCAGACGTAGGTACAACTGTAGACGTATAGAGACAGACTATTCAGGATGTCCCTGCGCTTTTTAAAGACTGCGCTAAAGATGAGAGGAATGTTTGATAACTTTCTGGGACATATAAATATTGACTGGTGTTTGGAAGAAGAATCAGAAACTAATGGATAGTGAGTTATGAAATCAGATTAGGGCAAAATTACAAAAGCATAAACTGGGTCAATTTATGAGGTCGTTTTTTGTCAATTTTTCTCAAAAATTGATATTTTCAAAGTTAAACCGCTTTATAAGCGTTTTCATATTCAAATAGTTCATATTCTTCGCAAGTTTTGCTTCTCCAAGTTGGCTATTGCACCACTAGCGGTGCAATAACCACTTAGCTGGTTATTGCACCGAGTGTGGACTTAGCTTGTTTTTGGGCCAAATTAGGACATCTTGAGTTTTTCCACCGAGTCAGTTCGCAGTTTGGATTTATCTCGTTTTATACCGGATTGAGAAAGCTTCTTTTTCACCGACTCGGGAGCTAGCTCACTTTTGCAGCGAGTTAGTCTGAAACGTGGCCATAGCTCACTGTTGCACCGATCCAAGACTTAGCTCGTATACCCAAGTCAAGACTTGTCTTGTTTTACACTCAGTCAGAGCATAGCTTGTTTGTTTTTTTTTTGTTTTTTTCTTCTTCTTTTTATCGAATCAGCACTTGGCACGTTTTTGTATCAATTCAGCCTGTATCTTAGACTTAGCTTATGTTTACACTGACCAGGAATCCTTGTCAAATTCCAGTTGCAAAAGATTACAACATGCCTACCTTTCTAGCCTGGGCAAAAAATAAATAATACGTAAGACGTAAATTACTTCAGTTTACGTTATTGTACTGATTCTCATTAGCTTAGTTAGGCCCAGAGGTTATCTAGTGATTTCAGAGATACAATATAAGGGCTTCGTGATCTTCTCTTTGGGTTAAAAGAAAAGAGTAGATCGGTGCTCTAAGGTTTGTTTTCGCAGTTCGAATTCAGTGGCCTAATTTCATCAAAATTCTGGGGGGGGGGAGTTGGAGCCAGTTTTTCCAAATCAAGTGGAAATGATAGTGAAAAGGGAAAAATAAGCCATATAGAACCATAAGGGCAAAGCTATACTAAAGAATACTGACCTGTTTCTCTGGATGCTTGAATTATGCAGGCTTATCTTAGTTTTGGCAAATTTTTTGGCAGAAACTAAATTTCGGTTGTGGGGGTGGGTAGTAAACTGATAGGCAGTTGCCCTGCCCTGCCCCATATCAAATTATGCCACTATTCCAATTGTCTGTTTGCTCTCGAAAGAGAATTGTTAACTAACAAAGAGCCAACAGTCAACGAAATATAAACATTGACACTCTGGGAGTTTCTGGCCTGAAAAAACTATTTAGATAGGTCACGAGTTTAAAAAATTTTTAGAGCCTTAATTTTGGAAAAATCATGTGAGGGACGTCACATTTAAAGAGTAAAAATTACGTTATTTTTTCCAGTGGTGATTGTATCATTTATAGTATCTATGACGCATGCAAAATTAAACAATATGATAAATGACTCTGAACATCTAAAGAAAAAGGAAAGGAACAAGAAAGATTTTTCAGAGAGAATAGGCGATGGAACATGTCTGGCTGTTATTGATTTATGTAACAACGTAATTAAGTAAAAATATCACCACTGGGGAAAAACTGGAAAAAAATTTGACTGGTATCAATCACGTCATGCAAAATTACACATGTTTTTGAATGAATCCATATAGCTAAAGCAAAACGCATGAAAACGACTGGTGATGATGAACAAAATGAAGCGCAACGAGATCTGCGGCTAGGAGACATGTGAAAACAGGCATCACAGTGAATCACACATTAAAATAATGAAACAAGGAATCTTCGGTTAAAAAATAAGTACCAGGGATGATCAGATCAAATCGTAAGCCAAATCTGTGTTTAGAAGTGGAGCAACAGTGAGAATCACAACGAATCCTGTACCGTGAGTAAAACGCGATGTATTTAAAATACCAAAATAAAGTTCCTTCTTTCTAAAGATAATTCCGACTCCCTATAATTAAGTTAAACCTAGTTTAAAAAATTAAATGTCCTTAATCAGAAAATAATAAAACTGCTGTTAGCCTCATAAAAAACACGGCGCTATCCAAGCTTTGGATTTCGCTAAGACAGTGAGCAATAAAAAAGGTGCTATGCACAATGTTTCTAAGGAAGTTTAAATGATAAGTACCGTGTGATCGTTTGAATCATCAGATATATTTAAAACAATTTATTGGACGAAGGGTTCGCATCCTTGGGCCACTTGAGCCAATTGTGAGCCAGTTCTCACAGCGCAGGACAAAAAAACTACGTTTGATAGTGGGGTAAAAGTGCTTTTTGGAAAATATTCGTAAATTCGAATCAGGACCATTCAGATAGAATTTTTCGCCACTCAAGCTTGGCAATTCTTTCATATTGTATCTCGGCCACCATTAGTGTCATTTGAAGTGGCCTACTGCTGTTCACCCAAATATGCGAGTTTCAATAAATCTAATGCTTTTTTACCTGTGTTTACTCCATTATATTTGTCTGTAGCCAGAATAGTGGCTGGTAAATGGTTAACAAAATCTCTATGGACGTTTCCAGGAACTCTGATATCCAGATAGATCAAGGAAAAGAGGTCACATTTGTACATCTACATGTTTTATTTTCTCTCGATAATTGTGAGTAGTGTGGTCATAAAGTTACTTCACTCCCCATTGTTGTGGCGCGAGGCTTGTTGGCACAATCTTTAGCGCTATAAGCGGCCCTGTCGGAGAACTTATAAGGTGTAAGTTCACGGCCTTTGAGCATAATATTACCTTCGACGCGGTCAATATTTATTACCAATTAAACCCAGTCCCTTTCTTTTATAGCCACACTTTCTTTATAGCCACACAAAAAAACCTTCATTGCTACAAATGGCGCGGTCGGAAATTGGAGGAAAACTTGCGAACTAATTAGGCTATAAAACTTTGTAATTTAAATTTAATTATTAGGGAGATACAGACATATAAGTAAAGTGATTAGGCCTATAACCGCTAAGCTACGGCAGGAAACCCTGTAAAATATCTCATAGGAGATAATAGCCTCCCCCAAAATAGGTCAAGTGAAAAAATAAATTAATTTTGAGTTGATTCAAACGCAAAAAAAAATGTCGGACGACCTAAACGAGTTATTAACAGTGCAGAACTTGGTCGCGAAAAATATAGAAATAGTGAAGTCTATCCCGGAGTACAATGGTCAATCAGATATTGACGAATTCAATACCCAATTGGCCCAGTTTATCCAACTAACAAAAACAGAGCTAGAAGCGTCAGTCGAGCTGCTCCTTCTGCGATTAGAAGGCCAGTCCTTAACCTTTCTAAAACAGATTGAACATACCATAGGCAATAACGCCAACTTGCCAATAAATACGGTTGATAAATTGTTAAAAGAATTTAAAGATAGATTTATCGAAACCAGTTCCATAAATAAATTAAAACAAGGAACGGTGAGCTTTGACTTTTCACAAAATATAAGAGAATATCTTGATAATATACGCATTTCGGTAGAGGCAAAATACGGAAGAGGTTCTGGGCAACTGTATGAAAAAGTCATACTAAATACCTTTTTGCAAGGGCTGCCCCCAAAACTATATAGAATGGTAATATCCAAAAATATTCAGACGTTGGATCTCGCAGTTCAGGAGGAAGAGCGATTGATCGAAGTCGATATGATGTTCGCAAATCGTAGTAAAGCAAAAATAAATAGCCTAGACGATTCGAATACGAACATAAACTTCAGCACTGATGAGACATCTCCCGATTTCTTTTCAAGGGATAACTCCCAAGTGCCACAAAGAAATAAAAAGCGAGAACCCACTAGGCAGAAAACAATACGTTTTCAGCCTATCAAAAAATCCAATTATGAAAATTTCCATACAATAATAAGATGCTATAATTGCAATCGACCTGGGGACATCGCGAGAGAGTGCCATTATGTCCCCAACCGCATACCAAGAATTATTGTCGGCAGTAGGCAAAATAATGGCAACCAATTGTTTGAAATAAAAATTTTTAGTACCGGTGGTGCACTAGGCTACAACCAAGGAAGATTGCGCCAAGCAGTACCCTACAACAGGTACCAACCAAATTTGTATAACCCTCCCCCCAACAGACAAATTAATTACCGATTTGAAAACCCAAATACTCGCCAAGCCCAATATAATGCGAGAAAGCTATATAGAAATAACGAAAATTTACCAACGGGAAATGAAAATTCTGCAAGCCAACGGCAATGGCAGTCAGTGCCAGCAAGCAGCACTGACACAGGACATCCACGTTACCATAATAATACATGGCGAAGGCAGACAGACGTAAATCAATTAGATATGCCTACGGAAACCCATACGTCTGAATATCTATTACAGGCACCGACACATGAAATAAATCCTCAGGGAAACGTTTCAGGCTCCTCAGAAATATAAATTGGACCCAGAGGGTGCCCAGAATATTTAATAGGTCCAAAACAATGGTAGTGCCGTCTTGTAGTGATAATAATAACAAGTAACCTATATTTAATGATTTTTGTATAGAAAACGTTTACTTTAAGGCCTTAGTTGACAGTGGAGCTACGGTCAATATCATAAGCTCATGCGTATTTAATATGTTGCCTCTGCATATTAGGCAACACAGAAATTTTAACAAACCCAATTGATCTAGTATTACAAGGTATAAATTGGATACAAGAGGTTTAATTCGCCTATGCGTAAAAAGGGATAATAAGATCTTTCCAACGAATTTTGTAATATGCGATAACTTTCAGTACGAAGCAATTATAGGTATAAATTGTTTAAGGTCTAATAGAGTACTATTAGACGTAGCAAACGAGAGGATCGTCTACCCGGCTAAGGTAGGGGAAGAAATTTCTACCTTAAGAAATCGTAACAGAGGTTACGGAGACAACGTAACAGTAAACAAAATTTCTGACGGTATAATGTCACAATCTTTTGAACCTTATGTCTCGCAAGGAGGAAAAGGAATAATTGGAAATTTGTCCAATTATTCTGAAAGACATTGCAGAGATGAAGTAAATTTAAATAATAAAACTATTGAATCCGCAAAAATAAAAATAGGAGATATGTGACAGTACAGGTTAAACGAAATCAAGAAAATAGTGGAATTATGGAAAAACATAGTAAAACCCAACGTGACGCCACAAGATGCCGCAATGGCGCAGCATAGCGCCAGTATGAATCTAATAAACAATGAAAATAAAGAGAAATATTACGGGTTCGCGATAAGGAAAACAAGAGTCCCTCCCAAAACGATGCAAAAAATTCAAATATCACAGATGATTGAGCCAGTGGTTAGCAAATCCGAAATATGGTTTGCGACCCAATCTGAAATTCCCGAAAATCTGCTATGCGAAGAACAGATCATATCTTATGACAAAGGAGAAGGTTTTATTTTGTTATGTAAAGATTTTACTAGTAATTAAGGATTATTAAACTATAAATTTTGACGTCTCAGAGCTTTGTTTCCACGGCGCAATTAGATCTTGCTTAAGAGATACGAATTCTTATAGGCTAGCAGGGTTAGAAACTCTTTCTAAGCTGTGGCGATGACAACTTTTGATGCTTGTAGGAATGAAAAAGCGTGGCCTCTTCTTCTCGGACTATCTGGAGATCAGATTCCTTTGGGAGCATTTACCTTGGAGACTGGCGAACTAATTACCTATTATCGGACTAGACTCAGACATATAAGTGAAATAAACACAGGTAAGAAAGACAATAGATTTATTTAACTTACATGTTTAGTTGTACAGCAACGGGTCACTTCAATGAAAATAATAATGGTGACCGAGATTATTTGCGGTACGAACTGTTTTAGATATAACTTAACATTAAAATTAAAAAACACATTTACCACACTCCCAAACGCAGTTCTTTTGTCCTGCGCTGTAGGAACTGCCTGCCATTGGACCAAGTGACCCAAGGACGCAAATCTTCGTCCAATAATCTCTTTAAGATTTTTCAGATAATTCAGGAGTTCACACAGTTTTTTTTTTGCCTTTTAAACTTTCTCAGAAATGTTTTGCATTGCATTTTTTTTGCTACAATTATCTTAGCGAAATTCGAACGACAAGCGCCGTTGTCTGACTGAAGCTAGAAATGCAATTTCTCTTTTTGCTGATTATGAATTTAGACTCTTGGGAGCGGTATTTGAAATCAATTAGGGGACGTTTAATTTCTGCCCGAATCAACTTTAGAAGGAAAGAATCTTGTATTTTAAATATATGGTATTCTACTGCTGGTGCACATCACCCTTCCCATCAAATAATGACGTCCCGTCATTAGTAAATGCTCATTAGGAGTGCTTAAATTTTTCGATTATTTTTCTTATTCAAATTTACATCCATATCTAAAATTCGTCTCCCGGACTAAGATAAATTTTGGTTCTAGGTTAGCTACTATACTAAAGATTTTTTTTTTCTATATCTAACACTGATTACTTTTATATTTCCAATAAGGTTGGAACTATTCTAGTTTTACATTAGTTTTTTTTTTGATTTTGCTGTCTATATTACGTACTACATACTATCTACACTAAGTTGAATGAATAACATGATAATATTACACCTAAATCTAATTGTGGTAAGTACTTGAATGATTTATAACATACAATATTTGGTTCATTACACTCACTGATGATATTAAAACACTTGCACTATTGAGATTTTTAAATTGTCAAAGCTATTAGGAAGTAACAAATGTAGCTTCACATCTATTCATCACCTTTCGTGTCCTTAGTGTACTACACCCTTCTGTTGTAAATTACTGTCCTTCACTCCTTTTGTCCTGGCAAAAATTTCGAAGCACTTACGTTATGGTTTCTTCATGGAACAGTTCGAGTCTAGTTTTCTTCATATGGCTTGTTTCCCTAATAATTAACCGGGAAGGTACCGGTAAATACCGCTTCAACGGTCAACTGGGAAGTGAGTCTTTCCACTGCCGTGGTTGGTGTTTTTCTTCTCAGCATATCATTTTTATGATTTTGAGGCACACAGAGAATGTATTCTCGCATAAAATTGTTCATTTGTGCCTTTTGAAACGGGTTGTCGTCATACTATAGTGACTCTCGTAATATATTGTCTTTAAATTCAACTTCGAATATCTTCAACTATCATTTAACTTCAAATATCGTTAAATATCGTTTATCTTGTACTGCTCGATGGTGTTCTCAGAGTTAAAGTTCAAATTGTCTTTAATTTCTGCTTCAAATATCTTCAAATGTCTTTAAGTGTCATTTAACTTCAAATATCGTTTATCGTGTGCTGATGGAGTTCTCAGAATTAGACTTCAAATTGTCTTTAATTTCATCTTCAAATATCTTCAAATGTCTTTAAGTGTCATTTAACTTCAGATATCGTTTATCGTGTGCTGATGGAGTTCTCAGAATTAGACTTCAAATTGTCTTTAATTTCATCTTCAAATGTCTTTAAATGTCATTTACCTTCAAATATCGTTTATCATGTGCTGATCGATGGAGTTCTCGGAATTAAACTTCAAATTGTCTTTAATTTCTCTTCGAATATCTTCAAATTTAAATATTATTTAACTTCATATATCGTTAAATATTGTTATCTTGTACTGATCAATGGGGTTCTCAGCATTTAATGGGTTATATAGTTCGTTAAAGCACTTGATACTGAGGTTCAAATATAGTGTTACCTGATACGTAATATGGTTCATGGTCGAAGAAACGACGATCGAAGGTAACTGTTGTTTTCGTAGACGAAGTTGGGATGAAACTTGCCTGGAGTTATGGTGAGTACTCTTCGTTGGTTGAGATATGATAAATTAGATGTTACTGGGTCGTATCTGTACTGGGCAGCTTATTGTAATGCTCAATAACCAATTTGCCATTTACTTCCTGTAATAAAAATAGCGAGGCAGAATCACACGTTCTTTAAAGTAAACACTCATAGTACAAATAAGTCACGTATTAATTGGGTATATTAATTTCTAAGCTATGAGACAGAACTAAATAAATACACTAATATTAGTACTCACAATGAAAATCTAAAAATTTAAAATAGAGATGTCTTCAAATTTGTTTTGAGAACGGAAATATCGATATTAAATAAACATAATTTACCCTACATTGTTAAGTTTGAGGTCTACTTTAACAATATTTTTTCATGCCTGCATTGTTCACGTAAGTCCGTGCTGTTTAAGAAAATCATGTGCAGCGTCATAACCACACAGTTTTACGCAAACGATACTACAATGAGGGAACGAGACATAACAAGGACGAGTGGAGACCTCTCTACCCACTCGTCTTCTAATGTCCTCCCTATTTCTAGGCTTAGACGTTCTCATTGGGTTCCGGGTTTAATGGCTGAAATGCAGAGGTGTTCTTCTTTGTTTCCCCGTGTTCTTCTCTTGGATTTTCCGTAATTACAAGTCAACATTGGTGCATCATATTCGCTTTTCGAATAAGGTCATTAGATGCAGGATTTCCAAGCTTGCCTCCGTAGATTCCGGTTAATGCTTGGCAAAGAATATAAGCATAATGAAGAACTGACATCAATATCTTTTTAGAAGGCTATTGTTTAAGCAAATCTTTCAGCACTAAATAAATAAATATTATATTAATGTCTTATTAGAATCCATTAAGTGAAAGACATCTTCACATTAATAGGGAATTCCTTGTGGGTTTTACTTAGGCACCATTGGATATGCGCAGGGTTCCAATCCATACATCTTAATTGATTAAATGGTTTTAAAATTTAACATATTATTATTGAGTTATAATTTCACATCCGCCGTGGAATTCTACATATAAACGTACCAATAGGTTGTTTGGTTATAGTTACCAATAGTTGGCTATTAGTAAATATATTACTCGAGTAAGAAACACATGAATGAGCAATGAGTAGGCCTAAAATAATTATAATCTGCACTAAGATAAAATATTTCATATAATTAGACGCTTCTGTACTGGTAGTTTTTTTTTTTTTTTATAAAGCTGCCAGATATAAGTGTATAGCCTACTGAATTGCATAGTTTAAAAATAAAACTTCTTTTAAAAACACCCGACACTCCAAACTAGTCGTGTTTAATTCAGCTAATAAAAACAAAATCGCTTTATCAAAATATACTGAAGGATGGCTGGAATTTGTTCGGGTATAATGGGGGTGAAGAAATATAGATTTCAAGACGAAATCTCTTTAGTAATCACTATATCAGAATGTGATAATTTAATTTACATATTGCTCAGATAGATTTCGCATGAACTAAAAAAAGGGGGAAACAGAAAAAAAATTGACAAAAATAAAGTTGTTCACTAAATGAAGAACAGTCTTTTCAAGTTAAACATAAACCTTAGTCTAACTTAAATAAATTATCAGGTTCTAAATAGTTTATTGTGATAATTAAATTTTAATTAATAACTTATTGAGAAATTATATTTTAATAAATAATTAAAGTAACAAATTGAGTACGAATTGATTATTAGAATAATTAAATATGAATTTGACTGATATTTTAGGCAAGAAAAACGAACAAAACGGCAAGTAAAAAGGAAGATTAAACACTAAAAAACTTAAAAATAGAGCAAAACACGATTTAGATCAAGCTCTAGCTAGGATAGTGTCAGATTATTGAATTTTTAAGTCAAGTTAGGCATATTTGATTTATTTTTGATTAAATTTTTTTTTTTTCAATCTTCACGTGGAAGGCAATTTCAGCAGGGATTCTACATCTTAGAAAACTCTTATGCTCGTTGTAGAGAGGAGATTTCGCCTCGACTTAATCTATGTATAAGACTATTAGTAAAGATATCACCGTCATCCCCTTGCAGTCTTCTTATTGGTGTAAATTAAACGATAAGTAAAAATTTGTTTTTTTTGTTTTTGATGACATCAATGTTTGTTCGGACCTGGGTCGAATTTTAATAGAGAATCCGAGGGACGAGACCTGAGTCAGTATAGGTAAGATATAACCTGACTGACTTGCGAAAATATATCACAAAAATTAGAGCACAAGATATTTCATAGATAAACCAATGAAATTAAAGAACATTTTTGTCACAGAACTATAGAACAGTGATCTCTCTGTTATTGTATATGTCATAGACATAAACTAATGGAATTAAATTTTTCGCCAAGGAGCTAAAGACATCAATGTCTCTGTTTCTCTTTGGAAGTAATGTTTAACACAGAGCTGTAGGACAGCATACGTCATTGATATAATATAATGAAATTAAAAAGCTTTTCTCTCTTTTTTTTTGCCTCGGAGCTATAAGAAAGTAAACTCTCTGTTTCTCCTTCAAAGCATGCTGATTCAAAAAAACTAAAACTTAACTAGCTCACAGAAGTTTCTATTCAACCGTTAAGTATTGTTTTGACTGGCCCTGATTGGCATAAAAATACTAATTTCTTACACTTGAAGGACTGAGAAATATCCCTTCCTACGATCGTTAAAAAAAATTACAAAAAACAATCATGGGCCTTGAGTTCCTCCCCGGGCTTCCCACAAGACGTGGCCCAACACCACTTGTCGTTCTCAGTCGACCACGAGCTTCCTACCTTTGGTTATTTTCTGTTCCAACCTTTTTATTATCCTTTGAAAGGGCATAGAAATAACACTAACAAAAATCAGACATCTAATCTTAATCACATCCTTAATAACATAGACTAATTTAGTCTAAGGTGTGCAAAGTATAGCAATCAAGAATGCTTGTTGTAACAAAACATTGAACGTATATTTAATTAAACTGAAGTACTAAGGTATGTCTTATGTCTAGCTACAAAAATAAAACCTACATATGCTCATCCTCTCTCACTCTTAAATAAATAGAACAACATAAAAAAAATTGACATTTTCAAATAAGCAGTTTTTAAGAACAATAGACAGACTTTTGACGACCTTTCTTAATTGTGTTGAATGATATCTGTTTATAAAAAAAGCATTAAGTTAAGTCTGATATTTGCCATCATTACAAATAACACATAAAATTAATAAGCACAAATAACGCGGATATTTATCCACTAGGGGACCTAACGTGTGCGAGGGGAGTCGACCCCAGCAATACAAATGACACTCAACCCAAAAAAATATATTCATGTATTTTTAATTATTCTTTGTAAACAAGCATGAACACTGGCTTGTTTTACATCTACATGGCTCTAAAGCAGTCATGGTTCAAAATTCAAATTTTCTTGTTCGCTCATTTTGCGAAGCTAATTCAGAATTTGAATTTTTTCTATCACCATTATTCAGATGAAGGTCATCTGTGTAGGTAAGGGAGACCCTTTTAAGACCTGTCCCTATGCCTCAATTTTCTGTGATTAACGGTTTCTTTCGCCGAATTCCTCGCCTTATGCAGAGTTCCAGTCACAGCTGGGTAACAACTCTTCTTTTTTTTTTTTTTGCTTCCTTCGGCGACTTTTGCTAAGCTTCCTAGGATGTGTGCTTATGCCGCTGCCGCCAATGTTCGTAGTGCTAGCTACCGCTGGCACCATTTATTGGGGTGTATGTGCGGGGTCACCATTTTTAAAGGCAAAAAAGGACGCATAAAGATTGCTATGCCACTTACTCGAATGACGCAAAAATATTGCTATGCCACTTACTCGAATGACGCAAAAAGATTGCTATGCCACTTACTCGAATGACGCAAAAAGATTGCTATGCCACTTACTCGAATGAGGCAAAAAGATTGCTATGCCACTTACTCGAATGACGCAAAAAGATTGCTATGCCACTTACTCGAATGACGCAAAAAGATTGCTTTGCCACTTACTCGAATGGGAGAACCCCTTGTCGGCCCTAATGTTAGTGAGATTCCCGCTCTTACCCCAACGGTTCTGCAAATATCGGGTTTGGTACTACCCTATTTACAGTATACCCTGTTCCAGGGTATGGTAACACGATCGAGTGGTCAAATGGCCACTTTCTAAAGCCAAATGTACCCGCCTTGGGTTACGGCTAGAAAATTTCTACTCTCTCCTTGGAGGTAATAACCCTCCCTGTCAATATAATAATGACGGCGCCTTGTAGCTCTATTCCTACCCTGCCTGGGTTACGGAAAATACTACACAGTTTGTAGAAAATACCTTACTTGTATTCTTCCAAAGGGGTCATAAATGTAATCAAAGAAACGAAAATAGGTCATTTATCTGCAAGGAAAAGAAACAGGGGTGGAATATAACAGACCCCATTTGCTACTATTATGCCTAAAATTCTTCAGTTTCTACCAAAGTTTCATCGGTCCAGCTAGATTTTGTTTTTCTTTCTTTTATTTTATTCTTTCAATTCACGGTACAAATAGTTTATTATTTAGTAATATACTGCACTACTTCATTGCATTTATTACTAACGCTAAAAAAAAATTACTAATTATACACTTGATTCTACTTGTTAAAACCTGAATACTATTTTTTTTTTTCATTTTACAATTCTTCATTGAGCCTTTTCTCCATTTTTCTATTGTACCCAACTCTTTTAGGAGATACAAATTTATTTCTAACAGCCAAAGTTCAAGCAAAGCTGCTCGAAGTTTTGCTAATTCGAGCGCCGCTAAAAGCGAAGTCCATTTACCTTCCTCTTTTGACAAAGCCATTTCTGTTTAAATATACAATTTTTTTTTAGTCAACTCGACCCAATTTTCCCAACTTCCACCAGTTAAAACTTAAAGAAAATAAAAATATAGTATATATGTATTGGGGGAGGCTATTATCTCTTATGAGATATCTAAAGGGTTTCCTTGTAGTAGCTTAGTGGCACTAGGCCTAATTACTTTACTTATATGTCTGTATCTTTCCAATAATTAAATTTAAATTAAAAAGTTTAAATAGCCTAACTAGTTCGTAGTTTTCCTCCAATTTCCGACACGCGCCATTTGTTATGCAAAGTTTTACTAGTAATTAAGGATTATTGAACTATAAATTTTGACGTCTCAAAGCTTTGTTTCCGCGGCGCAATTAGATCTTACTTAAGAGATACGAATTCTTAGAGACTAGCAGGGGTTAGAAACTCTTTCTAAGCTGTGGCGATGACAACTTTTGGTGCTTGTAGGAATGAAAAAGCGTGGCCTCTTCTTCTCGGACTATCTGGAGATCAGATTCCTTTGGGAGCATTTACCTTGGAGACTGGCGAACTAATTACCTACTATCGGACTAGACTCAGACATATAAAAGAAATAAACACAGGTAAGAAAGACAATAGATTTATTTAACTTACATGTTTAGTTGTACAGCAACGGGTCACTTCAATGACAACAATAATGGTGACCGAGATTATTTGCGGTACGAACCGTTTTAGATCTAACTTAACATTAAAATTAAAAAACACATTTACCCCACTCCCAAAAACAGTTCTTTCGTCCTGCGCTGTAGGGACTGCCTGCCATTGGACCAAGTGACCCAAGGACGCAAATCTTCGTCCAATAATCTCTTTGAGATTTTTCAGATGATTCAGGAGTTCACACAGTTTTTTTTTTGCCTTTTAAACTTCCTTAGAAATGTTGTGCATTGCATTTTTTTGCTACAATTATCTTAGCGAAATTCGAACGACTAGCGCCGTTGTCTGACTGAAGATAGAAATGCAATTTCTCTTTTTGCTGATTATGAATTTAGACTCTTGGAAGCGGTATTTGAACTCAATTAGGGGACGTTTAATTTCTGCCCGAATCATCTTTAGAAGGAAAGATTCTTATATTTTAAATATATGGTATTCTACTGCTGGTGCAATTTGGGTAACTAATAACCACGAAAATGATACAATTACAATAAAAAAGGGGACGTGTTTAGTTCAAATTTTTATCAGAGAAGTTTAAAAGTTTTATCAGAGAATGATTTAAATACATGGGAAAATTCTAAAAGAAACCTAGTTAACGGCAATAAAACCTCAAATAACAATTACCCTCTAACTAAATCGCAATTCTTAAACAAATTTAATATGGAGCACATTACGTACATGGAACTTAATAACAAATTATGCTATTTTTTATGGAATTTTATGTATGCATTTTCCGAATCTGAAGATTATATCGGACTTATACCTTTTTATTAACACTAAATTTTAACGACTGGTAATCCTGTAGCGAAACAGCCATATCGTGTGCCATATAAGCACAAAGAGTGGTTAAAAAATAAAATCCATAAATTAGAAAAAAATGAAATTATACGCCCCAGTATAAATCCGTATAGTGCACCAGTGATCTTAGTACCAAAAAAGAATGGTGATCTTAGGCTTGTAGTAGACTATAGAGGCCTCAACAAACAAGAAGTTAGCGATAAATTTCCTCTACCAAGAATAGATGAAATTCTTGACTCAATTTCAAGCAAAACAAAATTTTTACTTCTTTGGACCTTACCCAAGGCTACCACCAAGTGAAAATAGCCGAAAAAGATGTCCATAAAACTGCATTTTCAGCATCTGAATGTGGTTCATATGAATACTTAAGAGTACCTTTTGGACTTAAAACAAGTTCAAGCGCGCTATGTAGACCTCTATTACACCCGTTAAGAGGATTAAAGAATATCATTCATTTTGTTGATGATGTCATGCGTGGGAGAAAACACTGAACAACACTTAGCAACATTAGCTAAGGTGTTCGAGCAATTCAGACAGGGCAATTTGAAATGCCGGCCTGAGAAAGTAAATTTATGTCAACCTAAAATTAAATTTTTAGGGGTAGTTGTAACACAAGGAGAGATATCCCCAGACCCTGATAAAATAAAATGTGTTGAAAACCTCAAACCCCCCAGAACTATGAAAGAATTAAGGGGAATTTTAGGTCTTACTGGCTACTTTAGAAAATTTTCGTACGCAATAACACCCAAATTGCAAAACCCCTCACGGAATTAACTAAAGGGAACTCCCATAATGTTATCTGGTCCCAGGAAGCTCAAACTTCCCTAGACCGTCTCAAAAAGGCACTCACTTCAGAACCAATATTATCACTCCCTGATTTCGAAAACGGAAAATTCGTGGTCACGACGGATGCTAGCTCAAAGGGCATTAGCGCTATTCTTTCGCAAATAATCCCGGTAGAAAACCCTAATTATCTAGTGGGAACGCCTAAACAGAAACACACGGAAAAGGTCATTTACTATTCGATTAGAACTTTATTAAAAGGCAAAAGCAGCTATTCCACCACAAACTTAGAATTAGTATCTATAATCCACCACTTGGATAAATTTAGACAATATTTAATAGGTAGAAAATTTATGCTACGACCAGACCATAAAAGCTTGCAGTACCTGCGCACATTTAAAAACCCCACGGGAATTCTAGCCCGATAGATTATGAAAATCCAAGACCTAGATTACGAATTTGAACATTTAAAGGGAAAACAAAACGCAGCTTGAGACTTTCTGAGTAAATACCCAGAAAATATTCCATTGGAAGATGAGGAAAATGAATTTAACGCTATCAATGCTAAGAGCAAACATGGACGTAAGAAAAACAAAGTCAAAGACACAGTAAAGGAAAATAAGATTAACTATTGTACCCTGTCTGTAAAAAATATAAAAAGAAAGCAAAAAAAGGACGAAATGTGTTCAGGGTTTATTAATTACTTTGTGATTCACGATACGTTAGCGGATAAATTCAAAACTCTTAGAAAAGAGATAGATAATTTTTACTATGATCTTGATGAAGAAATACTATGTAGAATCGTGACCGCTGAGACAAATAGAAACCAAACCTCAATAATACCTGTATTACCACAAAACTTAATAGTGCCTGCATTTGAATGTTTTCATTCAGATATAGGTGGAAATTTAGGAGTAATAAAAACGTTCCATAAATTAAAACAGTATTTTTACGTGCTGTCGGCAATAACAAAACTTACAGAATTTGTAAGTAAATGCGAAGCGTGTAACGTAAGAAAAATCCCCCCAGCTCATCCTAATCCTTCAATGGGAAGGATCCCGGTAGCAAAGTATCCCTTCGATATTATCTCATTCGACTTATACGGAACGAGCGGAGGCTTGCCTGTTTCCAGCAGAGGCCATACTTGTATTTTTTCAGTTATAGACCATTTTTCCGGATTTACTTTTGCAAAAGCATAAAAAGATCAAGGTGCTTACGCCACAAGTAAGGCGTTGGAGAAATTATTTTTACAATTTGGAGTTCTAAATAGAATTTTGAGTGACAACGGAAGCAATTTTGTTTCAGAGGTAACAAAAGATTTAAAGAGTTTTCTGAATATAGATAAAATGGTGACAACCCCATACCACCCAGAAGCTAATGGTAAAATAGAAAATAGGCATAAAATATTTTCGAACGTATTAACTATTTATACAAAAGACAATAGGAACGACTGGGATCAATTCTTACCTTATTTAACTAACGTAATCAACACTGCTTATTCAGAAACAACCAAAGACAATCCATTTTATTTACTTTTTGGTCGTGATTTTAGAATCCCCTATGATGAGATTATTGAACCTCGACAGTATTATAATAACTCAGAAGATTACAAACAAGAATTCATAAATAGGATGAGGAAAACTTATAAAATAGTTAGGCAAGAGTTGGAAAAATGTAAGATAAACCAAGAGCTAAGAAAAAAACCCAAAGTCAAGGGGAGTATAGATTTCAAAATAGGAGACTGCGTCTACCTAGAGAACGAGGCAAAAAAGGAAGGGAAAAAACTTTCCAACAAATATTCTGGACCGTACAGAATAGTCAAAAAGTACGATAACGATTATACTTTTAAAATGGAGAACCCCGGTAGTGGAAGAACTTACAAGGCACATGTTAGCCGAATAAAAAGAGCCAAATTCCGAGAGAGATGGGTATCACATCCCTCCTCTACTGATTCGTCAGATGCCAAAAATGAGCACCCTAAATCAAGATTGACAGAGCTAAAACCCTTAAATTTTAAACAAGATTATTTTGAAGATGACAGTGATGAGGAAAACTTCGAAGAATTTTTAGCAATGAAAATCTAGTTGTTCCCAAGGAAAAGATCCCTAATACCAGGATTTTTTCCTGAAATAAAAAAGCCAAAAGATCCAAAAAGTTTTTCAACGGCAAGCGCAGGAGAACTAGATTATACGATATCTCCAAAAACCCAATTTTTCCCCGATAGAATTTCGACCCCTTGTCCCCCCAAAAGATTTTCAGACGATATGGTTTCCCCTGCAACACCAATAGAAAGGCCCCTGTCTTTACAGGAAGAATTAAACAGAGCTGTAGAAACCCCCGGTATTACTGTAAAGAAAACTCCTCCCAAAGATTTAACTAAACCAAATCTGCGAGAAGCTATGGATTTAATAAATTTCCTCAAAAAAACGAGTCAAAGTACATTACCCGAGAATAAAACTCCCAAGGATGACCAGCATGGACAATATCATGATATAACTGTGTCCAAGGTCAAGCCTAAACAGTGGACTTCATGGGGGGAAACCCTAGTGAAAAAAATGCCCCATCCCCCTGAGGATATGGCATTCAAACAGTGGAGGAACACGGCGAAAACTCTGGATTCCTCCCAAAGCTCTCAAGAATCTTTCAAATCTCTCGAGTTGGAAACTCATGGCGAGGACTTAGGGAATAAACCTTCTAATTCCAGGGGAGTAGAAATTTACGAAGGAAGGGCAAGTGATACCTCCAGAAGTGCCACCTCTAAAAGTTCTAATACGGAGTCATCGGAATCCAGTTCCGAAGAGTCTGATGACAAATCAGACCATGCAGTAGTTAAAGAAAAGGGAACATCAAGACAGATTTTAGCAGCCACACACACGAAACCAACAAAATTAAAAGGGCAAGAATTTTTGAAAAAACAATAAAAAAAGTTTGATCTTATTTCGCAGGCAGAACCGAAAAAAAAACCGCAAGAAACAGAGGAGAAAATAACGACACAGTCAGGCAGAACGGTTAAAAAACCTGACCGATGGAAATATCCCTAATTATAGTAAAGACTTTCAAATTTCTTATGAAAATCAATTTGTGATCCACCATAATAAATTTAACAGTGTGCAAGTAAAGTTAACCAAGTAAATATTAATGAAAAAAAAATATATAATACAAGTGATGTCAAAACGTTGGTGATCAGAGAGAAAGGTTGGAACAGGAAATAACCAAATGTAGGAAGATCGTGGTCGACTGAAAACGACAAGTGGTGTTGGACCACGTTTTGTGGGAAGCCTGGGGAGGAACTCAAAGCCCACGCAGTGTTTAATTTGCTGGGTTTTGGCGGTCCCCTAGGATTTTCTATGACAAAATTGACCCAGGTCCTAACAAAGATTGATGTCATCAAAATAAAAAAAAAAAATCTACCAGTACAAAAGCGTCTAATTATGAGCTGATCATGTTCATATTTATGAATGTTATCATTATTTCACTTCCAAGAGAAACTGTTGGAACTTTGTCTTGTTACAATAATACAGAAAGAATAGACCCAAGTTACAAAACAGAATTACTATTACAAAATGTGGGTACGATAACCATAAAACAAGGGTGTCGACTCGTAACTAAAGAGTCAACTGTTTGAACGCCGTTAATTACCACGAGCACAAAAATAATAAGTCCCAAAATAACCAACTTCAAAGCAATTAACCTGTCGTACACTATTCCCCATATAGGAAACAAGGAAATGAAAACCTCGATATGGTCCAAAATAGAAAAGAATAAAGGGACAATAAGGCTTACAAAAATAAGAGAAGCATTAGATTCCCCTATTTACAAATGAAGACCAAAGATTAACGTATGTGGATGATAGATACAGATTATTTTCATCCAGTTTCTGGTGGAACATACTACTAGCCGTATGTTTCGTATTTGCGACTTCCCTGACCATAAGAACCCTATTGACTTGTAATTACGGAAAAATACTGAGACTAAGAAGGCGAAAACCAAGAGAAGAACACGGGGAAACGGCTCAAATGCAGAAGTTTAACCAGGAACCCCATGAGAACGTCTAAGCCAAGAAAAAGGGAAGACATGAGAAAACGAGTGGGTATAGAGGTATCCACTCGTCCCCGCTATGTATTGTTCCCTCATTGTAGTGTCGTTTGCGTAAAACTGTGTGGTTATGACGCTGCAACATGCGTTTCTTAAACAGCACGGACGTGCGTGAACAATGCAGGCATGAAATATGCTGTAAAATTAGACCTCAAACTTAATAATGTAGAGTAAATTATGTTTATTTAATAAGTATTGAAGAATTAAATAAGCCCTTTATTGTTGTATCCTTTCTCAAAACAAATTTGAAGAAATCTCTGTTTCAGATTTCCCAATGGGAATTATGTCGTTTTATTTTAACCAACACGAAAATTTCATTTTGTGTACTAATATTAGTGTATTTATTTAACTCTGTCTCGTAGCGTAAAATTCATATACCCAATCAATACGTGACGTATTTGTACTATAAGTATTTACTTTAAAGAACGTGTGATTCTGCCTCGTTATTTTTATTACAGGAAGTGGATTGACACATTGGATATCGAGCATTACAATGAGTTGCCCAGTGCAGATACAACCTAGTAGCATTTATTTTCATCATACCTCAACCAACGAAGAGTACTCACCATACACTCCAGGCAATTTTCATCCCAGCTTCGTCTACGAAAACAACAGTTACCCTTGATCATTGTTTCCTCGACCATGAAACATATTACGTACCAGGTAACATTATATTTGAATCTCAGTATCCAGTGCATTATCGAACTATATAATCACATAAATTCTGAGAACCCCATCGATCAGTATAAGATATAGGTACATAAATATCGCCTTTGATAATCATTATGGACCCATATACCATATGACCGTACAGTATGATATTTGATGACCCCAAAAACGATTTATGTGTCACAGACTTACGCGTCGAATCCCTTTCGACCATCTCTCGGAATCCATCCTATCCCCTCTGTGTGGAAAGTTCATATCTCTGTTATCCCATAAATGTTACGAGATAATTTCTGAACAATGGACCTGGAAACCAAAATTAACCCCAGTGACCAACCCCTCAGTGACAATATACCCCTCCCACAAGATAAAGACAACATGTTGAAGGAGTCACTATAGTTTGATGTCAGCTTGTTCCAAATCCAAACTTCAATTCCCCCGTGATTAACCTAAGAATCACCTCACAGGTTAATAGATGCAAGTCACAAGCTAAAGATTTTCTAAGAGGTACGAATAAATAATTTTGAACAAGAATAGTCTCTCTATGTGCTTCAAAATATGCCCAAAATGATATACTGTAATGAAAAAAATGCACACCCAGTATTTGACCACTTGATGATAAGGCACCCTATCAACTATCAAAAAGCAGGTGAGAATGAACCCTGATAGCATATTCCAATACCTGTAGTTAGAAGCATCATTTTCCAGTTGACAATTAGAGAAAGCTTGTCGTGCGAACAAAATCGTGCCTGAACTGCCCCATGAAAAAACCGTAACGTAAAGAGCTTTAACAATTTTGCCAAGACAAAAAGAGTGAATGACAATAATTTACAACAGAAGGATTGAGTACACTAAAAACTCAAATGGTGATGAAATAGATTGAATTTACATATGTTACTTCTTAATAAATTTGAGAACTTAAAAATTCCAATATCCTATCATTAACGTTGCGCAGTAAATATCCCCAGTAAAAGTGTTCTAATGTTACCAGTGAACATGGTAAACCCAATATTGTGTGTTTTAAATCGTTCTTATATTTAATTTTAGATGTCTAGATAGAGTTATGTGTTGCGTTGTCGAGCTATTCATTTAATATAGCGTAGATAGAAAGTAGTGTGCCATGTAGACAGCAAAAAAAAATGTGAAGGTAGAATAGCCCCAACCTTGTTGGAAATGTAAAAGTAATCAGTGTTATACGTATAAAAAAAAATCTTTAGTATAGTAGCTAGCCTAGAACCATGAATAATCTTAGTCCGGTAGATGAATTTTATACAAGGACGTAAAATAAAATAAGAAAAGTAATAGAGAAAATTTTTCGCACTCCTGATCAAGCCACCAAATAAACATGAGAGAATTATACATAAGAAATAGTTAATAACTTGCCAATATTTTAAAATACCAAAGGCAAGCAAGTGGTAATGACGCGACGTCATTAATTGATGGGAAGGGTAATATGTACCGTGAGTAAAACGCGATTTATTTAAAATACCAAAATAAAGTTCCTTCTTTCTAAAGATAATTCCGACTCCCTATTATTAAGTTAAACCTAGTTTCAAAAATGAAAAGTCCTTAATCAGCATAGAAAAAAGCTGCAGTTAGCCTCAGACAAAGAACGGCACTATCCAAGCTTTGGATTTCGCTAAGAGAATGGGTAATAAAAAAGGTGCTACACACAATTTTCCTAAGGAAGTTTAAATTATAAGGACCGTGTGAACGTTTGGATCAACAGAAATAAGTAAAACCATTTATTGGACGAAGGCTTCGTATCCTTGAGACTCTCGAGCCAATATCATGCCAGTTCTTACAGTAAAGGAAAAAAAAACTACATTTGATAGTGGGGTAAAAGTGCTTTTTGGAAAATATTCGTAAATTCGAATCAGGACCATTCAGATAGAATTTTTCGCCATTCAAGCTTGGCAATTCTTTCATGTTGTATCTCAGTCACCGTTATTGTCATTTGGAGTGACCCACTGCTGTTCACCTAAATATGTAAGTTTCAATAAATCTATTGCTTTTTTACCTGTGTTTATTTCATTTTATATGTCTGGATCTAGCCTAATGACAGGTAATTAGTTCGCAAATCTCCAAGGACGTTCCCAGGGAATCTGATCTCCAGATAGCTCAAGGAAAAGAGGTCACATTTATATTTCTACACATTTTATTTTCTCTCAATAATTGAGGGCGGTGCGGTCATAAAGTTACTTCAATCCCCAGTGCTGTGGCGCGAGGCCTGTTGGCACTATCTTTAGCGCTATAAGCGGCACTATTGGAGAATCTATAAGGTGTAATCTCACGACCTTTGAGTAAAATATTAACTTCGACGCGGTCAATATTTATTACCAATTAAGCCCAGTCCCTTTCTTTTTTAGCCACATTTCTTCATAGCCACACAAAAAAACCTTCATCGCTACAATCCTAGGAGGATACAAATCCAATAAAATGGACGATTCTTTGATGCGCTAACAAAAAAGAGGAATTGAATTCACGCCAGAATTTCTAAATTCAATTAAAATTACTGATTTGACATCACATGGCATAAAACTAAAGAATAACCGTGAGTATTATGCTAATACGTAAGTAGAGAATAAAATATTTACAAGCCTGCCGTACCGAACGCAAATTCATGGATGCTATTTTTCAAAAGGATTATCTATTGTCACTAAACGTACAATTCTTCCCAGTACTGGCATCTCCAGTTCACCAGCATATTGGCTCTGGGCTCCTTAATCATTCCTGCACCCGTATGCAATCAGAGACCAAACACCTTCCCCAGCGACGACTGAGACCTAATAAACCGAGAATGCCATTTGAAAAAGCCGGCGTACTACCACTGCAAACTACTTGCGAAATCTTAAAAACTAATTTGAAAAAAAAGTATTTTGTATTAATGAAGAATTCGATTAAAAATTGCTAATAAGGATATCTGTTAGCTTGAAGCAAAACTGTCAGTAAGGACGTGTTTTCACGTGGCGTATTGCGAATAACGTGCAATGCAAATAAACCAATGGCAGGGCAAGAAAATCTGCTTTGATAAAAAAAAATCTTCCACCTTGACTGGGTGATTTACTCCCCAGTTCATCTATAAGACACTAAATGAAGATGGGATTGACTAATTTCTCGATTCTTATCCAAATCTGCCTTTCTTAGGCAACTTTACTAATGGTTCGTTTACACTTTGCGGAAATTCAAGCAGATTTAGCAATCCGTGCGGAAATTCCGTCCGTTTTCGTGCTAGAAAAAATCTCTAGCTTTCCGCAACGTTTTGGTCAAATCAGGACTGAATCTTGGCAAGGTTTTTAAATGAATAAAATCATGAGCATGGATTTTCAAAAACTACACGATCTTATAACTTTAGTTCAATGCTACCCCAGTTTGTATGATCCTGTACACCCAGTCTATAAGAAAACTAAGAAAAACGGTGTCATTTGGGTCTCTATTGCACAACAGCTTTCAGAAGAGGGTAAGAACATAGGTCACGCCGTTGCAATAATTTGAAATCTTTGCCTTAAAACGCAGTGTTATTTTAGCCATAGTTCGAACAGAAACGGACGGATTTCCCCATGGATTTCCGTAATGTGTAAACGAACCATAACTGTATTTGAAAAATACAGGTGACGATGCAGCTTAAGTTTTACTTTTGTCAGGTTGAAGGGACACGCCTTTAAGCAGCTAATGACGTGTCGATAAAGCGTCAAATTCAAAGAAGCTACCATGTTGCAGCTCAATGACACACAGAGTATTTTCTGTTGTATTTATTTGTTTATTTATGAATTTATGTTGATGAATATAAGCTTTATCTATTGAAGAAATATCGAGGTCATAATGGTGTTTAACCTTCTCTAAGATTTCCTTTTTTCTCAAATCACAGACATCAGGATTTAGCAAAGTTATCAGGCTGAAATTAGGGAAGGTGCCCAATGAATATTCTTAAAAAAAATTAGATTCTGTAGAATGTAAAAATAATATCCAACTAAACTTAGTATCAAGATAAAATATCATGCTAGACAGATAATAACATTTTTAAGACTCTTACACCTTTACCTACCTAGCTGAATATTTGACTCTATGCAATAGGCTATACAGAATATCTACCTAGTTGGATAATAGGCTAACATAGCTTAGTGTTTTGGATATATATCCAAATAGGCAGATAAGAAGATTCTCTAAGCAGTTTTGGGTTAATATCCAATTAGCCAGACAGATTGTTTCTCTAAGGCACAGCAAGAATATCCACCTAGTTGGATAATAATGTAGCTTAGTGTTTCTGATATATATATATATACAACTAGGCAGATAAGAAGATTCTCTAAGCAGTTTAGGGTTAATATCTAACTAGCCAGATAATTCATTTCTCTTAGGCACAGCATGAACATGTAACTAGGTGGATAGGCCTAATACCAAGTCTTAACACTCCTGATATATATCCAACTGGGAGGATAAGTTAATTCCATTAGCCTATACAGTTTTGGGATAATATCCAACTAGCCAGATAAATTGTTTTTCTTAGTTACAGCAAGAATATCTAACTAGGTGGATAATAATGTAGCTTAGTGTTTCTGATATATATCCAACTAGGCAGATCAGAAGATTCTCTAAGCTGTTTGGGGTTAATATCCAACTAGCCAGATAAATTGTTTCTCTTGGGCTGAGAGAATATCTACCTAGTTGGATAATAATGTAGCTTAGTGTTTCTGATATATATCAAACTAGGCAGATAAGAAGATTCTCTAAGCAGCTTGGGGTTTATATCCAACTAGGTGGTTAATACCAAGTCTTAACACTCCTGATATATATCCAACTAGGAAGATACGTAAATTCAATTAGGCTATGCAGTTTCAGGATAATATCCAACTAGCCAGATAAATTGTTTCTCTTAGGCACAGCAAGAATATCTAACTAGGTGGATAATGCTGAGTCTTAGATCTTCTGATATATATTTAACTAGGCAGGAAGTTACTTAACTAGCCTACCTAGTTTGATTAATATCAGAAGGGCTAGGATAAAGTATTATCCACCAAGTTAGATGTTTATGCTATGTCTAAGAGAAAAAATTATCTGACTAGTTGGATATTATCACTAATTTGCATGAAGAATTGGCTTATCTGTCTAGTTAGATATATATCACAAGCATTAAGTTAAAGTATTATCCACCTAGTTAGAGATACTAAGTTGGTTCTTATGCTTTATTGTATTTGGCTAGCAAGATAAAACTATTTTTATTTTAAATTTTAATTATTTTCCTAGTTGGATAATTTCTTATTTGGTTAAAAGGATTTACTTGCCTTGTGTGTGCTGTAGATCTATTTCTGGAAGTTCTATCTTTATAAAGCAAATTTTGTGCAAGTTTTCCAGTTTGTGCAAGTTCTGTACCCTTCGGAGGGAGAAGTGGTGGAGGTAGATGCTTAAAAATCTCCAGGGTAGGCCATAGTTTATGCTCTGAAAAATTTCATTCACCTAACCCAACTATCCTACCTTTGAAGATTCCAAAAAAACTCATCAAGAATTTCTATGCTTTTACAATAATATTTTCCATTTTTGTATCATCAATTCTTTTCTCCTTTGTCTATGCTTTTGTGTGGCTTCATCAACATTGTTTATTGCTTTAACCTTTTATTTGAGAGGAGTCATCATATAACTGTATGAGTATAACTATATATAGGGTAAAGTAGGGTTTCAGTATGTAGGAAAAACATCTAGGAATCTAATTGTTTGATGAGAAGTTTGAAGTTTTGTCTGGAAAGGGTACAAAACTCCAATTTTCCGAAAATTAGAGCATTTTCACTTACAAATTTGACAACAAAAAGTTAATTGTTATCGTTACAACTTGAAACTCCATTCGACACCCATCTAAATACTTGGGGAATATTTATGGGTAGAACCTGGTGTATTTGACACATATATTCTTGTTTCTTTGTTTTTCTTTAACTTTATTTAATGTATAAAAGTATAAAAAACTATGCGAAAAGTAGAAGTAATAAAACTAACAAAATTGTTTCAAGTATGTAGTATTTGGTATAACAAAATTGGTGCAAAAAATTTTAATACACATTATTAAATACAAATAGTATTTAGTATAACAAAATTGTTTCACTAGCATTTCGGAAGGGATAGGGTCCAGGAAAACGGGAGTAGATTTCAAGAAATTTAAGAAGTATATTTGATTTAGTGGATTTTATTTTCATATGCAGATTCTTAGTTTTGTCCAAAACATAGGCCTACACGTCATTTCGTATAAGATTTTGTATCCCCCCCCTGCCCCATAGCAATTTACGCCCCGGCATGGGATGAGGCCAAGCGGCAGTTCCTCAGATGATGGAAAAATCCAGTGTCTGTAAGTAAAACTTCAAAAGTTAAAAAAAAAAACCTTTTGTTTAAATGTTCTTTCATCTGAAATATTATTAGAAATAATAATCATCAAAATCTCTTGTTGCACAGTTTCGACAGGGCCTGTTGCTGTCTGTCCAAAATTTCGACAAGGTTACTACGAGATATTCGCCAAAGAAATAAATCCCTTGATAGAAGCCGATATTTACGCTTGAATGCGGCTGAAGGAACATTTTTAGTCCACCTGGTATTCCACTACATTAAACAGGAATTTTCGACACTAGGAACCTAGTTTCAAAAATGCAATTTTTATCACCATTTTCATTAAATTTTATCAATAAAAAGCTAACGTGGCTACATTTCAGAGAAGATCAGATGTATCTCGACACAGTTGCACTTACCCCAACTTTTTCTTGCAATAAATAACCAAGTAATGACAGTTTGAACATTACATACCTGAAAAATTGTTGGGAGCTCCTTTTGTGTTGAAAACAGGAAACTGACCAAATTGAATGTTCTTTTCTTATCTGGGTGTACCGGATATAGTGCCCACGTTTCGCACCGTCTAAATATAACGACGGCTCCAAGAGAAGGTGCTCTAAGTCATGGCTAACCAGAGCTATCCCGTTTTGAAGGAAAATTTCGACAGTCGTACCGAAATTGCACTGTCGAATCATCAGTGCCTTTACCCTAACTTTCTTTTAAATAAGATTTGAGTAAGATCTGATTAGATTTGAGCCTGCTGTTAAATAGAAGAAGAAGAGTAATTTTCCTTTTCATTGCTGTGCATATGAAAGAAAATAGTATTTAGGGGTAGGGGGGTCTATTGCCAAAAGGGAATTAGCTCTAGCAAGCTGATTAGAGTCACTGGTAATGAAATCAGCTACCCTATAATAATTATTTTAACATTTTCTCATGAATTTTGTGGCACCTAACTGTAGCAGAATACAATTTGCAGCAATATTAAGACATTGTCCTTGTCTATCTCTTTCTGGCCTTAATAAGTGTCTCACTTGGCAATCAAGGCTTTGCAATTTCATATCAATTGCAGCTGCAACCTGCTTCACCTCAACTAATGAGTATTTTCCTTTAACTGATTTTTTAACACCTTACACTTTATTCTGCAACTCTTTCACAGGTCTATTTCTATCAGTTTTTATATCTATCTTGGAATTTTTAAATGTTGTAGTCTTATGGCCATTTAGCACTGCTGTAGGCTCTTTTTTTCAATTAATCAGGACACTCTTAAAGATTACAGGTTTAGAAAATATTTGAAGATGTATGGTTCAGAAAATAAAACAACCAGGGGTTTTCTTTTAATTTTGTTCAACCATTCAGAGTTCATCTTTCCAAGAATTTCATTTGTATTCGTTTAATCAAATAGCTTTCGTACCAAACAAAACTGAATGCTAAATTATGCTTTCATAATCAGTAGTGGATATTTTTATACAGTTAATTTAGTAACACTTTTCATAATCATAACACTCAGTTGAACAAGATTGTTCCACAAAGTCTGATCTACAGCAAGTACATTTATTTTTCAAATATAGTAGTCCCCCCCCCCCCCTGTAATGTCTAGTTATAGTCTTTGACTATATAAAAATCTTTGCTGATTGTATTTATTTTTATTATTTTTTATGCTTATTTTTCATCAAAAGTTGGCTCATAATGTTGGTTCAAAACAAATTTATATACATCCCTTAAGGTGATTTTTAAAGAATCTGAAAAATGGAAGTGGTAAGGAGTTTCTTAGAATATTCCCAGGTCCAAATTTTGGTGTAGATCTATCCATTAAAGTGTTATTGATCTAGCTCAGCATCTTTACAAGCCTACAGAAAGCTCTAAATATAGTATTACCTCAACTTTGGTCCTTTTTCAAGATGTTTTCAAGTACCCACCACTTCCCTCTCTAGGACACTGACTTTTCAATGACTTGAAAACATTTTGTGTCAGGAAATAAAGCTTTCTGAACTAGGTCTATAGACCAAATAAGGCTATTATATAGCATTTAAATTTTAATCCACTAATCCCCTCTCTACTTGTTACTTTAGAAAGATTTCAAGAAAATCAGTCCTAGCTTTGAACAAAAATTCAAATTTAGCTTATAGTCCAGCTGAAATCCCAAGTAACTACCTTTACATTGCCCCCCCCCCATCCCAGAGATCTAGACTGCTGACCCAAATTTAGAAAAAAAATCCAAAGTCACATCAAGTATTTGTGTCCTAATTTGTGTATCCTAATTTAGGCTATGGGGTCAACTCTTGCACCCTCAATGCAACCAGAGGCCAGCCATGAGTGCAATCACTTTTGAAGCCCTGCTAAAATTTTACCAATGCTACAAATATAATGGATATATTGGTAAAATGATGTAATTCTATTTTTGAACCAGTGTCATAATTTTGCCAAAATCTGGGAGGGGGGCAAAGTTGGAGCCAATTTTCCCAAATCAAGTAAAAATGACAGTGAAAAATGAAAAATGAGCCATATAGTACCATAAAGGCAAAGGTATACTAAAGAAGTCTGACCTGTTTCTCTGGATGCTTGAATGATTGAGGCTTATCTTAGTTTTGACAGGATTTTTGGGGCTGGGGTCTGGAGGGGGCAGTTGCCCCCTGCTCCGTAGCAAGTTATGCCCCTGTTTTGGACAACTACATTTTTATGCTTGTATTAGTAAAATGATACTACTGCATCTCAGACAGTGATACAATCCATGATGATCTGTTCCCTTGTGGATGGTAAATTATTTGTCACCAATCCAAATATGATTACAAATATTGCTACTAACAATGCACAATATAAATATGCAAATTAAACACAAACAAAATATGCTTATATTGAAATTGTAAAACTAAAATTCATCATTACAGGTATTTTATGTTGAGAAATTATTAGCACAAATTTGTGTGTTGTTGTCACTCCACTTCAAAAGACCTGATTTTTTCTCCAAAATTGCTTTTTAATTGACATGCTTTTATTATCAGCTAATTGCAAGATTATGTGCAATTTTTTCAGCTTTTCCACTTGAGAATTAGATTTTTACAAATGTTCTGCTTAAAAATTGAAAAAAAAAATTTAAGTTGGGACAAAATTTGAATATTTGGTTAAAATGTTTCTTTCATCTGCAGCAATGTTGTGCAATAATTTTTCAATGATATTTTTACTGGAAAATTTTGGGCAAATGTAGATAGGGATTTTTATTCACATGCATGGAATATCAGTGCAATTTATGTTCTTTTTAGGGCTTAAGCCATACTGCAGACATCCCTGAACACACATATATTTTAACCTGGCTTGTTTTTAAAATTATATCATAATCAAAATGTATCTTAACCCAACATATCATGGGGGTTACAGTAGGCCACGTAGCAAAAAATGGTATGGGAGGAGGACTTGTTGCCTGTCCAATTATTGTTGACCTCTTGAAAAAGGCACTAGAATTTTGTATGGACATGTAGGGGAGAGTGGTCCATACTGAGCTGGATTTTGAAAAAGTGCATTTTCTCACTACCCATTGGGTGTTTTGTTACTTCTCTTGTATCATAAGGTAGCACATAACAAGTAGTTTTTTTTATAGTTTTTGCAGATTTTAATACTGGCTCCATCTAGGGAAAAATCTCAGTGGATCACTATGTACCACCTGGCCCAGTATGGACTGGGGGTGGTGCATAGTGAGCCATCCTATGGTACATACTGGGCCACTTGAAGACTTTCACATAAAAAATCATTCGTTTATTGTGTTAAAACGGTACAAAGGTAAACAAAACTTATAAAAAAATGGAACAGATGACAGTCATTTGTTTATAATATTAAAGCGCTAGAAAAGTAAGAAAACTAAAATGGTATGCTAAAAAAAACATTTGGCAAGAAATGGAAACTAAAGATGTTTACCAATCCTCGAAAATAAAGAAAGAAGAGGCCCTTGAAGCTGTCCCTTTTGCTGGGATTGGCTTTGAAATCTTCTTCAGAATATCTTCATGAGCATACACAATGGCGTATTTTTTTTGGGCCACTTCCACCTATTCACTCCTGCCATGCTTAGCACACTAACTTGGGCAGTCTTTGTTCTTTACGTGAACCACTCCAGGGAAGTATTTGCCTAAATAAAAAATTTTCACAAAATTGCCAACTATAATTGTGTCAAACAATCCGTCCTCTGGACATAGCTCGTCTTCTTCCTCCTATCCAATGTGAAGCAACGAATCATCACTGTCATCATGGAGTGAAAGGCTTCCATCACTGTCATCGTCATACTGTAAAGCCTGCTTTGCTGCTTTCTTTTGCACTCCTCTTGGCTTTGGCTCTGCAGCTTTCCCCTTTCTGCTGGCTCTTGCTACTTCCTCTGCTTTGATTTATTGCTTTACAGGCAAATAAGTCAAGATTTTGGATGAGCTTTGCTTCCTACCCTGAGAGACTGCTTCCTAGGAGCAGCTTTAGCAAAAGGCCTGACCTGTTCTGGACTGAAGGCGATGGAAGATGAGGGTATGTGGGCCTGTCTTGCATTGTTGGTCATGCTTGCTCTTCCAAGTTGAGGGCTGGTACTTGCACCTGTGCTGTTAGCCTCTGGACGCGAGTCCACAGCTTCTGTGTCATGATTTGTGGTTCTACTTGATTGGTTCTCCTCACTTTTGGGTCTGTCTGTGACATATTTGCACAGGACATCTTGTTTGTAAATATGCCTGGGTTGTAAGGCCAAATACCTGATCTAGCAAACCCACTCTGGATGTTGGAAGGGGTATATGTGAGTGGAAAGGCTGAACCAGCTAGTCCAGCAATATTGTGGATTGAGATGGTTTTTCCCAGATTGTTCAACATCCAATTATCCATTGCCCTGTTATACTGGGCCTTGGATGAGAAATAGACACTGACACCAAGGGGATGTAGTCTGTGGCTGCAGTGTGGGGGAATTGTCTACACCATTCTTCTAAGCAATTTCCAGTGCATTTCCCAAGATATGGGATTTGTGATTGTCTAGTATGAGCATCTTTTTCTGCTCAGCTGAAGCATCCGAATGTTTGGCAAAATGTTGCAAGTAGTTGCAAACAGTTCTTGGGATACCCATCCAGATGGGTTTGCTCCTCCTGCCGATCCAGCGGGACTTCCATTCAGCACATGTGGCTGAAATTTCTTTCTGGGAAAGATCAAGTATGGAGGCCCAGTTGCAGTAGAAATGTCCAGTTGCAGCAACTGTTGCAATCACTGTCACTAGAGTTCCTCTTTCTGCTGAAGTGACTTTACCTTCTATTTTTCTTCCTTTCTCGGCAAGGACCTTTGAAGGCTTGTGAACTGTCGTCACACCTCTTTCGTCCGTGTTGTAAATATCAGCTGGATCAAAGCAGTTTGTTTTTCAAGCACAGTGTGCAGGCTGTTGAAAAACTGCATCACATTGTGAGGATTGAAGCCAGTTGCTTGACTGAGTCTGGTTTCCTCAGTGATAAAGTAGAATTCCAAGATTTGAAACCATACATCCATTCTTTACCCGCTTTTTTGTGATCAACCCATGCCTGAGGCATTTTTTTTTTATTTGCTAATGCAAACTGATACACCAGTTTCCTGGCCTCTATTTCAGTAAGCCCATAACACATGTTCAAAGCGGTGATTAAGTAAGTGACCAAGGCAGCTTCTTCATTGGGAGAAAAACACGGTGACAAATCTATGCTTTCTGGTGAGACTGGCTGAGACCTTCTGGTCATCACTGAAATTCTTGTATTCGTTGTACTGCTGCTGAAGCATTGCTCTGGAAATGCCAAATATACTTCCAGCCTTTTTTGACATTGAGACCTTCACAGACCTTATTCAAAGCTAGTCTAGTATTCTCTCCGGATTCAGCCTGCCGTTCTGCTGCATCCTGTCTGTACTGTTCTATATGGCCCCTTGGGACTCTTGGCGTTTTGAGACTTCTTTCTGGGTATAGATCAGTTCCTAAAACAAAAGTACTTTGATTAGCAAATCATTTTCTAGATGACACTTGAGCAAAAAATGCTATGGTACATAGTGAGCCACTGACCCAGTATATACTGCTTCTGAGTGGCTCAGTATGTACCACAGGCCATCTGTTCTTTAAAAGTGAAAATGCCTGAAGCTGGTTGTAAAAATAGGTAAAACATGGACCTGCTTATGGTCTCTGCTAAACATGGGTGCCCATAAGCTGAATTCCAGGGGGGGGGGCAAACCCCGTCTAGTTGGTATTTCTCATGCTATATAATAGAAATCTCAGAACAAAAATATAAAAATAAGGCAACATCATTCAGGCAGGGGGGCGGTAGCCCCCCCCCTGCCCCCCCATATGGGCGCCCATGCTGCTAAATATGGATTCAAACAAGGTAAAAAAAAACTTCTATGATAAACTGTAGCAGAGAAAGATGAAGAAGTGCATACAAGAAATATTTTTCCTGGGGTATAACAAAAAGGTTAAAGAGAGCTGGTGAAAAGACGAAGATAGAAACATACCTTGAAAAGTGGAAAAAAACGTTGGCCATCTTGTAAACTATGTCATATGGCTTGGGGGTCCTTTTTCAACTCAGTAGATGGCAGTTAAGCTTAGTGGCTCACTATGTACTTATGCTCAGTATGTACCACTTACCCTTAATCACATATACAGACTCTTGGGGGACAATGGTTTACCATAGGGTATATCTCTGGCCAAGGATGATAAAAATATTGATAAAAGAGCGTTCTATCTAGGTTCTCACAGGGCAGGGCCTGTTGGCAACTTGTAAGGATATCTACTTCTATCCCCTGTCAGAGCTGTTCCTAGGGTTGTTGGCACCCTGGGAAAAATTAATTACAGTGTCCTCTCCCAACTCAATTATAAAATATCAAACCGTTTGTCGTAACGAACTGTAAGTAAAGAGTGATGTGGCTCAATAGTAACCAAAAGTCTTAAGAAACAGAGTCTTGATAACAATAGATACATCAAAAGAATCGAAATTTGATGCTTATTCAAAATATTTGATATTCATCAAATTTAATGGTACCTAACAAAAGTTACAAGCCTGAGAACAGTTTCCCCATTTTTTTAAAAGAGAGGAAACACCCCCAAAACATCAAGTGATCTTAATGAAAATCATATATGTAGTCCAGTCCTGGAGGTTTTCCATTTTTCAGTTTCTTTGCTGCTTCTAGTATCTCACTGGCAGAAGGCGGACCCGTTCTGATATTCAGGAAGAAGACGGGAATCTTTAGAATGTCAGGGGGTTCTTTTGAGGTAGGCCTATTTTGTAAACTTTTGAAATAATTAACCCATAGTTAATTGACTTCACTCTGTTCTTCTACCAATACCCCCAATGGATCTCCGACAGGGCCGTCTCTATTTGTCGGACGTTTTCCTATGATAGCATTGGTGATTATGTAAACAGTTCTCGCGTCTCCTCTTTTTGCTACTTCTTCTGCCTATATTGCCTTATGCTCTAGAAAGTTTTGCTTATCAGTACGGGCACTTTTCTTGACAGCTTTTTCAAGAGCTCAAGACTGCTCCTTATGGAAAACAAGACGATCAGGGACTTGTTGTTGGAGGACAGACATTGTCATCTTTTTTATTTCATCTATTAGTTGGCAAGTTTACTTGGACAGCCACTGGTCTTTAGGTTTCCTATAGAAGCCCAGGGTTAATTTAGATATTTAGTGGTAGCACTCTTTCGTGGCTTCCCATATTATTTCGTATTGAGTTTCCCCTGGTATCGAAAGAGCTTCAATTCCATTGTATTTCTCCATTGTAAAAGCCTGTTTTAATGTCTTGTCCTGGAGTTTTTCAGAGTCAAAAACAGGTTTTGGGACTGTCCTTTTGTTGCATATCTTCTTTAATTTTAGACAGAGTTTGGCTATCATAAGGTTATGATATGATCCGTCAGCTCCTCTATAGACCCAAACATCTTGTAGATTCGATCGCTATTTTCTGCTTAAAAGGCAGTGATCAATCTGATTTCTGTCATTCCATCTGGAAATCTTCAAGAGTACTTGTGCACGTCTCTGTGAGGAAACAGAGAACCACCAACTACTATGTCATTCATTAGGGCAAAATCAATTAGAAGCTCTCCATTTTCATTTTGTTGACCCAGATCATGTTGGCCAAGAACTCTTGGGTTGAAGGATCGGTCATTTCCTACTTAAGCGTGAAAGTCTCCAAGGAAGCAAAGAATGTCATGTCTTTGTATATCTTTGGCTACGGCTTTAAGTGATCTATAGAACTTGTCTTTTTCTTCACCAGTGGCTTCGTTTGTAGGGGCGTAGCATACAACGACTGACATCTTAGCATGTGCTCCCAAAAACCTTGCAGTTAATATTCTCGGTGATACGGAAGTCCATTTTTGGAGTGACTTGTGGGTCAGCTTTGGTATCATCACAGCAGCCCCGGCTTCATGTTTATCTGCTGGCCCGCTATATGTGATGGTATGGTCAGCATCAAGGTTTTTTATTCCTGAGCCAGTCCATCGCGCTTCTGACAATGCTAATACGTCTAGGTGGTTTTTTGTCATTACTTTTTGTACTTGGTCTGTTTTGGATGGTTGAGACATCGTTCGTACATTACAAAAACCAAACTTTAAGTTATTATTCGCTTTCATAAATCGTGTCCTTGGGTGCGCTGGTGTTGTGATCATTAAGGGGTTCAATCCGAGGCTCAATCTTGATGTTTCAATTGCTATTTCAGTTTCCTCCAAGGAATGTCCTCAAGGTCCTGGGTGTGGGTTGCAGGCCCACAGCCCAACTCTCCTCCTTTTCTAGGTTTTGGACTGGCTGCCTGAGCATTATATCCCAGCATTATTTAAAAAACAATCAGAAATTATATATATAAAAAAATAAGTTTTTTCAACCGAAAGTAAGGAGCAATGTTAAAACTTAAAAGGAACAGAAATTATTACATGTATTCCCCCTTGTCAATACCTTGCTCTTTATGCTAGTTTTTTTTTAGCACTTTTAAAAGGGCTATTTATTATAATTAAACAGCCTTTGTGATTCAGGAGTCATTCTTAAAGAATTGGGACAAAATTCGAGCTTTTTATTGTAAAGAGCAAGGTATTGACAAGGGGCTTACCCTCATATGTGTAATAATTTTTGTTCGTTTTAAGTTTTAATGTTGTTCCCTAATTTCAGTTGAAAAAACTTTTTTTATTTAGTTTAAGCAAAGAAAGCCAAATCAAAATGAAAAATTTGATCAAAGTTGGCAACCCTCTAGCTGCAGCGCCCCCCAACCATGCCGCCTGGGGCAGCTCGTCCTGGTTGCTCCCCCTTCTTTGAATGGCTCTGTCCCCTATTTGAGGAGGTATGAGTGCTTGAATGCTTTGGGAATCCCACTTGTTTAGAAAATTCGGGCCCTAAACTGCAAATCTCTGAGGTAACAGGCTGATGCCCTCTGGGAAAGCTCACATACCCTGCACAGATTTTGATGGTGTCTACATATCCGTTTGTGTAATCAGGGTTGCTACTAGACAAAATGTTTGGGAAGGGAAGCAAGATATTTGACCGATTGGCTGGTCATTTTTACCGACTGTTTTTGTCAATAATTAGCATAATGTCCGTTTCGAATGTAATACATTAAATCACTGCACAAGTCGGTAAAACCGCTGCATTTACCGACCGAGATTCAGATTTTGGTACATATCATGTGACTATTTTAATTCTGTTTAGTTAACCAAATGGAAAATTGTGGCACCATCTGTAAAATCACGGCAGGAGTCGGTAAAACGTTTACCAACCAAGTTCGAAATTTCTGTAGACGACATGTCAACATTTTTTGTAGTCTTTAGAATTTTAGAATTTTCCGAACAAAGAATATTAGCGGCGTTCGAGAAATCGTAGTGCGAAATGCCACAATTTTACTCACTTCTTTATTTTACCGAGTGACCAAAAACATTGGGGGAGGGGGGGGTATCTCCCCATACATGACGGCTTTGTGTGCAATATAAAATATCAGCATCTGACTGATGCACATAAAAGAGGTGCAGCAGTGAAAGTGGCATGTTTATGCACAACACTCTACAGGTATCTACTTGTGTTTTTTTTCTTGTTTTTAGTATTTGTCAAGATTGAATTTAGGACATTATGTATGTTTGCTTGAGAAGAATTTCGTTTCAAGTAATTTTACACTAAGGTGTGACGAGAAAACTATCTACTGCATAAGATTTTAATTTAAGTCCAAATTCGAATTGAACTAATATAAAGTAATTAATATGATTTAGTTGGAATTTTAATTTATTTCATTTCATTTTAATATAAAGCTATATATTAATCTAAATAAGGTATCTGCGTTTAGCTTTGAATTGTAGGTTAACATTTGTATTATATTCATTACAAGTATTTCTTTTATTACAAGTATCATTACAAGTATTCAGTATTTTATCCAATTTTTTATATTTGTTTTTTTTTTATATGTTTTGACTTATTATGACTGATGTTTAAGTATTACATTCTTATTTGATTCAATCTCTTGTTATGATGTGATTTTGTTACTGTTTTAACATTTATGTTGTCTTAATATTAATGTTTGTTGTGTCCATGCTTAGGCTTTTATTGTTAATGTATAAAGCGAATTTGGCTCTCTGAGAGCTCGTGAGAGCTTTCTTTTTTTTAAATCTTTTCTATACGTCATCTTATATTAACTATAATCGTTTTCCTTTACAGAAATTCGGCTGTTGCTTAAACTAAAACTTTTTCGCATGCTGACCAATGGTCTGCATTGTGCAGGTACCGTTCTCCTGATTCAATGCCTTAGGCTGTCAGTGCAATACGTGGTTGGGGGAAAATCATCCGACGTTTCCTGTGTCCCCCCCCCCCGATGTCTCCAGGTGCCCATTTAGAGTTGGGTTGACTCTAGCTGAGCTTCCAGAGTCACGCCATTGACCCCCATTCCAAACCAGATAACCAACAACACCAGGACTTGAACCCCTGACCACATAATTCCAAGTCTGGAGCACTAACCACTCGGCTAGGACGGATAGCTTGTGATGGCTTTTTAAAGAACAATCTCATCCATATGTCTTTCTTAAATTAACTGATATCATTCTCCTTTACAGAAATTGGGCTGTTACTTACTGTATTTGGATCAGTGTTCCTTTTTCTTGGTGTAGTCTTGCTTTTTGACAAAGGTTTATTAGCCATTGGCAATGTAAGTATAGCTGTTTTATTCAGATTTATTTCTGTCTTTTTCTCAGAATTAATTTTGAAAACTTTTTCCGCAAGACAAAGTTTTTCAAAGAAAAGTAAAGAGCTCCATTAAGCCAAGAATGATCAAAAATAAAGTCAAATAATCTTCCAAGCGTAAAACTGCCACAAATCAATAAATAAATGAAACTCAAGACGAATAGAAATTACTATAAATAGCTGAATCAAACTCAAAACGAGCAAAAATTAACTTGATTAGGGCTGATAACCCCTAGGCCTTCTCAAGACCAGAACCCAATTTGCGCCTTACTAAAAAAAAAAAATACAATCAAATAGGCCTAACCATGGATTGTCTATTAAATTGACCTAAACTGACATTTTTTTTGTTATGGTTTTGATAATTTTTCACTTATGAAAGTAAAAAAGGTTGAAAACATTTCAAACGTATTTTCTTATCAGTAAAGCGCAGTAAAGGCATAACTTACAACCCTTACTTTGAGGACTGTGGGGGTTGTCATCCTCGAAAACATAATTTCCAGACTTTTCAATTACGTTGAACAAAATGGCTGTCTTAAAATTTTTATTGGATGTGTTTTTGGAAATGGTGAGCGTGAGAAGGGGGTTAGTTGCCCTCCAATCACTTTTGACCATTAAAAAGGGCACTTGCTCTTTCAATTTTTCAATTGAATGAGCTGTTTTCGAAGTTTCTTTGACAACAAATGGCCATCTCAAAATTTATATTAGATGTATTTCAGGAAAATGCGAGGGGGGGGGAGAGGTATCAACCCTCTGATCATTTAGAATCTTAAAGATAGCAAAATAAATTCTGATTACCAGTCTAAGGAGCCTCATCCGACAATTTCACGGTAAACCTTCCTATATACTTAACTTATATGCCCCCAGGGCATAACTTAACTAGTGCTGACGGCTATGGGTGTGGGGGGTTGTCATCCCCAAAGAAATAGTTTCCGGTCCTTTCAATTACGTTGAACAAAATGGCTATCTCAAAATTTCTATTGGCTTGGGAGGGGTGTTAGTTTCCCTCCAATCACTTTCGACTATTAAAAAAGGCACTGACCCTTTCAATATCTAATCGAATGAGCCCTTTTCGAAGCTTCTACAACAGCAAATGACCATCCCAAAATTAGAATCAGATGCATTTCGGGAGAATACGAGGTGTGGGAGAAGAAGGGGGTATCCACCCTCCAATCAATCTGAACCTTAAAAAGAGCACTAGAAATTCTGATTACCAATCCAATGTGCCCCCTCCAAAGGTTATACGATCACCCTTTCTATATATACCTTATTATTATTATTATTATTATTTATTGGAAAACCCGTCATACAAAAAAGGAAAAGACGGAGCAATAAGCAAAACAACCAAAAAATAGCAATACACATAAACTTAGGAGTTATGCATGTGGTTTGTAGTGACGAACGCTGGAGCTAAGATCTAAATCAGCACTTAGAACAAATTACACAAAACGATAAAGAAAAACACAATTATACACTGCTCTGTAGTTACGCGACATTTTTATTTTCTTTTTTTTGAGGCTCCTAAATAATTAAAAAACATAAATAATATTAAAATAATTGAATCAAGCCTTAATTGGTAAAAAAAAAAAAAAAACAAAAAAAAACAACCAAACAATCAAAAGTGAATTAAAAAAGATATAAAGAATATAAAAATATTAAATAGTGTAAATATGAAAATAAACGGTAAAAAAAGTTAAACGACACTTGCGCCCGCTGGTCTTGAACTCAGATCACTCTCAACAAATGATTCATTTACTCCGATATACATAAATAACAGAAACAAGGAAATTATTCAATCACGGATCATTTTACAACTTTACTTAAAGCAATATGCTTAAAAGAATCGATAACTAATAAACAACTCTATTATTAGTAATATACGCAATATAATATCAAAAAAAAAAAATTGACACCAAAATTGAGAATAACCAGCGTCACTTAAATTGGACTCATACGAAAAGAGACTAAATCATCAGTCAGTTTAAACACTGCAGCAATTACACTAAGCGCAAACCAAACACTTAAAAAAACAAAAAAAAAAAAACACAACAAATACATCTTAACTAATGGGTTAATACTGACGACCAGGGATGATTCAACTTCATTAAACGGGAATTATAAGCACGAATTTGCTTTTCCACAGCTATAATGGAGTCAGCAATGCTGAATTTTCTAATCAGATAAGAGTTGCGCGTCCAAGAGCGAAAATGTAAAAGATATTTTGCGAACCAGAATAAAACTGACCAAATTTTTGACTTGTCAGAATTTGTGAACATTTTCTAAAACGGCGATATGTACAAATAATGTGGTAGAGCGACAGAGTTAAAAGGTTTAGAGACAAGATGGCGGTTGAACCGTAACTTATTAGTTACAAAAGAAGCATATGATAACCCAACTCTACGCTCAATTTGAGCAATTAACAGTTGTCGCGTGTGCATTACTGACGAACCAATGGGAAGACCGAGGTAGGTGATATGATCTACTGGCTTAATCCTACTATTTCCGAGAGGAATATCCCTAGGCGACGCTTGCTTCCAATTGAAGAATACAACTTCGGACTTTTCAGCATTGAACTGAAGACGTAGTTTCGCATACTCAGATTGTAGCGTTGCGAAAATCTCGCTTATGCGCTGGATAGTGCGGCTCACATTCAGAATGTCGTCTGCATAACATACGAGAGATAAATCAAGACCGCCAAAGATAAATGATGTGGGAACAGCTAACTCTGCATCAAGAACTCCATTATTGAAGAATGAAGAGGACGAAACAGCACCTTGACGGGTACCTTTTTCGACATTGACAAAAATATTGGGGATTAGTGCGTAGAATTGAGACCCGTTAACATTAGCTAATGGTTGTAGAATTAGGCGAACTTTAAGACGAGAATACATGTATTGAAGGGTTCTGATATATAAGGGGCTCACTCCACGTTTTGCTGCATGGAGTAGCATAGCGGCGTGAATGAGAGAGTCGAACGCTTTACGAACATCATGCCCAGCCAACACGAGAGTTTCACCTGATGCATCAGCATTGACCAATGCGTTCGCGACAACCGACAAAGCGTGGGCACAACCGAGACGTGGCTGGAATCCAAATTGGTTAAGTGGAACATAGCATTTTGCGTTCAGTTGGTCAATGAACAGAAGTTCAAAAAGCTTACAGAAGGTAGTAGCCACTGTTATAGGGCGGAAGGACGAGCACTGGGTAGCGAGTTTACCTTTTTTTGGAATTGTAGTGAGATCTCCGATTGAGAAAGAAGACGGTACAACTCCTTGGGTAACAATCATCTGCATCAAAAGAGCAATATGGTTTACCAGCAGCTCGCTTCCATTCAGAATGTGAAGAGCGCTTATTTTATCGATGCCAGAAGATTTCTTACGCTTTAGGCGTTATATGCCCTCAGGTCATAACTTACAACCCTCGCCCTGAGGGCTGTGGGGGGTTGTCATCCTCAGAAACATAATTTCCAGACCTTTTAATTATGTTGAATAAAATGGCTATCTCAAAATTTTTGTTAGATATGTTTGGGGAAATGGTGGGCGTGGGAGGGGGATTAGTTGACCTTCAATCACTTTTGACTATTAAAAAGGGCATTGGCTCTTTCAATGTCTAATCGAATCAGCTGTTTCCGAAGTTTCTTCGACAACAAATGGCCATCTCAGAATTTCTATTAAACGCATTTTGGGAAAATATGAGGTATGGTGGGAGGGTATCCACCCTCCGATCACCGAATCTAAAAAAAGGCACTAGAACTTTTGGTTACCAATCCAATGATACCCCTCCCAAGTTTATGCAATCATCCTTTCTATATATACCTAGTATGCCCCAGGGCATAACTTACAACCCTTGCCCTGAGGGCTGTAGGGGGTCGTCATCCTCAAAGACATAATTTCTAGACCTTTGAACTATGTTGAACAAAATGGCTATCTCAAAATTTGTATTTGATGTGTTTGAGGAAATGGTGGACGTGGGATTGAAGGGGAACAATTGCCCTTCAATCATTTTCAACTATTAAAGAGGGCACTAGCCCTTTCAATTTCCAATCGAATGAGCTCTTTTTGAAGTTTCAACGACAACAAATGGCCGTCTCAAAATTTCTATCAGATGCATTTTGGGAAAATACGAGGTTTGAGGGGGGCGTATTCCTCCCTCTGATCACTCTGAATCTTTAAAATGGCAATAGAACATCTGATTTCCAATCAAATGAGCCCATTCCAGAGTTTTAGGATCACCCTTTCTATATATCCCTTATGTGCCCCAGGACATAACATATAACCCTTGTCCTGAGGGCTGAGGGGGAGGGGTGTCGTCCTCAAAGACATAATTTTCGGACTTTCAATTACGTTGAACAAAATGGCTATCTCAAAATTTTGATTGGATGTGCTCGAGGAAATAGTGATTGTGGAAGGAGGGGTAGTTGCCCTCCAACCACTTTCGACCATTAAAAAGGGCACTGGCTCTTTCAATTTTCAATCGAATGAGCTGCTTCCGAAGTTTCTTCGACAACAAATGGCCATGTCAAAATTTCTATCAGATGCATTTCGGGAAAACATGAGGTGTGGGGGGAAGTCCAACCTCCGATTACTCTGAATCTTAAAAAGGACCCTAGAACTTTTGATTACCAATCCTATGATCCCCCTCCGAAGTTTATACGATCACCCTTTCTATATATACCTTATATGCATCCATGGCATGACTTACAACCCTTGCCCTGAGGGTTGTAGGGGGGTTCTCATCCTTAAAGACTTAATCTCTGGACCTTTCAACTATGTTGAACAAAATGGCTATATCAAAAATTGTATTGGATGTCTTTGAGAAAATGGTGGGCGTGGGAGGGGGTTAGTTGCCCTCCAATCACTTTCGACTATTAAAAAGAGCACTAGCCCTTTTAAATTTCCAATCGAATGAACTCTTTTCAAAGTTTCTACGACAATAAATGGCCTTCTCAAAATTTCTATCAGATGTATTTTGGGAAAATACGAGGTGTGGGGGAGGGTATCCACCCTCTGATCGTTCTGAATCTTAAAATATGCACTAGAACATCTGATTTCCAATCAAATGATGTCATTTAGGAGTTTTTAAAATCACCCTTTCTATATTTACTTTATATGCCCCCGGGGTCATAACATATAACTCTTGCCCTGAGGGCTGTAGGGGGGGGGGAGGGGTAGTCATCCTCAAAGACATAATTTCTGGACCTTCAATTACGTTGAACAAAATGGCTATCTCAAAATTTTGATTGGATATATGTGGGGAAATGGTGGGCGTGGGAGGGGGGTTAGTTGCCGTTTAATCAATCTTGACTATTAAAAAGGGCACTAGCCCTTTCAATTTTCAAGTGAACGAGCTCTTTTCGAAGTTTCTGCGTCAACATATGGCCATCTCAAAATTTATATCAGATATATTTCGGGAAAATACGAGGTGTGGGGGTATCCACTCTCCGATCACTCTGAATCTCAAAAAGGGCATTAAAACTTCTGATTAGCAATCCAAAGAGTCCCCTCTGAAGTTTTACGATCACCCTTTCTATGTAAATGCCCCCAGGGCATAAACTACAACCCTTGCCCAGGGGGCTGTGGGGAGTCATCATCCTGCCTAAGCGCCTAAGTTCGTTTTTAAGAGTGTATTTCAAATTTATACTAAAAAATGGGTTATCTCAGTTTAACTGTCAAAAAATTATTATTTTTATGTAATGTATTTGCAAATTCTAACTCATACTTCGACTATAAACATTTTAATTTACAATGATAAAACAACAAAATCTTTTCTATCATTGGTTGTTTAAAAGCATTGTTGTCAATTCATGAAAATTTACGGAGGGAAAGTGTATTTTCCAAATTCTAAGGAGGGGGAGGGGCAAAGTTGTCTTTTTTCAATTAGAATACCAAGAAAGGCCTTTTTTTTTATAAAAAATACCCCCCCCCCCCAAAGGTGTTTTCAAAATCTAGGTGGGGTGAGGCAGTAAAATCTAGAGGGTACAGCCCCCCCCCCCATCAATTGACTCCACTATTTAAAAGGGCTGTATGTCATATTTTTAATACAGATCCCATTGAAGCTGGATAAATAAAGAAAACATATAAATGCCAATAGAATAAGCTAAAATTGAAGCTGCATAAGCTTAGCCTAGCCAATACTTTGGCTTACTCTTACATGTAACAGTCTAGAAAATGTAAAACAGTGCAGTAAAAATTGAATATCTGAATTTTTTTAGGGGGATGGGAGAAATTGTAACTCCCATCCTTTTTCTCTATAGGTAAACTAAATTTCTCAAAAAATATAGGTTAGCCCTGTTTTTCTAGAGCTTTTCGTATTCTTTCTAGAGATTTCTTTTCTAGAATTTTTTCTAGAGCTTTTCTGAATGTCTTTTTTTATGACTATGTGCGTATATGTAATTATCAAAATCCTCCTGTCTATTAGATATAATAGAGCATGTTTTTTTATAACTCTGGGATATGGATTGAGAGAGTCCAAACATTGAGCAGTTTGAAGGAAATATTAATGGTTTTTTTCCTTGTACGTTCTACTAAAAAATCTACTGTCTTGCACTCTCGGGATAAATTCCATACAAAACCTGCCACAGAAAATTTATGTTACAATATTGTCAAAATAAATTTCTATGAAAGGTTTTAAGATTTTAGAGAGAAACAAATTTTAGGGTATAAAAACTACATACGACACTGGAGGTGATAAAGCAGTGTATTTATTAGAAGAAAAAAATTGAATAAGGACCGGTACGTTAACGATGGCCTATACATCATTCTCAAATTTTTTGGGTAATGACTGTGAATGTATTCATCTTCTATCTTCTCTACATTGGCGTTTTGTTTTAATGTGGCATCATCCGTACTGGGCACATGCGGTTTTAGGGGGGCAGACGGGGCACTTGCCCCGGGCACGAAAGTCTTAGGGGCTAACAATTTAAATTAAATGATCTGATATTTACAATCATTTTGTATTTGTTGATGTTTTAATTCTATTAAAACAAAGTAGAGGGCACAGATGGCAGTAAGTATATGCAAATACTTATTTTCCCATATAAAGTGAGAAAAGTCATATTTAAATAAATGAAATTTTTTTTTTAATTTGGCTTGCAAATTTTTCAAGATTTTGCCTTGGATGCAAGTAAGCCCAGAACCGCCACTGGTACTTTTTTTTTTTTTTTTTTTTTTTTTTCTTCGGTATTGTTTTGAATGAATAATTACACTTGTCAGCTTAAATTGAATTTAATTGTTTTAATTAAATTTAATTCAGTTAATTAAAAAAAACTGCAATATTTGTAATAATTGTTTCTTTTCAGATATTATTTGTATGCGGTATAGGATGTTTGATAGGACCTCAAAGAACCTTCAGGTTCTTTTTTCAACAACATCGAGTTAAAGCGTCTCTTGCGTTTTTCGGTGGAATGACAGTAGTTCTGTCTGGATGGCCAATCGTTGGAATGGTCATCGAATTCTTTGGCTTTTACTTACTTTTTAAGTAAGTAGGGTTTACATTTGAAACTTACAGTAGTGTCTTTTCTACTCTTCAGGACAATTCTAGTTTAGGGCTTCTTGCTATCTTGGAAATTAGGTGAATAAAACTTACGGGAATGAATGCAGGGCTAAAAATATACTCCTGGTATTACTAAGCTATTGTATCTACCTTTTTGTTATTTCTAGAAGACGGAATGTATGACCGGTACATACAATATTTTTTACCTTAATCTTAAGACCTCTGTTTTATTGGCTTTAGTTTTTGAAAATGTAGTTTCTGTTAATTCAGTAGAATTTTAAGCGATATCAAGGTTTTTTCCTAAATTTACGAAACAGTTTTACAAATCTTTAAAACCTTACAAATTGGGAATGAGCAAAGGTATAAGGCTCAAAGTACTTTTCTTGGGCTTCATTTGAGCAAGAGATCTATTTTGTAAGATTTTATCTTCTGTGACACAAAGACTGTCAAAGGCAGGTGCTTCAAAATATCTTCTCAGGAGATCATTAAGGTTTTCAATGCATTCCTGAAAGTTTCATTTGCCTGTTTCAACTATTTTTAAAAATAGAAAGAAGCACCTAAACTAGAATTTTACCTTATAGTAGCAAAAACTTCTGGTAATTTTTCTTTATTCGTTGTCTCTGAAATAACCTAATAAAATGAATCGTAATTGATAATCAAGTTCTTGAACACAAACCTAAATGTATACTGTTGTCTATATTCTGCATTGCTTATAAATATTTAGATACCACTAAAATAATAGAAGTTGGCTATGGAAAATATGCTGCCATCTATAATATAACTACGACAGAAGCTACTTAAAGTATATTATGCCTACTAAAGTTATTCAGCGCGTATTTGATTATGGGGGATGGGGTGTAAAACTACACTGTCTAATCCTTCAAAAAACAATATTTATGCTAGATATATTGGTTTTAAAAGCAATTGTAAACGACGTGTACTTAAAATTTTTGTGCTTGATTTTGAGTTGTTCCAGTTCAATGTCACCACTTGATTTGCGTCTTAAAATTTTTTGCGATAGCATTTTTTTTGTATTTTGTGCCTTTGGGTTCTCGTTACTTTAAGTAAGTATGGGTTAATTATGGAAAAAGAATTTTTGTTAATTGGATTTACTCTGACTACTAGTGACTCGTTGCAACGCCAAATTTGCCTGACACAAACACATCACTAATTTTGGCTGTATTTGTACTCCCATCTACAGCACAAAAATGTCAGATTTTTGGCTGTATTTACCTTTGCACGTTCATCACCTGTCGATGTAGAAAGTCTTGCGATAGTTAGGTGTTGAACAGCTGTCAAAGGCGCGTCTTTGTTCTAGGATAGGATTTATTCCGAAAATAGCTTTCACAGGCCTAGAAGGGTCGAATTTGTATTAAAGACAACAACACAGAGTCAATAAACACAGCAAAAGAAAAAAAATGGATTAAAACAAACAAAACAGAAAAAAAAACAATTTAGTCTTGTGACTAAAATACAAAAAAACAGAATTTAGTAAAAACAAAGAATACAAAAAGAAAGCTAAAAAAAGAAAAATGAAAACTGAAAATTAAACAATTTCACAATAATAAGGAGGGGTCCGGGATAAAACGTCCTTCTAAATCTCTACACGTTCATCATTTGTCTATACAGAAACTCTTGCGATAGTTAGGTTTTGAACAGCTGTCAAAGGCGCGTCTTTTTTCTAGGATAATATTTATTCCGAGAAATGACTATCATAAGTCCAGATGGGCCGAATTTCCATTTCAGAGTCAATAAACACAGTAAAAGAAACAAAAAGATTGGTTAAACCAAACAAAACTGAAAAAAACAATTTAGTCTTGTCAAAAAGACAAAAAACATAATTTAGTAAAAACGAAGACTATAAAAAGAAAGATAAAAATTGAAAATTAAACAATTTCAAAGTAATAAGGGGGGACCGGGATTCATCATTTACCATAATAACTATGTACGGGGAAATGGTCCTTCTGGGGAAAATTTTAATGGGGCAAAATAGAGAGTTTTGTTGAAAGAGAAAAATGAAAATGAGGTTTAAAGAGTAAGAGGGGGGAATACTAACTAGGGATAGATTAATTTATGCGGGGTTATGAACCCTACGCGAAATCACAGGATTTCTACTAAGGTTCACATGAATCTACTCACTCGTAAGTTTCCTTTACCTACGCAATTAGCTATTTCTGGACTATCAATATATTAAGCGTGGTTTTCTGAAAAATAGGTTTGGAGTTTATGTCTTTTGATTTTAGAAAGTTATAAGCTCTTAATAAGTTGTGTCGGCTGGTTTTCTAATAAAGTATTTCGCTCTCTAGTATATACAATTAAAGCAAAAGCTTTAGGTTGGTTTATCGTAAAAATTCCCGGAGGTACTAAACTTAATTTTTAAGCACGAAAATCGAAACTAAAAATCGAAGCTATCTTTTGTTTTCTCCAAATTTCCAAATTTCCCAGAATAGGAATTTGCGCTATATCTGTTGTTTTCAGGCATGGCAGTCTAATATCTGAAAAAAAGATAAAAGAAACTTCACTTTTGACAGCAAAGAATTGTCAGAATAAATCGAAATTACTGTTTTTATTAAGAATTAGCATTTGTGTTTTTTATGATTTGTGACTATTGTACGTCTTAAATTTGAAAATACTCTTGTATGTTTACGATGTCTATTTCTTATAATGTGGATAGCTTAAACAAATATTTGTATGTATATTTATGCGAGCTTACATTAGAGTGTAAGGCAATTCGCCTTAGGGCTGCTTACTTGTTCAGGTCTTCTTGACAAACCGGAAAATTTGATCTCAGACTTGATGGCTTAATTTTTATTAGGGGGGAGGGGTAGAATGTATCATTCTCTAAACCTTATTTTTATTTTACAGCTCACTTCAATTGTTTAAAACTAAGTGTGATCTGCTGGACTCAGTTATAATTAATTATCATTTATTAGCTTCAGCTAAAAATAGTGTAAAACAACAAATTTAACCCATAAAATGCTTAAAGTACATACAAGGGGCTAATCCCTTCTAAACTTGTATCAGTAAAAATTGCTTATAATTCGTGTTATCTGTTACCTTGGGACGGAGATAATACTAGATAATAAATTTTTGTTAATGATACTTGAGTTCTGGCACATGTCCATTGGAAAATTTACTCTCAGAAAGGCTGGTTCTTCAAGAAAAAATTTTGTTTGGGTGGTAAATAGATCCAGTTCTTTCAAACGTTGAGAATTTAGCCAAAATTTAACCACGGTTACCTTCATTTAGTAGGAACATTAGGGCGGGTGCAGAATTTTAAAGTGTTATTCAGTTGTCGGTTCTAGATAGGTCACTTTCGGGAGACGTAAACAAAGCGTACGTTTGCAAAAAAATTTTTTTTATTGGTTTGAAGGTTTTTAGGTAGATAGCGTGACTGAGCCTTTCAGTGACAGGATTTTCTTTTATCGTTAGTTCATACTGGTCTGTTTTTTATTTTTTTTTTACCTGAAACGGCTTATGGATAACGAATGCAGAAAAAGCGCAAAATCGGCCACACCAAATTGGTCTCGCACATCCGTTAAAACGTTGAAAATAAAAATGGGATTGAGCAAAATCCTTTTGCCTTTTGTTTGCAACTTTTATGACCAAATGACGTTTACCACGATCAGAATGTGTTTTTTTCCTTATTGATTAACTTGCATCTTACAGCTAAAATTAATTTCTCAGTAGAGTGTATCCTTAAATTGTCAAACTAGGCTCTTTGCTGCATCCATTTTAACTGGTGAGTTGAAATGTTGCATGCGTCGTCTCGTCATAACGCAGAAATGGACATCAGATGACGCATGTGTCTCAACAGATCGGCAGATCTATCGACAGAGATGTGTCTCGACAGAGAGGAAAGGGCTACAATCTCAAGCAGAAAGGTGTATAAGTTGACGTCTTAAGGTTTTCAGACAAGAAGGGTATATAATTAAGCGTCTCAAAAGATCTCGGCAGCGTCTCGCCAGTCGTTGCATTAAGCTATTTCTTCATGCGCTAGACTCTTTGAGTGATTCGTAATGCAATATTTTAACATGTCACTTGGTCCGAAAAATAAAAAAAAAAGTATTTATGAAGAGTATTATTGAGACATAAGAGTCCAGGTAAAATAGTACAGTCATTAAAGCATTACAGTCATTTAAAGACTTACAAAGCAACTAATGTTATGGCTTTTGAACGAGCCCCAAAGTCAGGGAGGCCATGGTCGGCCACATAGTTCGCCTAAATGGTAGGGTCGGTCTTGAGTGAAACATTTGTCAGTTAAGGACATTACTATGGAATCAGTCACTAAAAAAACATAGTATAAATTTCAAGTGAAAATAAGCTGAACAGGTAATTTGGTGTTGATGATTCTAACTGATTCTCTGTTTATGAAACCGCGTTTCAGTTGGTGTTTTTTTGTTTTGTTTTTCTTAAGTATTATTTTAGAAATATATTATTATGATTGTTTTGCAATTTAGATATGGCCGCTAAAGCCTGACGGCTTATTGGCTATTTTTATATTTTGTATTTCCTGGTTTTTGTCAACAAAATCTTACATTTCTAAAAAAAAAAAAAAAAAATTCATGTTTTGTTTTAAATACTATTTTAAAATACTCTATTATAATTGCGCAGCAAGCCCTTAATTTTTGTTGATTCTAAACGCTATGCCTAAGCTGAGTCTGCGCTTTTACCGATAAAGAATCATATTATTTTCTTTCTGGTTTTGACAATTATTCTTTATGTTAGTTGTTCTTCCATTTTATAATTTTTGCATTGCTTATATTGCTTTTATAGGATTACAAGATCACGAATTATTTTCACTTCATGCTTTAATATTTTTATTTTACCTTCTTTAATTTTACTAAATTTGCAACAGTGAGGTCTTCGCTATTTGAAGCAAAAGAGATATGTCCCAAGAAGCCTTATTTACTGGTAATTTTTACCAAAGTCGTATAACGGTTCTATTTAAAATATGTCTTATTGTGTGGTAGTTTTGACAATTTCTTAGCGAGAAATTGTTAATTTGTTACTAAGAAATTGTTTGGTGAATGAAACCATTTACCCAAACCACTAAAAGGGCTGAACTGACGTAGCATTTTTCAAGTTAAAAATGGTCATATTTATTCATTGCGGTCATATTTTATGCCAGCTTTTGAACATGGATTTGCTTTTGTTTATTTGTTGTTTCAGGAAAAAAGAACTAAATAAATTTTTATACAAAAACTATGGGTGTTTGGAGAAATTCTTATTACATTTTCAGGTTTATCATACAAAATTGACTTATAAAACACTTTTTAACTGTTAAAAAAATTAGGAAAAAATTGGAAAAGTGTAAATTTGCCAGAAAAAAAGATTCTAGAAAAAATATGGGAATGAGATTGTTTTATAATATTATTTCTCAGCAAAAAAAAAAAAATCCACACCAATTGCTAGATTTTAATTTTTTTTTCTGCTCAAAAACTAAAATAGATGATTCTGTTAGTGATTTTTACGCTGCATTCAAAACTGCAATCGGATTGCAAGCTTCCGTAGTTTTTCAGCAATATTTTAAAATTGATTTTTTTTTTTTTTTTTTTTTTTTTTGTAGACGGTTCAAGATTTTTTTTTTTTTTTTTGAGACGGAAAATAGAAATAGTTGAGATACATCATTTAGGGTTATGGGGGAAGTCGAATGCTTTGATATTACGGTAAATAATATTGACAAGGAATTTACTATGAATAAATCGGAGAAATGATAAAATAAAAGTTCAAAGTAGGGATAAAATCCTTTTTAACAGACAGTGTATAGAAATTCACAAAAATATCAGATATTTTGGTCACATATACAGTTACCGTCATCAGTAGTAAAACTGATGTCAAGGAAAGGCAGTGTGGTCTCCGAAATTATCTGTCGGAGAAATGAAAATCGAGATTGGTTTTTTCAAGGCCAGGGAAAATACTGAACAAACAGTATTTTCTGTTCGTCCAGGAAGGGAGGACATCCCCCTTCCTTCTTCAAAGAATCTACTCAAAAACAAATAATTAAAGTCTTCTTATTTAAGATCCTGAGCTAATGAGGAATAAGAATAGGAAATAATGTGTGAGGTGCTCAAACCCTACTACCATTTTTCTGAGTCTAATGATGGTGCTATACCTAGATGTCATAAGTTCTGTTCGAAATTGATTCCAGAAGTTCCCATTTTTTCACTAATAGCCAATAAATTATTTAGAAAATGATGATCCATGAATGGCTTTGTGGTAGAAAATCGCGAGCATCTACTGTATTATACTGTAGGTACTTGCCTGCAATGGGGATATATTGCGTATATTACTAATAATTTAACTGTTTATTAATTATCCATTCTTTTAAGCATATTGTTTTAAGTAAAGGAGTAAAAAAATCCATGATAGAACAATTTCCTTGTTTCTAATATTTATGTATATCGGAATAAATGAACCATTTGTTGAGAGTGATCTGAATTCAAGACCAGCGGACGAAAGTGTTGTTTAATTGTTTTACCGTTTCTTGTGATATTTAGACTAGTTAATATGATTATCTACTGTATTTTTTAATTCACTGATGATTATTTGGGATAATGTTTTTACCAATTGCGGATTGATGCAACGATGCTCATATTGCTTATGTTTGTTCAGTACTTGGGAATTTAAAAACAAAAACATATCACGTACCTGCAGTGCAGTGTATATGCAGTGCAGTGCAGTGTATAATTGAGTGTTTCTTTCTCGTCTTTGCAATTGGTTCGATGTGTGTTTGTGTTTTTTTTTTATCTCTCTTCTTGTCATCTTTAGTGATACTCCGTCTTTTGTACCTTTTTTGACGGGTAATAAATCTATAATAATACTAATAATGATTCTTTTTTAACGTTTCGATTTAGTGATTCAATGACTGGCATGTCAGTGTTTCTTTCTCGTCTTTGCAATTTGTTCGATGTGTGTTTGTGTTTTTTTTTTATCTCTCTTCTTGTCATCTTTAGTGATACTCCGTCTTTTGTACCTTTTTTGACGGGTAATAAATCTATAATAATACTAATAATGATTCTTTTTTACATTTCGATTTAGTGATTCAATGACTGGTATGTCTTCCCTCACTTTTGCAGCCAGAGGAAACTTTGGGGGATTAGTACCGTGTATTTATTGTGTGCTTAATTAAACAATGTATAAATCTTATCTATCTTATCTAATCTAATAAAACGCAATCGCAGAGCATGGAACAATATAACTAGAGCATTATAGCCAATATAACTATTAAGATCCGTTGATTTGAATACCTACGGCCTGGGTGGGGGATATTCTAGATAAGGGTGCATCCATGATTTTTCTTAGGGAAGGGGGTACAAAAATTTTACAAAACGCATCAAAAATTTGTTTCTATGCTGTTTTTTTTTACATTTTTACGAAACAGAAAAAAAAACTGGGGGGGGAGGACGTCAAACCCGGTACAGTTTGTACCGGATTCCAGGCAATAAGATAAGATGAAATCTGTAAGATTTCAGATCTTTGGTCTAAAATCTAAAAAAGGTCGAAGACGGCAACTAGAGGTTTGAAGCTGAATCTTTAGACCAGGTAAAATTGACATGTAATTTTATACAGATAATTCTCCTAATCCTTGAGAATGTAACTTATTTCGTGATTCTTCTTCTCCACAGGAAGGCTCAGAAGCATGAAAAAACACATAACGTATTTTACGTTTCAGTTTCCATTTTGATTTCTTCAACTTTTTGGGACCATTCTAGTTTAATTCTTTAAAAATATTAATTCAACTAAAAAACGTTAATTATAAGACTTCTGTATTAATAAAAACCTTGACCTGTTAAGTTTTTTTGCCAAGCGTTGGTTGAAATTTCAGAGGTACAGTAATTCTCTTCGTTTTTTCTTTTACCGTTTGCCATTTATTGTTGTTTTTGTTTGGGGTTTGACACGTTCAACCACTAGGTCAATCCGTATGTATCACTCGATTGTTCTGTTACTTCTGTAATCACTAGCTTACTTGGGTGTCACTTTGGTCAATATTCACTGAACCTGACCATGCATCACTTATCTTGCTATTGATAGGGAGTAATTCACCTGCAGCAACTGCCTGCATTGAAATACAGGAAACAATATGAAGCAACTGTGCTTCGTCAAACAACAATTAAAACACCTATACGACACAATTGTAATAAATAATAGACTGGCAGATTACAGCCTATTGCTTACCTCCATATATATGAAATTAACCAAATAAAATATGAGAGCACAGATAGGAATAATAAAACAAATAAAATAGAAAAAGGATAACTCTAAAATAAAATAATATGGGAGGGGCATCATGGCCATCAAGATTAAAACAATGTATAGCCATCTACCAATTATCTTGCTTATTTTAGGGGTTAATCCCCATCAGCACCTGCCATCAATTATAAACAGGAAACATAATGATGCAAATGCCTTATCAAACAGCAAATACAATTTTTATACAAATAAATTATAATAAATAATACATTTAACCTGTCACCTAGATCAAATTATAAACAAATAAGACAACTCTAAAAAAGGAAATATGCAAAAAAATATAAAAAAAAATAATAAAAAAATAAATAAATAAATAAGAAAAAAAAATGAATTTATGGAATGAACCGAAGCAGTAGTCTTAACCAATTTACTTAATAAGTTTGTGCTTAGTCAACCATGCCAAACCCAACGGAAAACAATGGAGAGATAACTAGTCAATTGTCTGAGAAGGGGCCAACCTAGGTCTGGCCCTAGGTTGTATTGTAGCACCGTCTGGGCTGGGTTCAGACTCCTTTCCTTTACGTTTCCTTTCTGCTTTGCCAGGGCTACTGGTATCTGCTGACATTGTGGGAAGGAATGAACCTTCCCTAATAAGGTTTTCAACTGACTTATTTATGCTACTTATTAGGTTTTCAACTGACTTATTTAGGCTATTTAGGTCAGGGCTGCTGGTATCTGCTGACATTGTGGGAAGGAATGAACCTTCTCTATTTAGGTTTTCAACTGACTTTTTTAGGCTACAGACTGTATTTTGAAAAGGTCTTAGTGATAACTTAGAAATCAGTTCACAAATAGATGAAATTACCTGAGTTAGATCTGAGATCTGCTTTGTAATACCTTTAAACATGCTCATGTACCTAATTCTGAGTTCCTCTGTTGGAGGTTCATTAGAAGTCAATGGAGGAAAATAGTCTGAGTGTACTAAGGGATTGTGTTCTGTATGTTTAGAAAATACATTTTTCATAACATCAGCAGTAGTCCTTATGGGGATATTATCGGTGAAAGAGGAAGTTATAATTGATTTCTTCTCTATGAATACTGGGCACTCCTTAGCATTAGCAGCATGGTTACCATTGCAGTTAGGGCACTTGAGTACCTGATCTTCCTTAACTGTATAGATTGGAGGCATTCATCAAGGGTTTGTTGTCCACTACCAAGTAAACATCTTCAGCCTCTACGGCAATTTAAAGCCACGTGGCCGAAACCTTGGCAATTGTAACACTGAATTGCATGAGGGATAAACTGCTTAACTGTATACCTTGCACCCCAAACAGATTTTCAGAGGGAACTGAACATCCCGATTAAAGGTGCAAACCAAAGGGATAATTGATGGGCTTGGATTTTTAAAGGCCAATGTCACTTGTTGTATTCTGTCATCAAGTTGGGCCTCCTTGACAAAATCATCCAGATGGGTGACCTCCTCAGATGGGATAAATACAATGCCTTTTCTGTTTCTGATTAAAGCAGGGTTGGAGCTAGGACCAAGCACAAACTTTATCTTACATCCATTTACTGCTATATCTGAAAAAGAAAGTATAGCAACAGTTACTGACTGGTTCACAGCTATTATGATAATAGCGCCATCTGGTCCAAGTCTTTCTAACATTGAACCATAATGGCCCCTGAACTCATGATTTTGGAGATGTTGAAACAGTTTTTTTGGCAATAACTGTTCTGCTGCCTAATGTCAACAACCTAGGCCTACTGGTCTCGTTTGGACCTTCAACACTTAAAGCCAAAATCCTTACACTAGAGTTATTGGGTCAGAGGTGACAGGACTACTAATCGTCCTGTCAGTCATCACAAATATAACCCCAAAGGGCTAAAATAATTTAAACAACAAAATTAAATCACAAAAAGGAAATAAATTGTCAAATAAATAAAACAATTAGGCTACAAGCAGAGGGGGACCCTCAGTCAATAATAAATTAAGCAAACAATATAAGTCGAAAGCAGGCATAGCACTAAGTTTCAAAGCAGGGTATAAAAAGGTTTGATGAGCACTTTCAAGCAATTGGGAGTTGGAATATGCAGGAATATAGTGAAAAAGGTTTATTTTTAATAGAAAGGAGAAAGGACTTATACAAGAATTATCTGAGTGATAGATCGTATGAAAACAAAAGAAATGTAAAAAAAGTGGAGAAAACATTAAAATTTAAACTAAGAAGTTGTGAAGTGGAGGCCATAGATAAAATTTCCGAGGATCTGATAGATGCATCCAGACGGCATAATAATAAAATATTGTACTGGTGTCTTAACAAACTAAGAGGGTGGAGTCAAGCTGAAAGTGGTTAATTGAAAGATAGGAATGGAGTCGCAACTACCTATAAGGAAAAAACTAAGACGAGATGGCCCAAAAGTTTTGGGAAACTACTTCACCAAGATAGAATTGCAAGAATAAATATGAAGAAAAATGAAAAAGTTTGTGATACCTTGGATGTGAAGGAAGATTTGTGTTGTGAGGAGGAATTAGCAACAGTACTAAAAGGATCAAAGAATAATAAGGCTCCAGGTGCTGATAGGGTGGTAAATGAGTTTCTTAAATATGGTGGCTGTGAGGTTAGAAATAAGTTATTGAAGATTATGAATATGATTTTTGAAAAAGGGGAAGTACCTAACGATTTTAGGAAAACCTTAATTAAGCCACTTTATTAGAAAGGTGATAAAAGTGAGTGTGGTAATTATCGAGGCATTAGTCTGGTCTCTGTAGGTAGTAAATTGCTTAGTAATATGATACTTTTTAGACTGAGAGATGCCGTAGACAAAGTTTTAAGAGAAGAGCAGTGTGGTTTTCGAAAAGGTAGAGGATGTGTCGACCAAATTTTCACTCTTAGGCGAATAATTAAGAGGTGCCTGAGTTTTCAAACACCTTTGGTCCTCAGTTTTGTAGATTACGAGCAAGCGTTCGATTCTGTTGATAGAAGAGCTTTAGTAAAGGTTTTATCCTTGTATGGTATACCAGACAAAAACATTAAAGTGATTAGTGCTATGTACAAGAATAACACTGCTGCGGTTAAGGTAGGAAATGAGGTTAGCAGCTGATTTTGTATTAAATCAGGAGTTAAGCAGGGCTGTGTTCTATCCCCCTTTATATGGATTATTTTGATGGACTTTGTTTTAAGGAGCACAGGAAAGGCAATGGGAGACCACGGAATCAAATGGGGAGGATCAAGTCTCCTGGAGTTGGATTATGCTGATGATTTAAGCATCCTAGATGAAAGTGTGAGCTAAACAAATGAGGTTTTAAAGATTGTGTGAGTTTAAGGTTCGTGTATTGGTTTAATAATTGATAAGAGGAAGACTAAGTCGTTAATGCTTGGAGTGTCTTATGAAGAAAACTTAAATATGGGAAACAAACAGACTGACAAGGCTGACAACATAATTCACATTTGTGTCCTTATCAGTACGTACGATAGGATCATTGAAGATATTACATGTAGAATAACCAAGTGTAAAGATTTTTTTTCACATTTAAAAAAAGTTTGGAAGAATAAGAAGATAAGTCTGTAAACCAAGATTAGAATCTTAGAAGCTACAGTGATGACAGTGGTCAAATATGGCTCTAAAGCATGGACGCTGCAAAAAGCGGATGAAGATTTGCTAAATATTTTCCAGAGAAATTGCTTAAGGATTGTTCTGGGTACCCGGCTGACTGACTGTATTTCAAATAATAGGCTATACGAAAAAAGTGGTTCAATACCGCCCTCTAGGGCTATAATGAAAGAAAGGTTGAGGTGGTTAGGGCACGTTGTACGGATGAAGGATGACAGATTGCCGAAGATTGTTCTTTTTGGCCAACAATCTAGGGCTAAACGGAAAGCAGGTCGTCCCTGTCTGGGCTGGGAAGACGTCATAAAGAAAGATTGAAAGGAAATGGGAACTTCGCGGGCGGGTGTAAAAAGGGAGGCTTTGAATAGATTGGGGTGGAGGAGGATCGTGCGTAGCTGTGTTGGCCTCAGGCGGCTTGGTGCTACGGTGAGTTGTTAGTAGTAGTAGTAGTAGTAATATGCAGGAATCTGAGAGAGTTTGTAGCAAGCACATTTACAGTCAAAGCAAGCCAAAGGCCAAAAAATGCACAACAAATCGAGTGTACAGGCGTCAGGGACCCCAAAGGGCAGAGCCCCTTGTGTTTTAATCAACAAACCGTGGCACCGATCTATCCCTACTAGGGAAATAGCAATTATGAATATCTTTAGATCATTTATTTGGGCTCACAGATATTTATATTGCTGGTGGGTTGACAAAAATTGATTTTATTCAAATAGCGTAGAAAAGGCTGAAAAATACTCAACTTGAAGTCGATCCATTTATACGATAAAATTTATAATGAGCATCCAATAAAAATCTGTGAAACACAATGAAAAATGTGTCTGGCAAACCTTTTTGGAATTAAGGATAATTCTTATTCTTCTTAATGCGATTTTTTGGGGTATTTGTCAGCAAGAAGTTTGTATCGTCTAATTTCTTTTCAGGGGCTTTTTGCCATTTATAATTTCATCTCTGCGACAACTACCAATAATTGGCTCTATTCTGAGAACACCGCCACTTGGTAGGGTAAGCTCTATTGTTTAGTCTTTATTTTCATTTTTCTCCTCTGAATATTATACAAACAATAATGGAGTGATTTTTACTGTTCTTGAATAGGTTAGAAATTGAAATCCTCGATAATTTTCCCTTGCTGTACTGCGAACAGGTACATCTGTGAATTTGTATCCCATCTTGTTGAAATGACTATTGCGGATCCCAGCTTTAGGGGGGATGGGCGCCTAGTCTTTTATACAAATTTTTCTTGACACATTCCTATTAATGTAAGTGGTAACGTCACGGCAGGGGAGGGGTCCTCCCTGCAAGTTTTGCTACGGTAAAACAATCAAAACCGCTAAGTGTTCATGCTCTAGTTATTGTAGCCAATTTTTATTCTGCAGAAAATTTAAAAATAAAACCATATGGATCCTGATGATGAAGATGATGGAGAGGACTAAGACGATGATAGATCAGAAGAGGGGAGAAATTGGTTAAATGCGTAAAAAATGAAGATAATTAAGAGGAAAATCGTAAAATTTCCAAATGTCGGAGGAAGGAAGGGGTAAGCAGCTTTACACAGGCAGTGAAATAGCACAGACTAAGTGGACGCTGTGTATTATTGTTTTTTTTTCAGGGGTGATCGCATGGATCACCCCCTATCCTCAGTATGCCAAATCATAGAGTTCCTAAAATACTCTTCCACTGGCGACCGGAAGGCACCCGTCCCCGAGAAAAGACCAAGAACACGATCCGTAGAACGTATGAACGTGACAGAAGAGCCCTTCAGACGAGTCTCATCCCAGAGTGGGAGGACATCTACGCAGTGGCCCACTTGAAGGAAGATTGAAGACTTTTCACTGACGCCCTGTGCGCCTCTGGAGAAACTAATGTAAGGTAAGGGTTGGATCGAACCAATGGTGGTAGAAACTTCGGATGGGGCTTATTTAATTAGGAATAGGAATTTAAAGTGCCCTTTTTAAGACTCAAAAGTGATTCAAGGTCAGCCAGGCCCCTCCTATTGCTCGTTTTTACTGCCCTTCCCCATAGACATCTGATCAAAATTTTTAGGTAGACATTTTGTTCAGCATAGTTGAAAGGTCCAATAACTATGCCTTTGGAGATGACATGACCCCTACGGCGTTTGAGGCAAGGTCTAGGTTGCATGTTGCGGTTGCCCATTGCTTGTATGTAGGATTTGCTATTGGGAAAGTAGGACAGGTTTGCTTCTGAGTCTCCAAAACTAAGGGTATTCACGGTAAGGTTTCAGAGAACATTGAGGCGGATGTTGAAGTAAATTAAAACCATATTATGTGCATGCATGCTGTCAAAAGGGTGTATTGCAATATGTCAGGAACGGCTTTTTCTCAAACTGTTCAGGGCACTAAGTTGAAGTTTTTAGGGAATGTTGTGATGGATGTTGAACTAACCAAAAGACACAATGTTATTGCTACTCTACTACTTCAGCTACTGCGTCTGTAAAGCGCAAGTGACTTTCTGTCCCTTACAAGGCATATGGGACGTTAGCCTCACCCGTGTTTGTGATAGTTTCTGTTATTTTTAAGTTTAACTTGATTATTTATTGTAATTTCTCTTTGTTTTGGATTTCACTTCGTTACTGATAGTGACTTATATTCATTTTTATACTTAAATTACCGTTTGATCTTATTTCCGCTCATCATAGCTTTAATGTAGTTCTTTACCTTTCTTTGAAATCTTCTTTTGTGTGTGTGTGTTTTTTTTTTTTTTTTTTTTTAATTGGGAAAGTAGAAGAGGCAATACCTCTTAGAAGAGGTAAACGAGGAGGCATACAACTTGCTCTTACTATCTAAGGGGTTCGTACCATGGACTGAGCTTGGTTCGATGATGCACATTCATTTAGAACCATCTTTCGGAAAGGGTTCGCTTCATCAAAGCTATTTGTTGATTCATTCAAATGAAGGCTCAACAGGTGTGTAAAAGCTATAGTGGAATCTTGGTAAAAGACTATTGGCATGCTGTTCATTTTGATGTGTTTAAAGTCGCAAGTTGACTTAATTTTGAAAAATAATCTGAATTCCCGGATTCTGCTAGCATTCACTATTGCCATTTTACTTTGTAAATATAGACAACTTTCTTCTAGAGAATGATTGCAGAGGTGTGACAACGGGAAAGGAAAACGACAAAATAAGTGGGTTTTTTCACTCCACGTACCTCTGTTTGCAACTGAGCGACTGTTTTCCTGTGTTTCTGAACTAACAATAAAAAAGGAAAAGTTTACCGTCCATTACCATGTGATGGACAACCGTAAAGATGGGCTTGACAGATGTTCTAAAAACTAAACATCTGATGATCTTCACCTGTTCAGAAAGAAAGAAAATTATGCTAAAAAGTAGAAAATTGTTCCCTTATTCATCCAAATTTTTAAAGTCATTGTAGTCAATGGAAAAATTGCTAATTTCAAAATTTTTCTTGTAAAAAAGCTAAACAAATTGAGAGTCGCAATTGTCAGTTTCTAAGCTGTTGTGCGCATTCTAGGGTAATTCCATGAATAGAATAACCAGGAACACATCATTTATTTTTTACTTTGCATTTTTGGGTTTATTAATTCAAGCGGGGCAAGTCAACATCTTGTATTCAACATGTCTTATTTTTTTTCTCTCTCTTACAATATATATCCTCCTTCGTATTGTCTCTCTCTCTCTCTCTCTCTCTCTCTCTCTCTCTCTATCTTTCGCTCTCTCGCTCTAACTCACTCACTCTCCCTGTTTTTCTTTTATTCTTTCTTTTCTCGGGATGTCATCTCCCCCTCCCTCTGTAAATAGGGAATTCACAGGCGAAGCTAAGGTTTTCAAGGCCCGGCGACAATTTCAATTTTTGACCCCTTTCCCCTCGCTATCACTACCATAATATAAGTAGATCATAGTATTGACGAAAAAACTCAGCTTGGCGTCCCCTCAGAATCTGCAACCCCGGGAAAGCTGTCCCTCTTGCCCCCCTTCCTAACTACGCCAATAAGGGAATTCTTGTGTTAGAACTAATGACCTAATGGTTAAAATTGTTTTCCCTTACTATATTTGATGAAATACGATTATTTTATATCTCTCTACCTTATGAGTACCGAAGGTCCACACGCCACAGGTATATAGTTTAAAATGAAATGACAAGATAATGTATGGGAATTTCCATTTGTTATAAACTGGTTTATAGTTTATAATACAAGTTTTGAGTTTCTTTTTCCCTTTTTTCGCAAAAATTTTAGTTCAAAGAAAATAAAAGAAAATGCTACGGGGGCAAAAAGTACTATAAAGGCCTCTTGAGAGTATTTTTGGTAATTAAGAGATTGAACTGCCTTATTATTTTTGCATAAATAGCGCTTCAAGTACAAGCACTTGAAGTACTACGAGGGCCTTCAATTCTAAGAAATGTAGGAGTGGGGGTACTTTTCGATTCCAGAGGGAAATTTTTACTTTTTTTTTAAATTAAAGTACTAAACACAGGGTATTTTTCAAAATCTAGGGGAGAACATGGCCAAAAATTTTGAGGATAACTGCCCCCCCCCCACGCGCCTGACTGCTTTACAACACTGATTGAAAACTATGGTTTTACAAGGATTGGGCCTGTTCTCATTCGTGTGAATTTCGGAACCCTAGTACGCTTTTAAAGTGATAGTAGGACTTATCACAATAAAGTCCTTTTTCCACCAATTCCTTTTACCAGAAAAAGACCATTATGGCCGCAAAGGGGCTTGGAATTGTCTATGGATAGTTTTGATTGAACACTCGATTGAACGACTTTTTATAAAAAAAAAAACAAGCTGTGCAAAAACTGTGGTTCGATTCCACATTCGAGGGCTGTGATGAAAGAAAGGTTACGATGATTGAGGTGAGGCAAGGTCTACTTCTTATCCTTTACCGACTCCAAGTATAATTTTAGAGGCCGGGCCTTGATATGGGTCGTAATAATTATATTTCGATATAATAGAGAAATCAACCTGCAAACAATCGAATATACCATTCGATTCCCCATTCACCGCTCCTTCCAAATATACTAATAACTACCGTCACAATGTCGGTGTGACTAGGGATGTCAATTCAAGAAAATGTAGATGAGGGGGGCAGTTTTGTTGTTTTTTCGATTTGTCAATGAAAATACCCTTTTCATTGAAGTCTTGTTCTTAAAAGGAAAAAAAAACAAAAAAAAAACATGAAAATATAGAAAATTTCTTTTTGATATTTTTTTAAGGAAAATTTTATTCTGCCCCATTGAATGTTAATTTTTGCAAAAAGTATTGGTAACTTATAAGAGTGGAAAATGGCGCCTATGTCAGCAAAAAAAAAAACTATCAACGCTGTCTAGTGTCCGGCGACACTTGGCATTTTTTCAAATAATTGTTTTTCTGTCAGGAACTGACATCAGACACTTATTACTATCCTAATTTTACCATTTACACTAATTAATTAAATATTCTTACTATTACACTGAAAAAAATCCTAAGTTTCTCCAAACGCTAGATGGCGTTGATAGTTTTTTTGGCGTCACTACCGCCGGTTCCCACTTTTATAAGTTAGTTTTTGCTCATTGATCTGGAAGCAAAAGTGCACGATTTATTTTACCGAAAGACTCCTTCAGGTGTCATTATGTATATCAGAAATTTTTATATTTCTAGCGCATTCATATGTAATTGCTTACGCTCAGTCTTTCATGACAAATTGAAAAGGCAAAAAAGGTGTAATTATATGCACTTTTGCTTAGTAAACAGGTAAAAACTGTAATTATTTTTGGACTTACTTTAAACAAACATAATCTCGAAATTTAAAATGAATATTACGGTAATGCAAAAAACAGGCTTGTTTTTTTCTAGAAAAAATGTCTATGAGAAGAAAATGCTGATGTTGTTAATCAAATTGTTGCATGTGAGTTGCTCCATTTTCAATTGTTTTGTGCAACTCGTGAAATTGGTAGCTCGAGTAATTTTGTATTCTATTATTTTGTTCAACAGGTTTTTGGAGGACTTGAATCAAGTATAACCTTTATACTTCCCCGATGTTTTGTTTGATTTTTAAGCTTGGTGGCCTTTAACCCCGTGGTAGGACAATGGATTGATTCTCTGCTAAGGAATAGGGGTCCAGGGTTCGATCCCCACTGCTGCAAGGTTGGGCAACAGGCATGCTACCTGTCCCTATAAAAAAAAAAGCTCAGCAACTGAAGTGTCATTTCGCCGCCCTATGCGCCATCAACGGCTCTGGAGGGTCTTTAACCTTATGGCATTCAGTGACACAGTATTTTAAATTAATATGTTGATTGCATCTTACTAAATTTTGGTAACGAGATTATGCAGCTCTGGGGCATTGTTAGTAACTTAGTGAGAGGATTGGTTTGTGGGGTCAAAACAAATACTTTTTAAAAAGAAAATGAAGGCGTTTGTATTTTAATTGTTGCGTGCGAGTTGCTCTAGCTTCAATGGTTTCAAGTGACTTGCATGATTGGCTGTTGCAGTAATTTAATATTCTTGTATATTCTAATATTCTAGTTTTGCAAATTCTTGAAAGTGTAGAGTAATTTAACTTTCATCAGGATATAAAATCTAGAGATTTGATTTTTAGTTCAAGCTGGAAGGGGGGAGGGGGGATGGCTGAAAAGTTGCCTGTCAATCCCAGATAGTTTGCGATCCCCAACCCATCATGGTTTCCAATAAATTTGATGGATCATCCCGTATTTGACTAGAATTGCTGCATCCGGATCTAGCTCTGGCTTGTGAGCTCAAAATGATCCATGCAGACCGCTTGTCAGATATAGACAGAAAAGCCAGAGAAGCTCGTGCATTTCGCTTAGTCTTTATTTTAGTTAACCGTCTTCTTTTTAGAATTTCTTGATTTCTTCTAATGTGCCCAGCAGTTTTTGCCTGGCTGAATTCAAAGGCCCTATCTCGGAAGAGGGAAAATTAGCGTCTTAAGTTTTCGGGGGGAATATTTTTTTTTGGTCGAAGATTGAAATGATAAAAAAGGTTTACTGTTTTCGAAGTATGACACTTGAGTTTCAGCGGTCGTAACCAAACGTAGACGTATTCCATTTTTCATATTCCACTTTTCAGGGGAGCCAAAAAACGAAATACATTTTGCATCCATCTGTACGCTTTAGTGACATGTTGCCTTATCTCTATGACGGTTAGAATAGAGAAGTTCTCACTGAACCAATTTATTCGTTATGCTAATGTTATTGGGCTGCATATGCAAGTCATCTTTGACCAAAATCGCATATTTCCCTTTTCGGATTGTCAAAGCCGATTTGGTATATGGTGATGTCAAGTACGCTTCGTTATGTTTGCACTAGATGTGCTGAAGAATTCATCTTCATGTAATTTCATCCCTTTTGGTTTTTTACATTTTTTAGTTAAAAATAAATGTAGTATAATTTTTGGCTTATGTGTTTGCTACATACGGTGACAACTATTCGACAAACAATGCACTTCAAATGCTTCATTAAGGTATGTCATTGTTATACACTGTTTTATCAGTGAATGTACTGTTCTCAAACGTACGTTTTTTTCCTATTTTGACCCTCTGTACGGATAAATGCTCGAATTTACTATAATCTGTCAAACATTAGTTTGAGACTTATGTGAAATGTTTCCTAAGAGGGTGGGACATCGAGCTTACTAAGGGAGGAGGGACATTATTCCTTTTTTATGAAGAGTTCTGATGTCTTTCAAGAGAATTGTTCCTGCCTCACTTGGAGTAAATGTGCTCCTGCGAAAGCAAATGATGGACAAAGATTGATTAGAGGAATCTTTGTCGTTTGATAGCTCATTTTCAGAAAAAAATGTCAGGTTCAATTTTTCGTTTTAAAACAAGACGATGTAAAACGTTCAAATAATATATAAAGCACTCTTTTATAATAACATACTTTTGTATACACGATAATATGGTTAATAGACATATAGTTTCAACAGCGTAAGGCTTGTTCGCTCGTTCAATTTTTAAAATCTTCCAAATTTTAATGGAAGCTGCTTGCAATAGGTTATATTGCAAGTCTGTTTAGTCTTTCCTTGATCGTTATTTGGAGAAGTATATATCAAGCATACAGAAGGTGCGAAGACAGGTCCCCTTGAACCCCAGAACTGTGGTAACGGGTGCAAAAGAGGGCACTATAAAAATTGTTAGTATTTGAATTACTGATGAATATCCAAACTGTTTACTAAATTTTGTTGTGTGTTTTTCTTTTTGGGTAGTATAACCAGTCCCCCTCCCCCAAAAAAGCCTATATGTATTGCGTTCCGGAAGCAAAGGTCCTAACGTACTTTTTTATGCTTTGGAAATTAAGTAAGTATTCCTTGAGTACGTCCTTATCACACAGTCGAGAAGCGTATTTAATCAATAACGGGTAAGAGGGACTGGCCATGATTGGAAAATGCAAAAATTATTTAAGCATCCCTAGCTGAAGTAATTCTTGATTTTAATTGAATGTAATTGTAGAATAACAATATAATTACAAATCTAATTATATCAATAATTGCAGCTATTTAATTATTATTCAGTACTGCATTGTAAATTTTTAGATTTTTTGTTATTAAAACCCTTGGAAAAGATGATCCTTGAAATAATAATATCTTGTGATAAATACTGAAATTCAAAGCGAGTGTACAGTGTTTTCCTCTGGGGTTTAGGGAGTGCACGTTTATTCAGCTTATCGGTTTTTTCTATCCTCATTTATTAATGTTCATACTTCAACAGAAGCGGTTTTAGGGGGGATGAAGGCGGCGCTTGCCCCGGCCGGAGAAATATTAGGGGTGCAAAATCTTAAATAAATAATCGAACAGTTACAATCACTGTAATTTTAAATATCTTATTTTTATAAAATAAAGTAGAGGATGCAGTTACTAAATGAAAATAATTAATAAATCACTAGTTAATTAATGAAATAAAAATAAATTAAAAAGTAATTAAATAATAATAATTAATATTAATTAAATAACATTAAAAACAATTAAGAAATAAATTATCAATCAATTAATAAATTGAAAATAATTTTGTTAATGAAACAAAAAAAAAATTTCAAATTTTGCCTGGAAATTTTGGAGACGATTTTGGGTTAAGACTTTGCCACAGGAGCAAGAGAGGACAGAACCGCACTGTACTTCAGTACCTCATTTGTCAATTGTTCGGTTATTTATTATATAATTAGCGTTTAAAGCCAGGCCCGAGGGAGGTAGGGCACTAATCACCCTCCTTTTATTATCTGTGCATGGACAATAATTCAATGAGTTAACCCCTTAACATGCTTTGCATATAGTCCTTATTTAGCGTTTGATGTGATATTTTTCTTTTCAGATGCTGGACAAACTGGAGGGAAGCCGATCTAATGTTTAAATGTGTTTTTATAAGTTTTTTAAGATAAAACTAACTTTGCTTAAAATGTTAGTAAAAGGTTATTATTGATCATAATTAATATGGTTTGCTACTAAGTCCTTCTGCTTGACAGTCCAATAGTCAGATTCACAATTGGATTGTCGTAATTTGGTTTGACTCGATAAGTCGATTGAGAAAATAGATTTTGCATGGTTGTCCGACAATTATATTTTTGTGTGGTATAAAATCGACGATGCTCCGTGTAAATATGACTGTCTATTTGGGATTGTCAGGATTGTGAAAAAAATTCAAATATTGAACACATGGACCAATTTGTTTAGTTCTGGTTGCAAGGAGATCAGTGTTAAAACGTAACCTAAATCAATAACAACACTATAGTCTTGTTATTGTGGGTATTGTCCGTTTTTCAATTATTTTGAGCTGTAATATGTGTATTTGTCATTGCCTATAGTAATAATATTCATATTATCAGTCTCATTTTTTATGAATGTAATTTATTTTATCGCTCTTCTTATGCACTACTCAAGTTTCGCCCAAATACCTTTACTTTTGATAATGCAATTGCTGTAACTTGTATTCGCAGCAGCAATCCAGATTATGATAATTATCTTTTTTTTGATAATCTGATAATTCAAATTGGGAATTCAGATCATAAAAGGAACATGCCTACTAATAGGCAATTTATTAAAATTCTTGATAATTGTATAACCAAGGAATAGCCCACTTTCAAAGATCGTGTATACCTTGTCACTCTTGCCATGTGCAGTTAATGTGTGCGATACATGACACGGTGAGCTACAGTGCGGTGGAAGCATGTCTAGAGGATGTGCAGAGTTTTCTGTTTCCGGCGGAACAATTAGTGCTCCGAGATGTATATTTGGTGGTGGTGATTGTCCTTACTTATTTTACTTGTACTCCTTCCTGTTCCAAGCTCTTGGCTCATTGTGGCACATGAGGGGACAACCCCTCGAGGATTGTCAGTTGTATTTTTCTCTTCAATCTAAACTGTTGACGTTTTTTCATCGTTATCATCATTTACCCAACCTAAAAACTCTTATTCATGCCTTAAGTATTGCACAAGTTGCCCTTGGAGCAGCTAAGAATCGTGATCTTATTTACTGCCCATTCAAACGTAACGCAATAACTTATAAAATCACCACCAGGAGCTGATGGTCCACTTTATTTTATCTCAGTTTACTGTTTACACATTCAAAAGCAACTTGAATTTTTGGCTCGACACAAGTGCCATAGCTCTAAAAAAAAAATCATCCATTTGACTTACATCACAAGAATAATACGGTTCCGTTACTGCTGAACCCTCGTGTAACTTAGCCCCGTGCAACTGAACCCTCGTGCAAATTAACCCCCGTGCAGCTCAACCTTCGTGTAACTGGACCCTGTTCAACCCAACCCTATTCAACTGAACCCTCATGCAACTCAACCTCCGTTTGACTGAACCATTGTTTAACTGAACTCATTGCAACTCAATCAGGGGCGGATCCAGGATTTTTTTTTGGGGGGGGGGCAAAAAATAGGTTGATCCGAAAAATTTGCGTTATGAGCAAGTTTAGTTAATGCAAATTTGCGTTAATTAAGTAAATTACACTACTTTCGACTATGTTAGGGGGGTGGTCGCCTCCTGGATCCGCCACTGAACACAATCTCCATTTAGCTGAACCCTCGTGCAACTCAACCCCGTTTAACTGAAGCTTCGTGTAACTCAACCACCATTTAACGGAACCCTATGAAACCCAGCCCTCATTCAGGTCTCTATTTTGAAAATTGTTTTTTAGATAAACATTTAATAGAATAAAAATGACTTGGTAGTAGATAAAGCTATGGACTGAAATAAGTAAAATGCATGGCCACTAGAAATGCATAATCCATGCATGGCCACACACCTGTCCTGGCAAAACTGCCATGTTCTAAAAAGAGAAGTGGGAGGGGGCTAAGGTCTCCCTTACCTCCCATGCCTGAAAATCTTTGAAAATATGTTTCTCTTGGTGTTTTTCCCTCTCGGTAATGTGCCCCGAAAGTTTGAGCTATGACACAAGCCACTAGATTTACTTTAAACGGGGCCTCTACCCCATCCTCTTTAATGGAAGAGGGTCGAAAATTACTTCATATGCCTTGCTTGTGATTCTATAACAAGGCTCAAAACTTGAAGGCACACGACAATATGGAACGTTGATTAAGAGTTATTTGACCGTCATCAAAATTACCGATAAATCTAAGCAAAAATACAGTTCTACTATGATCTGTATTTTGCATAGTTTGCAATAAAAAAAAAAAAAAACACTTTATTGGGCCATGATTTTGGCTATAAACTGATTCCTGAAAGTTTACTTCAATTCGGAAAAGTTCTGGATTTATTCAGATGGGTAACATAAGTTAGAAATTGTGAACTAAGCGAGAAGCAAATTTCGAGCTTCTAATCAGCGGTTAGATCAAACTTATTTAGACTTCGGGTTGAGTTGAGTCAAACAGGGCTTGATCGAATGGGGGTTGAGTTACATGACGGTTTAATTTAACGGGGGGTTTAGTTAAATGGGGTTCAATTGCACGGATGATGATTTTCATGGGGGTTGAATTGCACGGGGGTTCAGTAACAAGGCAGTCCAGTCAAAAGTAGTTTAGTTGCGCAGGGGTTCAGTTACACGAGGATCCAGGTTAAATTTCGCAAATTGCCCATTGTTCATAGATAGGTTTTATAGGGAGAATAGGGCGGGAATGCTTGAACTTTACACTCTGATTGGCTTAAAATTTTTGGAGATCACTCCTTAGGCCCAGGAGACCAGATACCTTTTATGGGAGGAGAATGGATGCTAGAGATCTGAAAATGGGCCAAAATACTTTTTGTGTTTGATTAATCTGAAGTCTTCAGTTCTAAGTTCCAGAGCCAAGGAGGTCCCAATATACAAGAAGCAATACTGACTCCCCTGAAAAAAGGGAGCTGCCTGCTCCCCAACTGGTTATTTTTTAACTGCTTGAAACTTACAACTGTAAGTCCCTGGGACAAGAGAACCCAGTTTTTGCTAAACACAGCCTAGGTATATATACAGTCATGAACGTTTGTTTCAGAAATGGGACACATCACAGCGCCACCGGCGGACGGTGGTCCGCTCGGTAGCTTGCCTCGGAGTATTGATTATCCACTGCGTATATACCGGGCCATTGCCAAAAAACATCGTCATTGCGCACCACGAAGGAGGAGCCAAGAAGAAATGTGCCAGACATGATGTGTCCCAAAACTCTTTAATGGAGAAGGTGGAAACGTTCATCACGGTCGCCAACTTGCACACTTTCGCAGTTTTTGTACTCTTTTTAGCTCATTGCACTCTTTCCCTCGAAGGACGGGAATTGCATTCTTTTTGCTATTTCTTAGCTAAAATCACTGGTTTTGCATTCTTTTACGATAGATGATAGAATTTTTTTTGCAAAGTAAAAAAACTTCAAATTAATTATTTGAGTGCAAAAGACGCGACTGCTATCTGTGCCTGTGCCTTTTCCCAGTCTTCCAGTCGTCTTCCCAGCATTTCCAACCCTTTAAGTAGAAGTAGGTCAAAGTCAAATTAACAAATGGAAACGGGGAAAGTGTATACTTAAATTTAATAAAAGAAGTCAAAACACTTTCGGAAATGAATCCAGAGCCAAAAATATAACCTGGAAAATATAACCAGTCACTATGTCTACCCCATTTTATTTTTTGGGCTTCGAGGATTGCATGCATGACAGTTTTTGCATAGGGTGAAAGCCAAGAATATTTCCTCTACAGGTCTGAACCTGTATTAAGTCTGACAAAAAATTTATGGAGACAAAATCTATCTAAATATTTTATGAAGTCAAGCATCCCCTTTCAATTAAAGGTCCAAGCGATCAAAATTAGCACATGCAAATTTCTATCAGAGTATTTCTCTTAGCTATAAAAAAGAGCGAGAATTATTATGTAACTCAGTATTTAGAGGTTCATTTAAGTAGGGAGCCCTCCTGACTTCATTTTAAATACATTTGAAAAATTTCAGGACAATATTTTTAATGATCACAGGATATTTTTTCCTGTTTTGGGGATTAATTGGATATTAATATCCAATTGGATATTAATATAATACAGTTATTTGGATATTAATTATTTCTAAATGACGTAAGAATGATCAGAACAGTGAGATGGGCTTCGCAAAGTTTTTGGCTTGCACTCTTTTTTAGCAAAATTCACTCCTTTTGGGCCTTGATTTGGGCTCTTTTAAGACATCAGCAGTTGCTAACCTTGGCGCTCATTACTGTATAGATATCTGCTCTGGTGCTAAAGATCTGTAAATATGGAGCAATTCCGGCTAATAGTAACCAAAACTCTGAAAAAAGAAGTTTCGTCAGCAATATGTACGTCATAGAATCAGTTTTTTATGATAAAATCTGAATGGTTTCAAATTCATGAGTTTGAAGTTATCCATTAAAAGTTAAAAGCCTGAAAAAATTTGCCTGATTTCCGAAAAAGGGATAGAAGACTCCCAAAAAGGGGATCCTTATGAAAATTATCTCACCAAATTCAACATATCCGACAACCCTATTGCTGAGGTTTCAAGTCACTATCTAAAAAAAATATGAAATTAGTTATTTTTAAAGAAATGAACGTGATCAAATCAAACTTAGTAGTCGTTTATTACTGAAAAAGTTTCAATCTACTGAAAATTTAAAGATCTAGTGTTCATTTTCAACATATCCGACAACCCTATTGCTGAAGTTTCAAGCCACTATCTAAAAAAATATGAATTAAGTTATTTTTAAAGAAATGAAGGTGATCAAACTAGTTGTCGTTGATTGCTGAAAAAGGTTTCAATTTACTGAAAATTTAAAGATCTAGTGTTCATTTTCAACATATCCGATAACCCTATTGCCGAGGTTTCAAGTCACTATCTAAAAAAGTGTGAAATTAAGTGTTTTTAAAGAAATGAAGGTGATCAAATCAAACTATTAGTCGTTGATTACTGAAAAAGGTTTCAATCTACTGAAAATTTAAAGATCTAGTGTTCATTTTCAACATATCCGACAACCCTATTACTGAAGTTTCAAGCCACTATCTAAAAAAATATGAATTAAGTTATTTTTAAAGAAATGAAGGTGATCAAATCAAACTAGTTGTCGTTGATTGCTGAAAAAGGTTTCAATTTACTGAAAATTTTAAGATCTAGTGTTCATTTTCAACATATCCGATAACCCTATTGCCGAGGTTTCAAGTCACTATCTAAAAAAATATGAAATTAAGTTGTTTTTAAAGAAATGAAGGTGATCAAATCAAACTATTAGTCGTTGATTACTGAAAAAGGTTTCAATCTACTGAAAATTTAAAGATCTAGTGTTCATTTTCAACATATCCGACAACCTTATTGCTGAAGTTTCAAGTCACTATCTAAAAATATGTGAAATTAATCTATTTTTACAAAAATGAAGGTGATCAAATCAAACTATTAGTCGTTGATTACTGAAAAAGGTTTCAATCTACTGAAAATTTGAAGATATAGTGTTCATTTTCAACATATCCGACAACCCTATTACTGAAGTTTCAAGTCACTATCTAAAAAAATATGAAATTAAGTTATTTTTCAAGAAATGAAGGTGATCAAATCAAACTAGTTGTCGTTGATTGCTGAAAAAGGTTTCAATTTACTGAAAATTTTAAGATCTAGTGTTCATTTTCAACATATCCGACAACCCTATTGCTGAAGTTTCAAGCCACTATCTAAAAAAATATGAATTAAGTTATTTTTAAAGAAATGAAGGTGATCAAATCAAACTAGTAGTCGTTGATTGCTGAAAAAGGTTTCAATTTACTGAAAATTTAAAGATCTAGTGTTCATTTTCAACATATCTGATAACCCTATTGCCGAGGTTTCAAGTCACTATCTAAAAAAATATGAAATTAAGTTGTTTTTAAAGAAATGAAGGTGATCAAATCAAACTATTAGTCGTTGATTACTGAAAAAGGTTTCAATCTACTGAAAATTTAAAGATCTAGTGTTCATTTTCAACATATCCGAAAACCCTATTGCTGAAGTTTCAAGTCACTATCTAGAAAAATATGAAATTAAGCTATTTTTAAAGAAATGAAGGTGATCAAATCAAACTAGTAGTCGTTGATTACTGAAAAAGGTTTCAATTTATTGAAAATTTAAAGATCTAGTGTTCATTTTCAACATATCCGATAACCCTATTGCCGAGGTTTCAAGTCACTATCTAAAAAAATGTGAAATTAAGTGTTTTTAAAGAAATGAAGGTGACCAAATCAAACTATTAGTCGTTGATTACTGAAAAAGGTTTCAATCTACTGAAAATTTAAAGATCTAGTGTTCATTTTCAACATATCCGACAACCCTATTACTGAAGTTTCAAGCCACTATCTAAAAAAATCTTAATTAAGTTATTTTTAAAGAAATGAAGGTGATCAAATCAAACTAGTTGTCGTTGATTGCTGAAAAAGGTTTCAATTTACTGAAAATTTAAAGATCTAGTGTTCATTTTCAACATATCCGATAACCCTATTGCCGAGGTTTCAAGTCACTATCTAAAAAAATATGAAATTAAGTTGTTTTTAAAGAAATGAAGTTGATCAAATCAAACTATTAGTCGTTGATTACTGACAAAGGTTTCAATCTACTGAAAATTTAAAGATCTAGTGTTCATTTTCAACATATCCGACAACCCTATTACTGAAGTTTCAAGTCACTATCTAAAAAAATATGAAATTAAGTTATTTTTCAAGAAATGAAGGTGATCAAATCAAACTAGTTGTCGTTGATTGCTGAAAAAGGTTTCAATTTACTGAAAATTTAAAGATCTAGTGTTCATTTTCAACATATCTGACAACCCTATTGCTGAAGTTTCAAGCCACTATCTAAAAAAATATGAATTAAGTTATTTTTAAAGAAATGAAGGTGATCAAATCAAACTAGTAGTCGTTGATTACTGAAAAAGGTTTCAATTTATTGAAAATTTAAAGATCTAGTGTTCATTTTCAACATATCCGATAACCCTATTGCCGAGGTTTCAAGTCACTATCTAAAAAAATGTGAAATTAAGTGTTTTTAAAGAAATGAAGGCAATCAAATCAAACTATTAGTCGTTGATTACTGAAAAAGGTTTCAATCTACTGAAAATTTAAAGATCTAGTGTTCATTTTCAACATATCCGACAACCCTATTACTGAAGTTTCAAGCCACTATCTAAAAAAATCTGAATTAAGTTATTTTTAAAGAAATGAAGGTGATCAAATCAAACTAGTTGTCGTTGATTGCTGAAAAAGGTTTCAATTTACTGAAAATTTAAATATCTAGTGTTCATTTTCAACATATCTGATAACCCTATTGCCGAGGTTTCAAGTCACTATCTAAAAAAATATGAAATTAAGTTGTTTTTAAAGAAATGAAGGTGATCAAATCAAACTATTAGTCGTTGATTACTGAAAAAGGTTTCAATCTACTGAAAATTTAAAGATCTAGTGTTCATTTGCAACATATCCGACAACCCTATTGCTGAAGTTTCAAGTCACTATCTAGAAAAATATGAAATTAAGCTATTTTTACAAAAATGAAGGTGATCAAATCAAACTATTAGTCGTTGATTACTGAAAAAGGTTTCAATCTACTGAAAATTTAAAGATCTAGTGTTCATTTTCAACATATCCGACAACCCTATTACTGAAGTTTCAAGTCACTATCTAAAAACATATGAAATTAAGTTATTTTTCAAGAAATGAAGGTGATCAAATCAAACTAGTTGTCGTTGATTGCTGAAAAATGTTTCAATTTACTGAAAATTTAAATATCTAGTGTTAATTTTCAACATATCCGATAACCCTATTGCCGAGGTTTCAAGTCACTATCTAAAAAAATGTGAATTTAAGTTGTTTTTAAAGAAATGAAGGTGATCAAATCAAACTATTAGTCGTTGATTACTGAAAAAGGTTTCAATCTACTGAAAATTTAAAGATCTAGTGTTCATTTTCAACATATCCGACAACCCTATTGCTGAAGTTTCAAGTCACTATCTAAAAAAATGTGAAATTAAGTTATTTTTAAAGAAATGAAGGTGATCAAATCAAACTAGTTGTCGTTGATTGCTGAAAAAGGTTTCAATATACTGAAAATTTAAAGATCTAGTGTTCATTTTCAACATATCCGACAACCCTATTACTGAAGTTTCAAGCCACTATCTAAAAAAATCTGAATTAAGTTATTTTTAAAGAAATGAAGGTGATCAAATCAAACTAGTTGTCGTTGATTGCTGAAAAAGGTTTCAATTTACTGAAAATTTAAAGATCTAGTGTTCATTTTCAACATATCCGACAACCCTATTGCTGAAGTTTCAAGCCAATATCTAAAAAAATATGAATTAAGTTATTTTTAAAGAAATGAAGGTGATCAAATCAAACTAGTAGTCATTGATTGCTGAAAAAGGTTTCAATCTACTGAAAATTTAAAGATCTAGTGTTCATTTTCAACATATCCGACAACCCAATTACTAAAGTTTCAAGCCACTATCTAAAAAAATATGAATTAAGTTATTTTTAAAGAAATGAAGGTGATTAAATCAAACTAGTTGTCGTTGATTGCTGAAAAAGGTTTCAATTTACTGAAAATTTAAAGATCTAGTGTTCAATTTCAACATATCCGACAACCCTATTGCTGAAGTTTGAAGCCACTATCTAAAAAAATATGAATTAAGTTATTTTTAAAGAAATGAAGGTGATCAAATCAAACTAGTTGTCGTTGATTGCTGAAAAAGGTTTCAATTTACTGAAAATTTAAATATCTAGTGTTTATTTTCAACATATCCGATAACCCTATTGCCAAGGTTTCAAGTCACTATCTAAAAAAATGTGAAATTAAGTTGTTTTTAAAGAAATGAAGGTGATCAAATCAAACTATTAGTCGTTGATTACTGAAAAAAGTTTCAATCTACTGAAAATTTAAAGATCTAGTGTTTATTTTCAACATATCCGATAACCCTATTACTGAAGTTTCAAGTCACTATCTAAAAAAATATGAAATTAAGTTATTTTTAAAGAAATGAAGGTGATCAAATCAAACTAGTTGTCGTTGATTGCTGAAAAAGGTTTCAATTTACTGAAAATTTAAAGATCTAGTGTTCATTTTCAACATATCCGACAACCCTATTGCTGAAGTTTCAAGCCACTATCTAAAAAAATATGAACTAAGTTATTTTTAAAGAAATGAAGGTGATCAAATCAAACTAGTAGTCGTTGATTGCTGAAAAAGGTTTCAATCTACTGAAAATTTAAAGATCTAGTGTTCATTTTCAACATATCCGACAACCCTATTACTGAAGTTTCAAGCCACTATCTAAAAAAATCTGAATTAAGTTATTTTTAAAGAAATGAAGGTGATCAAATCAAACTAGTTGTCGTTGATTGCTGAAAAAGGTTTCAATTTACTGAAAATTTAAAGATCTAGTGTTCATTTTCAACATATCCGACAACCCTATTGCTGAAGTTTCAAGCCACTATCTAAAAAAATATGAATTAAGTTATTTTTAAAGAAATGAAGGTGATCAAATCAAACTAGTAGTCGTTGATTGCTGAAAAAGGTTTAAATTTACTGAAAATTTAAAGATCTAGTGTTCATTTTCAACATATCCGACAACCCTATTACTGAAGTTTCAAGCCACTATCTAAAAAAATCTGAATTAAGTTATTTTTAAAGAAATGAAGGTGATCAAATCAAACTAGTTGTCGTTGATTGCTGAAAAAGGTTTCAATTTACTGAAAATTTAAAGATCTAGTGTTCATTTTCAACATATCCGATAACCCTATTGCCGAGGTTTCAAGTCACTATCTAAAAAAATATGAAATTAAGTTGTTTTTAAAGAAATGAAGTTGATCAAATCAAACTATTAGTCGTTGATTACTGAAAAAGGTTTCAATCTACTGAAAATTTAAAGATCTAGTGTTCATTTTCAACATATCCGACAACCCTATTACTGGAGTTTCAAGTCACTATCTAAAAAAATATGAAATTAAGTTATTTTTCAAGAAATGAAGGTGATCAAATCAAACTAGTTGTCGTTGATTGCTGAAAAAGGTTTCAATTTACTGAAAATTTAAAGATCTAGTGTTCATTTTCAACATATCTGACAACCCTATTGCTGAAGTTTCAAGCCACTATCTAAAAAAATATGAATTAAGTTATTTTTAAAGAAATGAAGGTGATCAAATCAAACTAGTAGTCGTTGATTACTGAAAAAGGTTTCAATTTATTGAAAATTTAAAGATCTAGTGTTCATTTTCAACATATCCGATAACCCTATTGCCGAGGTTTCAAGTCACTATCTAAAAAAATTTGAAATTAAGTGTTTTTAAAGAAATGAAGGCAATCAAATCAAACTATTAGTCGTTGATTACTGAAAAAGGTTTCAATCTACTGAAAATTTAAAGATCTAGTGTTCATTTTCAACATATCCGACAACCCTATTACTGAAGTTTCAAGCCACTATCTAAAAAAATATGAATTAAGTTATTTTTAAAGAAATGAAGGTGATCAAATCAAACTAGTTGTCGTTGATTGCTGAAAAAGGTTTCAATTTACTGAAAATTTAAAGATTTAGTGTTCATTTTCAACATATCTGATAACCCTATTGCCGAGGTTTCAAGTCACTATCTAAAAAAATATGAAATTAAGTTGTTTTTAAAGAAATGAAGGTGATCAAATCAAACTATTAGTCGTTGATTACTGAAAAAGGTTTCAATCTACTGAAAATTTAAAGATCTAGTGTTCATTTGCAACATATCCGACAACCCTATTGCTGAAGTTTCAAGTCACTATCTAGAAAAATATGAAATTAAGCTATTTTTACAAAAATGAAGGTGATCAAATCAAACTATTAGTCGTTGATTACTGAAAAAGGTTTCAATCTACTGAAAATTTAAAGATCTAGTGTTCATTTTCAACATATCCGACAACCCTATTACTGAAGTTTCAAGTCACTATCTAAAAACATATGAAATTAAGTTATTTTTCAAGAAATGAAGGTGATCAAATCAAACTAGTTGTCGTTGATTGCTGAAAAAGGTTTCAATTTACTGAAAATTTAAATATCTAGTGTTCATTTTCAACATATCCGATAACCCTATTGCCGAGATTTCAAGTCACTATCTAAAAAAATGTGAAATTAAGTTGTTTTTAAAGAAATGAAGGTGATCAAATCAAACTATTAGTCGTTGATTACTGAAAAAGGTTTCAATCTACTGAAAATTTAAAGATCTAGTGTTCATTTTCAACATATCCGACAACCCTATTACTGAAGTTTCAAGTCACTATCTAAAAAAATGTGAAATTAAGTTATTTTTAAAGAAATGAAGGTGATCAAATCAAACTAGTTGTCGTTGATTGCTGAAAAAGGTTTCAATCTACTGAAAATTTAAAGATCTAGTGTTCATTTTCAACATATCCGACAACCCTATTGCTGAAGTTTCAAGCCACTATCTAAAAAAATATGAATTAAGTTATTTTTAAAGAAATGAAGGTGATCAAATCAAACTAGTAGTCATTGATTGCTGAAAAAGGTTTCAATCTACTGAAAATTTAAAGATCTAGTGTTCATTTTCAACATATCCGACAACCCAATTACTGAAGTTTCAAGCCACTATCTAAAAAAATATGAATTAAGTTATTTTTAAAGAAATGAAGGTGATTAAATCAAACTAGTTGTCGTTGATTGCTGAAAAAGGTTTCAATTTACTGAAAATTTAAAGATCTAGTGTTCAATTTCAACATATTCGACAACCCTATTGCTGAAGTTTGAAGCCACCATCTAAAAAAATATGAATTAAGTTATTTTTAAAGAAATGAAGGTGATCAAATCAAACTAGTTGTCGTTGATTGCTGAAAAAGGTTTCAATTTACTGAAAATTTAAATATCTAGTGTTCATTTTCAACATATCCGATAACCCTATTGCCGAGGTTTCAAGTCACTATCTAAAAAAATGTGAATTTAAGTTGTTTTTAAAGAAATGAAGGTGATCAAATCAAACTATTAGTCGTTGATTACTGAAAAAGGTTTCAATCTACTGAAAATTTAAAGATCTAGTGTTCATTTTCAACATATCCGACAACCCTATTACTGAAGTTTCAAGTCACTCTCTAAAAAAAATGTGAAATTAAGTTATTTTTAAAGAAATGAAGGTGATCAAATCAAACTAGTAGTCGTTGATTGCTGAAAAAGGTTTCAATCTACTGAAAATTTAAAGATCTAGTGTTCATTTTCAACATATCCGACAACCCTATTACTGAAGTTTCAAGCCACTATCTAAAAAAATCTGAATTAAGTTATTTTTAAAGAAATGAAGGTGATCAAATCAAACTAGTTGTCGTTGATTGCTGAAAAAGGTTTCAATTTACTGAAAATTTAAAGATCTAGTGTTCATTTTCAACATATCCGACAACCCTATTGCTGAAGTTTCAAGCCACTATCTAAAAAAATATGAATTAAGTTATTTTTAAAGAAATGAAGGTGATCAAATCAAACTAGTAGTCGTTGATTGCTGAAAAAGGTTTCAATTTACTGAAAATTTAAAGATCTAGTGTTCATTTTCAACATATCCGACAACCCTATTACTGAAGTTTCAAGCCACTATCTAAAAAAATATGAATTAAGTTATTTTTAAAGAAATGAAGGTGATCAAATCAAACTAGTTGTCGTTGATTTCTGAAAAAGGTTTCAACTTACTGAAAATTTAAAGATCTAGTGTTCATTTTCAACATATCCGATAACCCTATTGCCGAGGTTTCAAGTCACTATCTAAAAAAATATGAAATTAAGTTGTTTTTAAAGAAATGAAGTTGATCAAATCAAACTATTAGTCGTTGATTACTGAAAAAGGTTTCAATCTACTGAAAATTTAAAGATCTAGTGTTCATTTTCAACATATCCGACAACCCTATTACTGAAGTTTCAAGTCACTATCTAAAAAAATATGAAATTAAGTTATTTTTCAAGAAATGAAGGTGATCAAATCAAACTAGTTGTCGTTGATTGCTGAAAAAGGTTTCAATTTACTGAAAATTTAAAGATCTAGTGTTCATTTTCAACATATCTGACAACCCTATTGCTGAAGTTTCAAGCCACTATCTAAAAAAATATGAATTAAGTTATTTTTAAAGAAATGAAGGTGATCAAATCAAACTAGTAGTCGTTGATTACTGAAAAAGGTTTCAATTTATTGAAAATTTAAAGATCTAGTGTTCATTTTCAACATATCCGATAACCCTATTGCCGAGGTTTCAAGTCACTATCTAAAAAAATATGAAATTAAGTGTTTTTAAAGAAATGAAGGCAATCAAATCAAACTATTAGTCGTTGATTACTGAAAAAGGTTTCAATCTACTGAAAATTTAAAGATCTAGTGTTCATTTTCAACATATCCGACAACCCTATTACTGAAGTTTCAAGCCACTTTCTAAAAAAATATGAATTAAGTTATTTTTAAAGAAATGAAGGTGATCAAATCAAACTAGTTGTCGTTGATTGCTGAAAAAGGTTTCAATTTACTGAAAATTCAAAGATCTAGTGTTCATTTTCAACATATCTGATAACCCTATTGCCGAGGTTTCAAGTCACTATCTAAAAAAATATGAAATTAAGTTGTTTTTAAAGAAATGAAGGTGATCAAATCAAACTATTAGTCGTTGATTACTGAAAAAGGTTTCAATCTACTGAAAATTTAAAGATCTAGTGTTCATTTGCAACATATCCGACAACCCTATTGCTGAAGTTTCAAGTCACTATCTAGAAAAATATGAAATTAAGCTATTTTTACAAAAATGAAGGTGATCAAATCAAACTATTAGTCGTTGATTACTGAAAAAGGTTTCAATCTACTGAAAATTTAAAGATATAGTGTTCATTTTCAACATATCCGACAACCCTATTACTGAAGTTTCAAGTCACTATCTAAAAACATATGAAATTAAGTTATTTTTCAAGAAATGAAGGTGATCAAATCAAACTAGTTGTCGTTGATTGCTGAAAAAGGTTTCAATTTACTGAAAATTTAAATATCTAGTGTTCATTTTCAACATATCCGATAACCCTATTGCCGAGGTTTCAAGTCACTATCTAAAAAAATGTGAATTTAAGTTGTTTTTAAAGAAATGAAGGTGATCAAATCAAACTATTAGTCGTTGATTACTGAAAAAGGTTTCAATCTACTGAAAATTTAAAGATCTAGTGTTCATTTTCAACATATCCGACAACCCTATTACTGAAGTTTCAAGTCACTATCTAAAAAAATGTGAAATTAAGTTATTTTTAAAGAAATGAAGGTGATCAAATCAAACTAGTTGTCGTTGATTGCTGAAAAAGGTTTCAATCTACTGAAAATTTAAAGATCTAGTGTTCATTTTCAACATATCCGACAACCTTATTACTGAAGTTTCAAGCCACTATCTAAAAAAATATGAATTAAGTTATTTTTAAAGAAATGAAGGTGATCCAATCAAACTAGTTGTCGTTGATTGCTGAAAAAGGTTTCAATTTACTGAAAATTTAAAGATCTAGTGTTCATTTTCAACATATCCGACAACCCTATTGCTGAAGTTTCAAGCCACTATCTAAAAAAATATGAATTAAGTTATTTTTAAAGAAATGAAGGTGATCAAATCAAACTAGTAGTCATTGATTGCTGAAAAAGGTTTCAATCTACTGAAAATTTAAAGATCTAGTGTTCATTTTCAACATATCCGACAACCCAATTACTGAAGTTTCAAGCCACTATCTAAAAAAATATGAATTAAGTTATTTATAAAGAAATGAAGGTGATTAAATCAAACTAGTTGTCGTTGATTGCTGAAAAAGGTTTCAATTTACTGAAAATTTAAATATCTAGTGTTCAATTTCAACATATTCGACAACCCTATTGCTGAAGTTTGAAGCCACTATCTAAAAAAATATGAATTAAGTTATTTTTAAAGAAATGAAGGTGATCAAATCAAACTAGTTGTCGTTGATTGCTGAAAAAGGTTTCAATTTACTGAAAATTTAAATATCTAGTGTTCATTTTCAACATATCCGATAACCCTATTGCCGAGGTTTCAAGTCACTATCTAAAAAAATGTGAATTTAAGTTGTTTTTAAAGAAATGAAGGTGATCAAATCAAACTATTAGTCGTTGATTACTGAAAAAGGTTTCAATCTACTGAAAATTTAAAGATCTAGTGTTCATTTTCAACATATCCGACAACCCTATTACTGAAGTTTCAAGTCACTATCTAAAAAAATGTGAAATTAAGTTATTTTTAAAGAAATGAAGGTGATCAAATCAAACTAGTTGTCGTTGATTGCTGAAAAAGGTTTCAATTTACTGAAAATTTAAAGATCTAGTGTTCATTTTCAACATATCCGACAACCCTATTGCTGAAGTTTCAAGCCACTATCTAAAAAAATATGAATTAAGTTATTTTTAAAGAAATGAAGGTGATCAAATCAAACTAGTAGTCGTTGATTGCTGAAAAAGGTTTCAATCTACTGAAAATTTAAAGATCTAGTGTTCATTTTCAACATATCCGACAACCCTATTACTGAAGTTTCAAGCCACTATCTAAAAAATCTGAATTAAGTTATTTTTAAAGAAATGAAGGGGATCAAATCAAACTAGTTGTCGTTGATTGCTGAAAAAGGTTTTAATTTACTGAAAATTTAAAGATCTAGTGTTCATTTTCAACATATCCGACAACCCTATTGCTGAAGTTTCAAGCCACTATCTAAAAAAATATGAATTAAGTTATTTTTAAAGAAATGAAGGTGATCAAATCAAACTAGTAGTCGTTGATTGCTGAAAAAGGTTTCAATTTACTGAAAATTTAAAGATCTAGTGTTCATTTTCAACATATCCGACAACCCTATTGCTGAAGTTTCAAGCCACTATCTAAAAAAATATGAATTGAGTTATTTTTAAAGAAATGAAGGTGATCAAATCAAACTAGTTGTCGTTGATTGCTGAAAAAGGTTTTAATTTACTGAAAATTTAAAGATCTAGTGTTCATTTTCAACATATCCGACAACCCTGTTGCTGAAGTTTCAAGTCACTATCTAAAAAAATATGAAATTAAGTTATTTTTACAGAAATGAACGTGATCAAATCAAACTAGTAGTCGTTGATTACTGAAAAATGTTTCAATTTACTGAAAATTTAAAGATCTAGTGTTCATTTTCAACATATCCGACAACCCTATTGCTGAAGTTTCAAGCCACTATCTAAAAAAATATGAATTGAGTTATTTTTAAAGAAATGAAGGTGATCAAATCAAACTAGTTGTCGTTGATTGCTGAAAAAGGTTTTAATTTACTGAAAATTTAAAGATCTAGTGTTCATTTTCAACATATCCGACAACCCTCTTCCTGAAGTTTCAAGCCACTATCTAAAAAAATATGAATTGAGTTATTTTTAAAGAAATGAAGGTGATCAAATCAAACTAGTTGTCGTTGATTGCTGAAAAAGGTTTAAATTTACTGAAAATTTAAAGATCTAGTGTTCATTTTCAACATATCCGACAACCCTCTTGCTGAAGTTTCAAGCCACTATCTAAAAAAATATGAATTGAGTTATTTTTAAAGAAATGAAGGTGATCAAATCAAACTAGTTGTCGTTGATTGCTGAAAAAGGTTTTAATTTACTGAAAATTTAAAGATCTAGTGTTCATTTTCAACATATCCGACAACCCTCTTCCTGAAGTTTCAAGCCACTATCTAAAAAAATATGAATTAAGTTATTTTTAAAGAAATGAAGGTGATCAAACCAAACTAGTAGTCGTTGATTGCTGAAAAAGGTTTCAATTTACTGAAAATTTAAAGATCTAGTGTTCATTTTCAACATATCTGATAACCCTATTGCTGAAGTTTCAAGTCACTATCTAGAAAAATATGAAATTAAGCTATTTTTAAAGAAATGAAGGTTATCAAACTAGTAGTCGTTGATTACTGAAAAAGGTTTCAATTTATTGAAAATTTAAAGATCTAGTGTTCATTTTCAACATATCCGATAACCCTATTGCCGAGGTTTCAAGTCACTATCTAAAAAAATATGAAATTAAGTTGTTTTTAAAGAAATGAAGTTGATCAAATCAAACTATTAGTCGTTGATTACTGAAAAAGGTTTCAATCTACTGAAAATTTAAGGATCTAGTGTTCATTTTCAACATATCCGACAACCCTATTACTGAAGTTTCAAGTCACTATCTAAAAAAATATGAAATTAAGTTATTTTCAAGAAATGAAGGTGTTCAAATCAAACTAGTTGTCGTTGATTGCTGAAAAAGGTTTCAATTTACTGAAAATTTAAAGATCTAGTGTTCATTTTCAACATATCTGACAACCCTATTGCTGAAGTTTCAAGCCACTATCTAAAAAAATATGAATTAAGTTATTTTTAAAGAAATGAAGGTGATCAAATCAAACTAGTAGTCGTTGATTACTGAAAAAGGTTTCAATTTATTGAAAATTTAAAGATCTAGTGTTCATTTTCAACATATCCGACAACCCTATTGCTGAAGTTTCAAGCCACTATCTAAAAAAATATGAATTAAGTTATTTTTAAAGAAATGAAGGTGATCAAATCAAACTAGTAGTCATTGATTGCTGAAAAAGGTTTCAATCTACTGAAAATTTAAAGATCTAGTGTTCATTTTCAACATATCCGACAACCCTATTACTGAAGTTTCAAGCCACTATCTAAAAAAATCTGAATTAAGTTATTTTTAAAGAAATGAAGGTGATCAAATCAAACTAGTTGTCGTTGATTGCTGAAAAAGGTTTCAATTTACTGAAAATTTAAAGATCTAGTGTTCATTTTCAACATATCCGACAACCCTATTGCTGAAGTTTCAAGCCACTATCTAAAAAAATATGAATTAAGTTATTTTTAAAGAAATGAAGGTGATCAAATCAAACTAGTAGTCGTTGATTGCTGAAAAAGGTTTCAATTTACTGAAAATTTAAAGATCTAGTGTTCATTTTCAACATATCCGACAACCCTATTGCTGAAGTTTCAAGCCACTATCTAAAAAAATATGAATTGAGTTATTTTTAAAGAAATGAAGGTGATCAAATCAAACTAGTTGTCTTTGATTGCTGAAAAAGGTTTTAATTTACTGAAAATTTAAAGATCTAGTGTTCATTTTCAACATATCCGACAACCCTGTTGCTGAAGTTTCAAGTCACTATCTAAAAAAATATGAAATTAAGTTATTTTTACAGAAATGAACGTGATCAAATTAAACTAGTAGTCGTTGATTACTGAAAAATGTTTCAATTTACTGAAAATTTAAAGATCTAGTGTTCATTTTCAACATATCCGACAACCCTATTGCTGAAGTTTCAAGCCACTATCTAAAAAAATATGAATTGAGTTATTTTTAAAGAAATGAAGGTGATCAAATCAAACTAGTTGTCGTTGATTGCTGAAAAAGGTTTTAATTTACTGAAAATTTAAAGATCTAGTGTTCATTTTCAACATATCCGACAACCCTCTTCCTGAAGTTTCAAGCCACTATCTAAAAAAATATGAATTGAGTTATTTTTAAAGAAATGAAGGTGATCAAATCAAACTAGTTGTCGTTGATTGCTGAAAAAGGTTTCAATTTACTGAAAATTTAAAGATCTAGTGTTCATTTTCAACATATCCGACAACCCTATTGCTGAAGTTTCAAGCCACTATCTAAAAAAATATGAATTGAGTTATTTTTAAAGAAATGAAGGTGATCAAATCAAACTAGTTGTCGTTGATTGCTGAAAAAGGTTTTAATTTACTGAAAATTTAAAGATCTAGTGTTCATTTTCAACATATCCGACAACCCTCTTCCTGAAGTTTCAAGCCACTATCTAAAAAAATATGAATTAAGTTATTTTTAAAGAAATGAAGGTGATCAAACCAAACTAGTAGTCGTTGATTGCTGAAAAAGGTTTCAATTTACTGAAAATTTAAAGATCTAGTGTTCATTTTCAACATATCTGATAACCCTATTGCTGAAGTTTCAAGTCACTATCTAGAAAAATATGAAATTAAGCTATTTTTAAAGAAATGAAGGTTATCAAACTAGTAGTCGTTGATTACTGAAAAGGTTTCAATTTATTGAAAATTTAAAGATCTAGTGTTCATTTTCAACATATCCGATAACCCTATTGCCGAGGTTTCAAGTCACTATCTAAAAAAATGTGAAATTAAGTGTTTTTAAAGAAATGAAGGCGATCAAATCAAACTATTAGTCGTTGATTACTGAAAAAGGTTTCAATCTACTGAAAATTTAAAGATCTAGTGTTCATTTTCAACATATCCGACAACCCTATTACTGAAGTTTTAAGCCACTATCTAAAAAAATATGAATTAAGTTATTTTTAAAGAAATGAAGGTGATCAAATCAAACTAGTTGTCGTTGATTGCTGAAAAAGGTTTCAATTTACTGAAAATTTAAAGATCTAGTGTTCATTTTCAACATATCCGATAACCCTATTGCCGAGGTTTCAAGTCACTATCTAAAAAAATATGAAATTAAGTTGTTTTTAAAGAAATGAAGTTGATCAAATCAAACTATTAGTCGTTGATTACTGAAAAAGGTTTCAATCTACTGAAAATTTAAAGATCTAGTGTTCATTTTCAACATATCCGACAACCCTATTACTGAAGTTTCAAGTCACTATCTAAAAAAATATGAAATTAAGTTATTTTCAAGAAATGAAGGTGTTCAAATCAAACTAGTTGTCGTTGATTGCTGAAAAAGGTTTCAATTTATTGAAAATTTAAAGATCTAGTGTTCATTTTCAACATATCCGATAACCCTATTGCCGAGGTTTCAAGTCACTATCTAAAAAAATGTGAAATTAAGTGTTTTTAAAGAAATGAAGGCGATCAAATCAAACTATTAGTCGTTGATTACTGAAAAAGGTTTCAATCTACTGAAAATTTAAAGATCTAGTGTTCATTTTCAACATATCCGACAACCCTATTACTGAAGTTTCAAGACACTATCTAAAAAAATATGAATTAAGTTATTTTTAAAGAAATGAAGGTGATCAAATCAAACTAGTTGTCGTTGATTGCTGAAAAAGGTTTCAATTTACTGAAAATTTAAAGATCTAGTGTTCATTTTCAACATATCTGATAATCCTATTGCCGAGGTTTCAAGTCACTATCTAAAAAAATATGAAATTAAGTTGTTTTTAAAGAAATGAAGGTGATCAAATCAAACTATTAGTCTTTGATTACTGAAAAAGGTTTCAATCTACTGAAAATTTAAAAATCTAGTGTTCATTTTCAACATATCCCACAACCCTATTGCTGAAGTTTCAAGTCACTATCTAGAAAAATATGAAATTAAGCTATTTTTACAAAAATGAAGGTGATCAAATCAAACTAGTTGTCGTTGATTGCTGAAAAAGGTTTCAATTTACTGAAAATTTAAAGATCTAGTGTTCATTTTCAACATATCCGACAACCCTATTACTGAAGTTTCAAGTCACTATCTAAAAAAATGTGAAATTAAGTTATTTTTAAAGAAATGAAGGTGATCGCATCAAACTAGTTGTCGTTGATTGCTGAAAAAGGTTTCAATCTACTGAAAATTTAAAGATCTAGTGTTCATTTTCAACATATCCGACAACCCTATTGCTGAAGTTTCAAGCCACTATCTAAAAAAATATGAATTAAGTTATTTTTAAAGAAATGAAGGTGATCAAATCAAACTAGTAGTCATTGATTGCTGAAAAAGGTTTCAATCTACTGAAAATTTAAAGATCTAGTGTTCATTTTCAACATATCCGACAACCCAATTACTGAAGTTTCAAGCCACTATCTAAAAAAATATGAATTAAGTTATTTTTAAAGAAATGAAGGTGATCAAATCAAACTAGTTGTCGTTGATTGCTGAAAAAGGTTTTAATTTACTTAAAATTTAAAGATCTAGTGTTCATTTTCAACATATCCGACAACCCTATTGCTGAAGTTTCAAGCCACTATCTAAAAAAATATGAATTAAGTTATTTTTAAAGAAATGAAGGTGATCAAATCAAACTAGTTGTCGTTGATTGCTGAAAAAGGTTTCAATTTACTGAAAATTTTAATATCTAGTGTTCATTTTCAACATATCCGATAACCCTATTGCCGAGGTTTCAAGTCACTATCTAAAAAAATGTGAAATTAAGTTGTTTTTAAAGAAATGAAGGTGATGAAATCAAACTATTAGTCGTTGATTACTGAAAAAGGTTTCAATCTACTGAAAATTTAAAGATCTAGTGTTCATTTTCAACATATCCGACAACCCTATTACTGAAGTTTCAAGTCACTATCTAAAAAAATGTGAAATTAAGTTATTTTTAAACAAATGAAGGTGATCAAATCAAACTAGTTGTCGTTGATTGCTGAAAAAGGTTTCAATCTACTGAAAATTTAAAGATCTAGTGTTCATTTTCAACATATCCGACAAACCTATTACTGAAGTTTCAAGCCACTATCTAAAAAAATATGAATTAAGTTATTTTTAAAGAAATGAAGGTGATCCAATCAAACTAGTTGTCGTTGATTGCTGAAAAAGGTTTCAATTTACTGAAAATTTAAAGATCTAGTGTTCATTTTCAACATATCCGACAACCCTATTGCTGAAGTTTCAAGCCACTATCTAAAAAAATATGAATTACGTTATTTTTAAAGAAATGAAGGTGATCAAATCAAACTAGTAGTCGTTGATTGCTGAAAAAGGTTTCAATCTACTGAAAATTTAAAGATCTAGTGTTCATTTTCAACATATCCGACAACCCTATTGCTGAAGTTTCAAGCCACTATCTTAAAAAATATGAATTGAGTTATTTTTAAAGAAATGAAGGTGATCAAATCAAACTAGTTGTCGTTGATTGCTGAAAAAGGTTTTAATTTACTGAAAATTTAAAGATCTAGTGTTCATTTTCAACATATCCGACAACCCTGTTGCTGAAGTTTCAAGTCACTATCTAAAAAAATATGAAATTAAGTTATTTTTACAGAAATGAACGTGATCAAATCAAACTAGTAGTCGTTGATTACTGAAAAATGTTTCAATTTACTGAAAATTTAAAGATCTAGTGTTCATTTTCAACATATCCGACAACCCTATTGCTGAAGTTTCAAGCCACTATCTAAAAAAATATGAATTGAGTTATTTTTAAAGAAATGAAGGTGATCAAATCAAACTAGTTGTCGTTGATTGCTGAAAAAGGTTTTAATTTACTGAAAATTTAAAGATCTAGTGTTTATTTTCAACATATCCGACAACCCTCTTCCTGAAGTTTCAAGCCACTATCTAAAAAAATATGAATTAAGTTATTTTTAAAGAAATGAAGGTGATCAAATCAAACTAGTTGTCGTTGATTGCTGAAAAAGATTTCAATCTACTGAAAATTTAAAGATCTAGTGTTCATTTTCAGCATATCCGACAACCCTATTACTGACGTTTCAAGCCACTATCTAAAAAAATATGAATTAAGTTATTTTTAAAGAAATGAAGGTGATCAAATCAAACTAGTAGTCGTTGATTGCTGAAAAAGGTTTCAATTTACTGAAAATTTAAAGATCTAGTGTTCATTTTCAACATATCCGACAACCCTATTGCGGAAGTTTCATGCCACTATCTAAAAAAATATGAATTAAGTTATTTTTAAAGAAATGAAGGTGATCAAATCAAACTAGTAGTCGTTGATTGCTGAAAAAAGTTTCAATTTACTGAAAATTTAAAGATCTAGTGTTCATTTTCAACATATCCGACAACCCTGTTGCTGAAGTTTCAAGTCACTATCTAAAAAAATATGAAATTAAGTTATTTTTACAGAAATGAACGTGATCAAATCAAACTAGTAGTCGTTGATTACTGAAAAATGTTTCAATTTACTGAAAATTTAAAGATCTAGTGTTCATTTTCAATATATCCGACAACCCTATTGCTGAAGTTTCAAGTCACTATCTAAAAAAATATGAAATTAAGCTATTTTTACAGAAATGAAGGTGATCAAATCAAACTATTAGTCGTTGATTACTGAAAAAGGTTTCAATCTACTGAAAATTTAAAGATCTAGTGTTCATTTTCAACATATCCGACAAACCTATTACTGAAGTTTCAAGCCACTATCTAAAAAAATCTGAATTAAGTTATTTTTAAAGAAATGAAGGTGATCAAATCAAACTAGTTGTCGTTGATTGCTGAAAAAGGTTTCAATTTACTGAAAATTTAAAGATCTAGTGTTCATTTTCAACATATCCGACAACCCTATTGCTGAAGTTTCAAGCCACTATCTAAAAAAATATGAATTAAGTTATTTTTAAAGAAATGAAGGTGATCAAATCAAACTAGTAGTCATTGATTGCTGAAAAAGGTTTCAATCTACTGAAAATTTAAAGATCTAGTGTTCATTTTCAACATATCCGACAACCTTATTACTGAAGTTTCAAGCCACTATCTAAAAAAATCTGAATTAAGTTATTTTTAAAAAAATGAAGGTGATCAAATCAAACTAGTTGTCGTTGATTGCTGAAAAAGGTTTCAATTTACTGAAAATTTAAAGATCTAGTGTTCATTTTCAACATATCCGACAACCCTATTGCTGAAGTTTCAAGCCACTATCTAAAAAAATATGAATTAAGTTATTTTTAAAGAAATGAAGGTGATCAAATCAAACTAGTAGTCGTTGATTGCTGAAAAAGGTTTCAATTTACTGAAAATTTAAAGATCTAGTGTTCATTTTCAACATATCCGACAACCCTATTGCTGAAGTTTCAAGCCACTATCTAAAAAAATATGAATTGATTTATTTTTAAAGAAATGAAGGTGATCAAATCAAACTAGTTGTCGTTGATTGCTGAAAAAGGTTTTAATTTACTGAAAATTTAAAGATCTAGTGTTCATTTTCAACATATCCGACAACCCTGTTGCTGAAGTTTCAAGTCACTATCTAAAAAATATGAAATTAAGTTATTTTTACAGAAATGAAGGTGATCAAACCAAACTAGTAGTCGTTGATTGCTGAAAAAGGTTTCAATTTACTGAAAATTTAAAGATCTAGTGTTCATTTTCAACATATCCGACAACCCTATTGCTGAAGTTTCAAGCCACTATCTAAAAAAATATGAATTAAGTAATTTTTAAAGAAATGAAGGTGATTAAATCAAACTAGTTGTCGTTGATTGCTGAAAAAGATTTCAATCTACTTAAAGTTTAAAGATCTAGTGTTCATTTTCAGCATATCCGACAACCCTATTACTGACGTTTCAAGCCACTATCTAAAAAAATATGAATTAAGTTATTTTTAAAGAAATGAAGGTGATCAAATCAAACTAGTAGTCGTTGATTGCTGAAAAAGGTTTCAATTTACTGAAAATTTAAAGATCTAGTGTTCATTTTCAACATATCCGACAACCCTATTGCGGAAGTTTCATGCCACTATCTAAAAAAATATGAATTAAGTTATTTTTAAAGAAATGAAGGTGATCAAATCAAACTAGTAGTCGTTGATTGCTGAAAAAAGTTTCAATTTACTGAAAATTTAAAGATCTAGTGTTCATTTTCAACATATCCGACAACCCTGTTGCTGAAGTTTCAAGTCACTATCTAAAAAAATATGAAATTAAGTTATTTTTACAGAAATGAACGTGATCAAATCAAACTAGTAGTCGTTGATTACTGAAAAAGGTTTCAATCTACTGAAAATTTAAAGATCTAGTGTTCATTTTCAAAATATCCGACAAACCTATTGCTGAAGTTTCAAGTCACTATCTAAAAAAATATGAAATTAAGCTATTTTTACAGAAATGAAGGTGATCAAATCAAACTATTAGTCGTTGATTACTGAAAAATGTTTCAATCTACTGAAAATTTAAAGATCTAGTGTTCATTTTCAACATATCCAACGACCCTATTACTGAAGTTTCAAGTCACTATCTAAAAAAATATGAAATTAAGTTATTTTTCAAGAAATGAAGGTGATCAAATCAAACTAGTTGTCGTTGATTGCTGAAAAAGGTTTCAATTTACTGAAAATTTAAAGATCTAGTGTTCATTTTCAACATATCCGATAACCCTATTACCGAGGTTTCAAGTCACTATCTAAAAAAATGTGAAATTAAGTTGTTTTTAAAGAAATGAAGGTGATCAAATCAAACTATTAGTCGTTGATTACTGAAAAAGGTTTCAATCTACTGAAAATTTAAAGATCTAGTGTTCATTTTCAACATATCCGACAACCCTATTACTGAAGTTTCAAGTCACTATCTAAAAAAATATGAAATCAAGCTATTTTTAAAGAAATGAAGGTAATCAAATCAAACTAGTTGTCGTTGATTGCTGAAAAAGGTTTCAATCTACTGAAAATTTAAAGATCTAGTGTTCATTTTCAACATATCCGACAACCCTATTACTGAAGTTTCAAGCCACTATCTAAACAAATATGAATGAATTAAGTTTTTTTTAAAGAAATGAAGGTGATCAAATCAAACTAGTTGTCGTTGATTGCTGAAAAAGGTTTCAATTTACTGAAAATTTAAAGATCTAGTGTTCATTTTCAACATATCCGACAACCCTATTGCTGAAGTTTCAAGCCACTATCTAAAAAAATATGATTTAAGTTATTTTTAAAGAAATGAAGGTGATCAAATCAAACTAGTAGTCGTTGATTGCTGAAAAAAGTTTCAATTTACTGAAAATTTAAAGATCTAGTGTTCATTTTCAACATATCCGACAACCCTATTGCTGAAGTTTCAAACCACTATCTAAAAAAATAGGAATTAAGTTATTTTTAAAGAAATGAAGGTGATCAAATCAAACTAGTTGTCGTTGATTGCTGAAAAAGGTTTCAATTTACTGAAAATTTAAAGATCTAGTGTTCATTTTCAACATATCCGACAACTCTATTGCTGAAGTTTCAAGCCACTATCTAAAAAAATATGAATTAAGTTATTTTTAAAGAAATGAAGGTGATCAAATCAAACTAGTAGTCGTTGATTGCTGAAAAAGGTTTCAATTTACTGAAAATTTAAAGATCTAGTGTTCATTTTCAACATATCTGACAACCCTATTGCTGAAGTTTCAAGCCACTATCTAAAAAAAAATATGAATTAAGTTATTTTTAAAGAAATGAAGGGGATCAAATCAAACTAGTAGTCGTTGATTACTGAAAAAGGTTTCAATCTACTGAAAATTTAAAGATCTAGTGTTCATTTTCAACATATCCGACAACCCTATTGCTGGAGTTTCAAGTCACTATCTAAAAAAATATGAAATTAAGTTATTTTTAAAGAAATGAAGGTGATGAAATCAAACTAGTTGTCGTTGATTGCTGAAAAAGGTTTCAATCTACTGAAAATTTAAAGATCTAGTGTTCATTTTCAACATATCTTACAACCCTATTACTGAAGTTTCAAGCCACTATCTAAAAAAATATGAATGAATTAAGTTTTTTTTAAAGAAATTAAGGTGATCAAATCAAACTAGTGGTTGTTGATTGCTGAAAAAGGTTTCAATTTACTGAAAATTTTAAGATCTAGTGTTCATTTTCAACATATCCGACAACCCTATTGCTGAAGTTTCAAGCCACTATCTAAAAAAATATGAATTAAGTTATTTTTAAAGAAATGAAGGTGATCAAATCAAACTAGTAGTCGTTGATTGCTGAAAAAGGTTTCAATTTACTGAAAATTTAAAGATCTAGTGTTCATTTTCAACATATCCGACAACCCTATTGCTAAATTTTCAAGCCACTATCTAAAAAAATATGAATTAAGTTATTTTTAAAGAAATGAAGGTGATCAAATCAAACTAGTAGTCGTTGATTACTGAAAAAGGTTTCAATCTACTGAAAATTTAAAGATCTAGTGTTCATTTTCAACATATCCGACAACCCTATTGCTGAAGTTTCAAGTCACTATCTAAAAAAATATGAAATTAAGCTATTTTTACAGAAATGAAGGTGGTCAAATCAAACTATTAGTCGTTGATTACTGAAAAAGGTTTCAATCTACTGAAAATTTAAAGATCTAGTGTTCATTTTCAACATATCCAACAACCCTATTACTGAAGTTTCAAGTCACTATCTAAAAAAATATGAAATTAAGTTATTTTTCAAGAAATGAAGGTGATCAAATCAAACTAGTTGTCGTTGATTGCTGAAAAAGGTTTCAATTTACTGAAAATTTAAAGATCTAGTGTTCATTATCAACATATCCGATAACCCTATTGCCGAGGTTTCAAGTCACTATCTAAAAAAATGTGAAATTAAGTTGTTTTTAAAGAAATGAAGGTGATCAAATCAAACTAGTAGTCGTTGATTGCTGAAAAAGGTTTCAATTTACTGAAAATTTAAAGATCTAGTGTTCATTTTCAACATATCCGACAACCCTATTGCTGAAGTTTCAAGCCACTATCTAAAAAAATATGAATTAAGTTATTTTTAAAGAAATGAATGTGATCAAACTAGTTGTCGTTGATTGCTGAAAAAGGTTTCAATTTACTGAAAATTTAAAGATCTAGTGTTCATTTTCAACATATCCGACAACCCTATTGCTGAAGTTTCAAGCCACTATCTAAAAAAAAATATGAATTAAGTTATTTTTAAAGTAATGAAGGTGATCAAATCAAACTAGTTGTCGTTGATTGCTGAAAAAGGTTTCAATCTACTGAAAATTTAAAGATCTAGTGTTCACTTTCAACATATCCGACAGCCCTATTACTGAAGTTTCAAGCCACTATCTAAAAAAATATGAATTAAGTTATTTTTAAAGAAATGAAGGTGATCAAATCAAACTAGTTGTCGTTGATTGCTGAAAAAGGTTTCAATTTACTGAAAATTTAAAGATCTAGTGTTCATTTTCAACATATCCGACATTTCTATTGCTGAAGTTTCAAGCCACTATCTAAAAAAATATGAATTAAGTTATTTTTAAAGAAATGAAGGTGATCAAATCAAACTAGTAGTCGTTGATTACTGAAAAAGTTTCAATCTACTGAAAATTTAAAGATCTAGTGTTCATTTTCAACATATCCGACAACCCTATTGCTGAAGTTTCAAGTCACTATCTAAAAAAATATGAAATTAAGCTATTTTTACAGAAATGAAGGTGATCAAATCAAACTATTAGTCGTTCATTACTGAAAAAGGTTTCAATCTACTAACAATTTAAAGATCTAGTGTTCTTTTTCAACATATCCGACAACCCTATTGCTGAAGTTTCAAGTCACTATAAAAAAAAATATGAAATTAAGCTATTTTTACAGAAATGAAGGTGATCAAATCAAACTAGTAGTCGTAGATTACTGAAAAAGTTTCAATCTACTGAAAATTTAAAGATCTAGTGTTCATTTTCAACATATCCGACAACCTTATTGCTGAAGTTTCAAGTCACTATCTAAAAAAATATAAAATTACTTAATTTTTAAAGAAATGAAGGTGATCAAATCAAACTAGTAGTCGTTGATTACTGAAAAAGGTTTCAATTTACTGAAAATTTAAGGATCTAGTGTTCATTTTCAACATATCCGACAACCCTATTGCTGAAGTTTTAAGTCACTATCTACAAAAATATGAAATTAAGTTATTTTTAAAGAAATGAAGGTGATCAAATCGAACTAGTAGTCGTTGATTACAGAAAAAGGTTTCAATTTACTGAAAATTTAAAGATCTATGTTCATTTTCAATATATCCGACAACCCTATTGCTGAAGTTTGAAGTCACTATCTAAAAAAATATGAAATTAAGGTATTTTTAAAGAAATGAAGGGGATCAAATCAAACTAGTAGTCGTTGATTGCTGAAAAGGGTTTCGATTTACTGAAAATTTAAAGATCTAGTGTTCATTTTCAACATATCCGACAACCCTATTGCTGAAGTTTCAAGTCACTATCTAAAAAACATGAAATTAAGCTATTTTTAAAGAAATGAAGGTGATCAAATCAAACTAGTAGTCGTTGATTACTTACTGAAAAAAGTTTCAATTTACTGAGAATTTAAAGATCTACTGTTCATTTTCAGCAATAAAAGAGATAGCGCGACAAGAAATTTTTGAATTCTAGCATTTTAGTCCTTAAAACACAGGACAGAGCAAAAATGTAATGGAGCAAAAATTCTAAGAAATTTTTAAGGTTGTTTGTATAGCCCCCAGTTTCAGTGGCCATGCTGTTATGTGGTATACCATACTTCCCTAAACTTAGCTGCAGTCCGTAAAAATTAACTCTTAGTACAGACTGTTTATGCAGTAGGACCAGCGGCTATAGAGTATCCCATAGTTTATTCTGATGTTTGCCAGCAGAATATTTTATGACAAGGGCGTACCTAAGGCCTCAAAAACGCGTTTTAGGCCCTCATTTTCAAACTTTTGTGAATGACAGTAGTAAGCGCCCAATTCGTTGAAAATATACCCGCAAACCTACGCCTGAGGCATAAATATGCGGGTATATTTTCAACGAATTGGGGTTACCAGGGTCATTTGCCTATTACAATGACCTTCCGGTTTTTCTGGTAGGTAATTCTAATCTCGAGGTCAATACATCTTTCAAAGAAGAACGAGTACGCACTACCGGTCCTAGTGTGATTGATTTTTTGGACAATTGCCTTTAGTCAAGACTAGTTTGTTAGGAATGTGTTGTTGCTAAAGCTAACTCTCATTGGAAAAAAGGGGTATAAAGCTTTTTGTTTTTGATAATAATTGCACAATGAATGTATCGTTTGACGTGGGCATTTTTTATGAGCCAATCAGAGGTTGTTCAATATATGATAACTTGATTTGTGGTTGGGATTTGAATAAAAGAAATGATTATGTTATTTGCTTGCGTGTATAGGAATTCCCATGTTATTTGCTTGCAGGTATAAATATTCCCTTGTTATTTGCTTGCATGTATAGGAATTCCCAGGTTATTTGCTTGCTTGTTTATGAATTCCCATGTTATTTGCTTGCTTGTATAGGAATTCCCATGTTATTTGCTTGCGTGTATAGGAATTCCCATGTTATTTGCTTGCATGCATAGGAATTCCCTTGTTATTTGCTTGCATGTATAGGAATTCCCATGTTATTTGATTGCGTGTATAGGAATTGCGAGGTTATTTGCTTGCGTGTATAGGAATTCCCATGTTATTTGCTTGCGTGTATAGGAAATACCATGTTATTTGCTTTCATGTTAAGGAATTCCCAAGTTATTTGCTTTCTTGTATAGGAATTCCCTAGTTATTTGCTTGCGTGTATAGGAATTCCCATGTTATTTGCTTGCGTGTATAGGAATTCCCATGTTATTTGCTTGCATGTATAGGAATTCCCATGTTATTTGTTTGCGTGTATAGGAATTCCCATGTTATTTGCTTGCATTTATATGAACTCCCATGTTTCATGTATAGGAACTCGCATGTTATTTGCTTGCATGTATAGGAATTCCCTTGTTATTTGCTTGCATGTATAGGAATTCCCATGTTATTTGCTTGCGTGTATAGGAATTCCCATGTTATTTGCTTGCATGTATAGGAATTCTCATGTTATTTGCTTGCGTGTATAGGAATTCCCATGTTATTTGCTTGCATGTATAGGAATTCCCTTGTTATTTGCTTGCATGTATAGGAATTCCCATGTTATTTGCTTGCATGTATAGGAATTCCTATGTTATTTGCTTGCTTGTATAGGAATTCCCATGTTATTTGCTTGCGTGTATAGGAATTCTCATGTTATTTGCTTTCATGTATAGGAATTCCCAAGTTATTTGGTTGCGTGTATAGGAGTTCCCTTGTTATTTGCTTGCTTGTATAGGAATTCCCATGTTATTTGCTTGCGTGTATAGGAATTCACAAGTTATTTGCTTGCATGTATAGGAATTACCATGTTATTTTCTTGCTTGTATAGGAATTCCCATGTTATTTGCTTGCATGTATAGGAGCTCCCATGTTATTTGCTTGCATGTATAGGAATTGCCACGTTATTTTGCTTCCGTGTATAGGAATTCCCATGTTATTTGCTTGCATGTATAGGAATTCCCATGTTATTTGCTTGCATGTCTGTGTGAGCCTCTTTTGGCTGTTTGGGTCTTTTCGGGCATTGTGTCTCTCTGTTGGATGTGTGCGTCTCTTGTCTCTGTGGGCTGTGTGTCTCTTTGAGCTGTTTGAATCTTTTTGGTCTGTTTGTGTGTCTCTTTGAGCTGTTTGAGTCTTTTGATCTGTTTGTGTCCCTTTGGGCTGTTTGAGTCTTTTTTGGGCTGTGTTTGTCTCTTTGGGCTTCTGTCTCTTTGGGCTGTTTGTGTTTCTTTGGGCTATGTGTATCTCTTTGGGCTGTTTGAGTCATTTTGGTCTGTGTGTCTTTCTTTTGTCTGTTTGTGTCTTTTAGGGGTCGTGTTTGCCTCTGTGAGCTATGTGCTTCTCTTTGGGACGTTTGAATTTTTTGGTCTGTAAGTGTCGGGTTTGGCGGTTTTTTTTTTGTTCGGGGCTGGTTTCTTTGGGCTTTGTGCGTCTCTTTTGGGTGTGTGGATAGTTTGACTGTTTTTTTCTTTTTTATATGTTTTTGTCTCTTTTAGCTGTTTGAGTATTTTTTTGGCATTGTTTGTCTCTTTGGTCTTCTGTCTCTTTGGGCTGTTTGTGTTTCTTTGGGCTATGTGTGTCTCTTTGGGCTGTTTGAGTAATTTTGGTTTGTGTGTGTGTCTCTTTAGACTGTATGTCTCTTTGGGCAGTTTGAATCTTTTTTGTCTGTGTGTGTTTCTTTTGGCTGTTTGTGTCTCTTAGAGGCCATGTGTGTCTCTTTGGGCCCTGTATGTCTCTTTGGAGGGTTTGAATCTTTTTGGTATGTATGTCTCTGTATGGGCGTTTTTTTGTCTCTTTGATATGTGTGTGTGTGTGTTTGGGCTTTTTTTGTATATTCGGAATGTGTGTATGTATCTTTAGCCTGTGTGTGTATCTTTTGGCAGTGTGTGTATCTTTAGGTTGTATATCTCTTTTGGTAGTTTGAATCTTGCTGGTCTGTGTGTGCCTCTTTTGGCTGTGTGTGTCGTTTTGGGCTTTGTGTAAATCTGTTGGATGTGTGCGTCTCTTTGGGCCGTGTACGTTTCTTTGAGCTGTATGTCTCTATTTGAGCTGTGGATGTCTTTTTGTTATGTGTGTGTCTCTTTAGGCTGTGTGTGTCTCGTTGGACTGTGTGTCTTTTTGGGGTGTCTGAGTCTTTTTGGTCTATGTTTGTCTCTTTGGGCTGTTTGTGTCTCTTTGAGCTGTGTATGTTTCTTTGGGCTTTGTGTGTCTCTGAGCTATGTGTCAATACGTTTAAGCAATAAATATCTTTAAGCTTAACCCGTCTTTATTCTTTAGAATAGTTCTATTGTAAGCAAGTAACAAACTCTTTCCTGAAGTCATCTCTTGGATACACAATGCAGAAACTTCATTTAAGAAACTATGAAAAAATTGTAAGTAAGTAACAAATTCTTTCTTGAGGTCACCTCTTGGATACACAATATAGAAATTTCATTAAAGAAATTATGAAAAAATTGTAAGTAAGTAGCAAATTGTTTCTTGAATTCACCAGCTGGATAAACAAAAAGACATTTCGTTCAAGAAATTATGAAAAAATTCTAAGTAAGTAACAAACTCTCTCTTGAAGTTACCTCATGGATACACAATGCAGAAACTTCATTTAAGAAGTTATGAAAAAATTGTAAGCAAGTAACAAACTCTTTCATGAAGTCACCTCGTGGAAATGAAAAAATTGTTAGTAAGTAGCAAATTCTTTTTTGAATTCACCTGCTGGATAAACAAAAAAGACATTTCGTTCAAGAAACTATGACAAAATTCAAAGTAAGTAACAAACTCTTTATTGTTTTCATGACTTAGATACACGATTTAGAAATTAAATTCAAGAAATTATGAAAAAATTCTCAGTCTAAGTAGCAAATTCTTTCTTGAATTCACCTGTTAGATAAACAAAAAGACATTTCGTTCAAGAAATTATGACAAAATTCTAAGTAAGTAACAAACTCTTTATTGTTTTTGTGAGTTAGATAAACGATGTAGAAATTAATTTAAAGAAATTATGAAAAAATTCACAGTAAGTAACTATTTCTTTCTTGAAGTCAACTCGTTAGTAAAAATTTCTTTCTTGAAGTCAACTATTGGATACACAATACTGGAATTTCATTCAAGAAATTATGAAAAAATTGTAACTAAGTATCAAATTCTTTCTTGAATTCACTTGTTGAATAAACAAAAAGACATTTCATTCATGAAATTATGACAAAATTCTAAGTAAGTAACACTCTTTATTGTTTTCACGAGTTAGATATACGATGTAGAAATTAATTTCAAGAAATTATGAAAAAATTCTCAGTCTAAGTAGCAAATTCTTTCTTGAATTCACCTGTTGGATCATCAAAAAAGACATTTCGTTCAAGAAATTATGACAAAATTCTAAGTAAGTAACAAACTTTTTATTGTTTTCACGAGTTAGATAAACGATGTAGAAATTAATTTCAAGAAATTATGAAAAATTCTCAGTAAGTAACTATTTCTTTCTTGAAGTCAACTCTTGGATACACGGTACGGAAATTTCATTCAAGAAATTATGAAAATATTTGTAAGTAAGTAACAAACTCTTTATTGATTTCACCTCTTGGATATACAGTACAGATACTTCATTCAAGAAATTATGAGAAAATCGCAAGTAAGTAACTTTTTTTTTCTCTTTATCACAAACAATTTTCACTTAGCAACATGATGCAGAAATTTAATTCAAGAAATTATGAAAAAATTCTCAGTAAGTAACAATTTCTTTCTTGAAGTCAACTCTTAGATACACAATACGGGAATTTCATTCAAGAAATTATGAAAAAATTGTAACTAAGTAGCAAATTCTTTCTTGAATTCACTTGTTGAATAAACAAAAAGACATTCCATTCAAGAAATTATGACAAAATTCTAAGTAAGTAAAAAACTCTTTATTGTTTTCACGAGTTAGATATACGATGTAGAAATTAAATTCAAGAAATTATGAAAACATTCTCAGTCTAAGTAGCAAATTCTTTCTTGAATTCACCTGTTGGATAAACAAAAAGACATTTCATTCAAGAAATTATGACAAAATTCTAAGTAAGTAACAAACTCATTATTGTTTTCACAAGTTAGATATACGATGTAGAAATTATGAAAAAATTCTCAGTCTAAGTAGCAAATTCTTTCTTGAATTCACCTGTTGGATAAACAAAAAGACATTTCGTTCAAGAAATAATGACAAAATTCTAAGTAAGTAACAAACTCTTTATGGTTTTCACGAGTTAGATAAACGATGTAGAAATTAATTTCAAGAAATTATGAAAAGATTCTCAGTAAGTAACCATTTCTTTCTTGAAGTCAACTCTTGAATACACAGTACGGAAATTTCATTCAAGAAATTATGAAAATATTTGTAAGTAAGTAACAAACTCTTTATTGATTCCACCTCTTGGATATACAGTACAGATACTTCATTCAAGAAATTATGAAAAAATCGCAAGTAAGTAACTTTTTTCTCTTTATCACAAACAATTTTCACTTAGCTACATGATGCAGAAATTTAATTCAAGAAATTATGAACAAATTCTCAGTAAGTAACAATTTCATTCTTGAAGTCAACTCTTAGATACACAATACGGGAATTTCATTCAAGAAATTATGAAAAAATTGTAACTAAGTAGCAAATTCTTTCTTGAATTCACTTGTTGAATAAACAAAAAGACATTTCATTCAAGAAATTATGACAAAATTCTAAGTAAGTAACAAACTCTTTATTGTTTTCACGAGTTAGATATAAGATGTAGAAATTAAATTCAAGAAATTATGAAAAAATTCTCAGTCTAAGTAGCAAATTCTTTCTTGAATTCACCTGTTGGATAAACAAAAAGACATTTCATTCAAGAAATTATTACAAAATTCTAAGTAAGTAACAAACTCTTTATTGTTTTCACGAGTTAGATATACGATGTAGAAATTAAATTCAATAAATTATGAAAAAATTCTCAGTAAGTAACCATTTCTTTCTTGTAGTCAACTCGTGGATACACAGTACGGAATTTTCATTCAAGAAATTATGAAAATATTTGTAAGTAACAAACTCTTTATTGATTCCACCTCTTGTATATAGAGTACAGATACTTCATTCAAGAAATTATGAAAAAATCACAAGTAAGTAACTTTTTTTTTCTCTTTATCACAAACAATTTTCACTTAGCTGCATGATGTAGAAATTTAATTCAAGAAATTATGAAAAAATTCTCAGTAAGTAACAATTTCTTTCTTGAAGTCAACTCTTAGATAGAAAATACAGAAATTTCATTCAAGAAATTATGAAAGTATTTGTAAGTAAGTAAGTAACAATCTCTTTATTGATTTCACCTCTTGAATATACAGTACAGATACTTCATTCAAGAAACGTGATTAAACACTTTTTGAAACTACTTACTATTTGCATGCCTTTCCTTGGCACCTTTCCAAATGAGCGGGGATTCCCCACTGCTTCCTAAACATTGCAAAAAGTGAGCAGTACTAAAACTCCACGTTTTCAACCAGACTGGTTTTTTAGACAACACACCCACAGAGATGACACACACACATAGAGACGAGACACCCACAGACACCACACACAAACAGTGTCATTGTGAGTGATATATCCAAAAAGTTGGGTTGATCTTGGTTCCGTTAGCGTGGCCCCCCACTCTAAGTTTACATAGATCAACCCAACTTTTTGGTTATCTCTCTCACTATGACTCTGTTTGTGTGTCGTGTCTGTGCGCGTCTCGTCTCTATGTGTGTGTGTCATCTCTGTGGGTGTGTTGTCTAAAAAACCAGTCTGGTTAAAAACGTGGAGTTTTCCTACTGCTCACTTTTTGCAATGTGTAGGAAGCAATGGGGAATCCCCGCTCATTTGGAAAGGTGCCAAGGAAAGGCATGCAAATAGCATGTAGTTTCAAAACGTGTTTAATCACGTTTCTTGAATGAAGTATCTGTACTGTATATTCAATAGGTGAAATCAATAAAGAGATTGTTACTTACTTACTTACAAATACTTTCATAATTTCTTGAATGAAATTTCCGTATTGTCTATCTAAGAGTTGACTTCAAGAAAGAAATTGTTACTTACTGAGAATTTTTTCATAATTTCTTGAATTAAATTTCTACATCATACAGCTACGTGAAAATTGTTTATGATAAAGAGAGAAAAAAAAGTTACTTACTTGCAATTTTTTCATAATTTCTTGATTGAAGTATCTGTACTGTATATCCAAGAGGTGGAATCAATAAAGAGTTTTTTACTTACAAATATTTTCATAATTTCTTGAATGAAATTTCCGTACTGTGTATGCAAGAGTTGACTTCAAGAAAGAAATGGTTACTTGCTGAGAATTTTTTCATAATTTCTTGAAATTAATTTCTACATCGTTTATCTAACTCGTGAAAACAATAAAGAGTTTGTTACTTACTAAGAATTTTGTCATAATTTTTTGAACGAAATGTCTTTTTGTTTATCCAACAGGTTAATTCAAGAAAGAATTTGCTACTTAGACTGAGAATTTTTTCATAATTTCTTGAATTTAATTTCTACATCGTATATCTAACTCGTGAAAACAATAAAGAGTTTGTTACTTACTTAGAATTTTGTCATAATTTCTTGAATGGAATTTCTTTTTGTTTATTCAACAAGTGAATTCAAGAAAGAATTTGCTACTTAGTTACAATTTTTTCATAATTTCTTGAATGAAATTCCCGTATTGTGTATCTAAGAGTTGACTACAAGAATGAAATTGTTACTTACTGAGAATTTTTTCATAATTTCTTGAATTAAATTTCTGCATCATGTAGCTAAGTGAAAATTGTTTGTGATAAAGAGAAAAAAGTTACTTACTTGCGATTTTTTCATAATTTCTTGAATGAAGTATCTGTACTGTATATCCAAGAGGTGGAATCAATAAAGAGTTTGTTACTTACTTACAAATATTTTCATAATTTCTTGAATGAAATTTCTGTACTGTGTATTCAAGAGTTGACTTCAAGAAAGAAATGGTTACTTACTGAGAATTTTTTCATAATTTCTTGAAATTAATTTCTACATCGTTTATCTAACTCGTGAAAAGAATAAAGAGTTTGTTACATACTTAGAATTTTGTCATAATTTCTTGAACTAAATTTCTTTTATTTTATCAAAACAGGTGAATTAAATAAAGAATTTTATACTTATAATGAGAATTTTTTAATAATTTCTTGAATTTAATTTCTAAATAGTATATCTAAATCGTGAAAACAATAAAGAGTTTGTTACTTACTTAGAATTTTGTCATAATTTCTTGAACGAAATGTCTTTTTGTTTATCCAACAGGTGAATTCAAGAAAGAATTTGCTACTTAGACCGAGAATTTTTTCATAATTTCTTGAATTTAATTTCTGCATCGTATATCTAACTTGTGAAAACAATAAAGAGTTTGTTACTTACTTCGAATTTTTTCATAATTTCTTGAACGAAATGTCTTTTTGTTTATTCAACAGGTGAATTCAAGAAAGAATTTTCTACATAGTTACAATTTTTTCATAATTTCTTGAATTAAATTTCCGTATTGTGTATCTAAGAGTTGACTTCAAGAAAGAAATTGTTACTTACTGAGAATTTTTTAATAATTTCTTGAATTAAATTTCTGCATCATGTAGCTAAGTGAAAATTGTTTGTGATAAAAAGAAAAAAAAGGTACTTCTTTGCGATTTTTTCATAATTTCTTGAATGAAGTATCTGTACTGTATATCCAAGAGGTGGAATCAATAAAGATTTTGTTACTTAATTACCAATATTTTCATAATTTCTTGAATGAAATTTCCGTACTGTGTATCCAAGAGTTGGCTTCAAGAAAGAAATGGTTACTTACTGAGAATTTTTCATAATTTCTTGACATTAATTTCTACATCGTTTATCTAACTCGTGAAAACAATAAGGAGTTTGCTACTTACGTAGAATTTTGTCATAATTTCTTGAACGATATGTTTTTTTTGTTTATCCAACATGTGAATTCAAGAAAGAATTTGCTACTTAGACTGATAATTTGTTAGTAATTTCTTGAACTTAATTTCTACGTCGTATATCTAACTCTTGAAAGCAATATAGAATTTGTTACTTACTTAGAATTTTGTCATAATTTCATGAATGAAATGTCTTTCTGTTTATTCAGCAAGTGAATTCAAGAAAGAATTTGCTACTTAGTTACAATTTTTTCATAATGTCTTGAATGAAATTCCCGTATTGTGTATCCAAGAGTTGACTTCAAGAAAGAAATTGTTACTAACGAGTTGACTTCAAGAAAGAAATAGTTACTTATTGTGAATTTTTTCATAATTTCTTTAAATTAATTTCTACATCGTTTATCTAACTCACAAAAACAATAAAGAGTTTGTTCCTTACTTAGAATTTTGTCATAATTTCTTGAACGAAATGTCTTTTTGTTTATCCAACAGGTGAATTCAAGAAAGAATTTGCTACTTAGACTGAGAATTTTTTCATAATTTCTTGAATTTAATTTCGACATCATGTATCTAAGTCCTTAAAACAATAAAGAGTTTGTTACTTACTTGGAATTTTGTCATATTTTTTTGAACGAAATGTCTTTTTTTTGTTTATCCAGCAGGTGAATTAAAAAAAGAATTTGCTACTTACTAACAATTTTTTCATATCAACGAGGTGACTTCATGAAAGAATTTGTTACTTGCTTAAAATTTTTTCATAATTTCTTAAATTAAATTTCTGCATTGTGTATCCATGAGGTAAATTCAATAAAGAGTTTTTTACTTACTTAGAATTTTGTCATATTTTCTTGAACGAAATGTCTTTTTGTTTATCCAGCAGGTGAATTCAAGAAAGAATTTGCTACTTACTTACAATTTTTTCATAATTTCTTAAATGAAATTTCTGCATTGTGTATCCATGAGGTAACCTCAAGAAAGAATTTGTTACTTACTTACAATTTTTTCATAGTTTCTTAAATGAAGTTTCTGCATTGTGTATCCAAGAGTATCCATTGTGTATCTTCAGGAAAGAGTTTGTTACTTGCTTACAATAGAACTATTCTAAAGAATAAAGACGGGTTAAGCTTAAAGATATTTATTGCTTAAACGTATTGACACATAGCTCAAAGAGACACACAAAGCCCAAAAAAACATACAAAGCCCAAAGAGACACAAACATCCCAAAGAGACAAACATAGACCAAAAAGACTCAGACACCCCAAAAAGACACACAGTCCAACGAGACACACACAGCCTAAAGAGACACACACATAACAAAGAGACACCCACAGCCCAAAGAGACACATACAGCTCAAAGAGACGTACACGGCCCAAAGAGAAGCACACATCCAACAGAGAGACACAAAGCCCAAAACGACACAAACAGCCAAAAGAGGCACACACATACCATAAAGATTCAAACTGCCCAAAGAGATATACAGCCTAAAGAGACACACACTGCCCAAAGAGACACACAGAGTCTAAAGAGTCATACACACAGTCCGAAGAGACACACAAAGCCCAAAGATACACACACACAGCTAAAAGACACAAAAAAACGCACAGACAGAGACATACATACCAAAAAGATTCAAACCCTCCAAAGAGACACACATTGCCAAAAGAGACTCACATGGCCTCTAAGAGACACAAACAGCCAAAAGAAACACACACAGACCAAAAAGATTCAAACTGCCCAAAGAGACATACAGCCTAAAGAGAGACACACACATACCAAAATGACTCAAACAGCCCAAAGAGACACACATAGCCAAAAGAAACACAAACAGCCCAAAGAGACAGAAGCCCAAAGATACAAACGCAGCCCAAAAAAGACTCAAACAGCTCAAAGACACACAAACACATCAAAACGACTCAAACAGTCCAACTAGACGCACAGCCCAAAGTGACGCAAAAACCCAAAATAAACACCCACATAACAAAAAAAAAACCGCCCATACAGACCAAAAGATTCAAACTTCCCAAAGAGACACACATAGCCCAAAGAGGCACACACGACCCCTAAGAGACACAAACAACCAAAAGAAAGACACACAGACCAAAATGACTCAAACAGCCCAAAGAGATACACATAGCCCAAAGAAACACAAACAGCCCAAAGAGACAGAAGCCCAAAGAGACAAAAACAGCCCAAAAAAGACTCAAACAGCCCAAAGAGACACAAACAGATAAAAAAGACCCAAACACGTAAAAGAGACACACACACAGAACAAAAAGATTCAAACAGCTCAAAGAGACACAGAGCCCAAAGAGACAAGAGACGCACACATCCAACAGAGAGACACAATGCCCGAAAAGACACAAACAGCCAAAAGAGGCTCACACAGACATGCAAGCAAATAACATGGGAATTCCTATACACGCAAGCAAATAACATGGGAATTCCTATACACGCAAGCAAAATAAAGGGGAAATTCCAAAACATCAAACCAAATAACATGGGATTTCCTATACATGCAAGCAAATAACATGGGAATTCCTATACACGCAAGCAAATAACATGGGAATTCCTATACATGCAAGCAAATAACAAGGGAATTACTATAAACGCAAGCAAAAAACCACGGAATTCCAATAAAACAAATCCCAAAACATCGCACATCCTCAACACTCAAGCATATAACTTCTTAATTCCTATACCTGCAAGCAAATAACAAGGGATTTCCTATACAAGCAAGCAAATAACATGGGAATTCCTATACACGCAAGAAAATAACTTAGGATTTCCTATACATGCAAGCAAATAACATGGGAATTCCTATACATGCAAGCAAATAACAAGGGAATTCTTATACATGCAAGCAAATAACATGGAAAGTCCTATACATGTAAGCATATAACATGTGAATTCCTACACACGCAAGCAAATAACAAGGGAATTCCTATACAAGAAAGCAAATAACATGGGAATTCCTATACACGCAAGCACATAACATGGGACATCCTATACACGCAAGCAAATAAGTTGGGAATTCCTATACAAGCAATCAAATAACATGTTAAGTAATTTAAACGCTATCAAAATAACGTGGGAATTCCTATACAAACAAGCAAATAAAATGGGGGTTCCTATAAATGCAAGCAAATAACATGGGTATTCCTTTACACGCAAACAAATAACATTGGAATTCCTATACATGCAAGAAAATAACATGGGAATTCCTATACACGCAAGCAAATAACATGGGAATTCCTATACATGCAAGCAAATAACATGGGTATTCCTATGCACGCACCCAAATAACTTGGGAATTCCTATACATTTATGAACATAACCAGCGAATTCCTATCAAAGCAAGCAAAAATCAACGGACTACCTAAACAATAACTACCTGCACAAGGGACTTCCTCTACATGACCGCAAATAAGAAGTGACTTACTATAAATTCAATCAAAGAACAAGGGAGTTCATATACATGCAAGCAAATAACATGGGAAGTTCTATACATGCAAGCACAGAAAAAGGGAATTCCTATACACGCAAGCAAATAACATAACCATTTCTTTTATTCAAATCCCAACCACAAATCAAGTTATCGTATATTGAACAACCTCTGATTGGCTCATAAAAAATGCCCACGTCAAACGAAACATTCATTGTGCAATTCTTATCAAAAACAAAAAGCTTTGTACCCCTTTTTTCCAATGAGAGTTAGCTTTTGCAACGACACATTCCTAACAAACTATTCTTGACTAAAGGCAATTGTCCAAAAAATCAATCACACTAGGACCGGTATTGCGTACTCGTTCCTCTTTGAAAGATGTATTGACCTCTAGATTAGAATTACCTACCAGAAAAACCGGAAGGTCATTGTAATAGACAAATGACCCTGGTAACCCCAATTCGTTGAAAATATACCCGCAAACCTACACACATATCTATGCCACAGGCGTAGGTTTGCGGGTATATTTTCAACGAATTGGGCGCTTACTACTAATGACTGTGAAAAATGCCCGTATTTTGAGATGATTACTGATTGTGTTTCCTTCATTAGGAAGAATGTGTTTCTTGGTGAATATAGGATAAAGTGTGCAGTATGAGTGCTGAGGGGGTGAAAGCCCCTTCTTTTTATAGTTTATATTGGAAATTAAATGTTTATTTTGAAAAGGAAATGCAGTAAATGTGCTCTTTTTCTCGGAGCATTGGTTTGCAAAAGCTAAACTTTCTTGCAAAGTGTTGGCTCTGAAAGCGAATCAGCCCTCTTCATATTTGGGGTAGTATTGGGTGTGGTATTAAGAACGAACAGAAATTAAATAAAAAAGACAAAAGTTTTATCAAATGAAAGTAAAGAACGACATTAAGACTCAAGAAGAATATGAAATGTTTTGTATATGCGGAGATCTGCCCTTTGCTAATTTATGCTAAACTTTGCCTTTTTGTCAGCTGTGCTTTAAGAACGAGTGTTCAAACACAAGTGCACTTGGAATAGGATAAAACGTTGCTTTAAACAATGAACGTATTAGTCCAAAACTTTGTATAATTCAATTGATGAAGATAACATTCATAATTGCAGAATTAACTAGATTTGTTTCATTAGTAAATGCTTTATTTAAAACACTATAAAACTTTAGTGCGGAGAGGGGCATTTGAGGAGACAGACCCCCTCATACACCGAATGTTTGCAGTTTGTTTGAGTTTTAATGTTGCTCTTTGCTTCCATTTGAAATAGGTACTCTGTTATTTAATTAGTTTCAAAGTTCCTTTTTTCACTTGTTTTAGCAGGCTTGGATTAAAAAAAAATAGGTTAATCTAATCATGTTAATGATGTATAGTAGCAGAGTGTGTTTTTATCAATATTGTTTGGATAAAAAATTTAAAAAATAAATTTCGTTTTTAAATTAGTGTTGGTAGTAGAAGGCTATCTTATACTCCGAACAGCACCACGTGGTTTATGGTTTTCTCAGTGAGAATGAAAAAACAGGAATTTTCTCACTTGAAAAAACATGAATTTTCTCACTTTGATGGATGTTTTCTTGGACGGTTATGGGTGTTGGTCAATTTATTTGATATTTTTCATGGATGTCAACAGTAATTCATGTCTGTTTTATGGTTTTTGTCAGTGAGAATGAAAAAACAGGAACTTTCTCACATGTATGGATGTCAACAGCAATTTATGTCTGTTTTATGGTTTGTTGTCAGTGAGAATGGAAAAACAGGAACTTTCTCACATTTATGAATGTCAACAGCAATTTATGTCTGTTTTATGATTTTTGTCAGTGAGAATGTACATGCTCGACGCGAATGTTGATTTACATAATCGGCGGGGGAATTATTGATTCACGAAGGGGAATTAAGAAACAAACATGGCTTCTTTGATCTTTAGGCTAACCTAACCTGAGAAATTGATTTAGATAATCGCTAGGGGAATGTATTGATTCACGAAGGGGGAATTAAGAAACATTATGGCTTTCTTTAATCTTAGGTCTGAGGGATAAACGTTCTTTAGGTCAGGGAGAAAAATTAATATTCTATTTTTAAATAGGGCTTCATTGATCTTTACTGTCAGGAATTAGAAATGACATCACTTGTTATCTTGGAATTATGCGGGAGTCTAAAGAGATAGAAATTCTATTTTTAAATACGGCTTCACTGAGCTTTAAGTCTGAGAGATAAATTGATATTCTAACAAAACCTTAATAGTGTAGCTAGGAACATTTATGAGATGAAGAGATTAACGTAGGAAAGGGTTTCCTAGAAATTTGAAATGTGACAGCGCAGGGATGCCAAAAACAAAAGGAACACACAGAAATTACTTTTAAGGGATTATTTGGGTGAAACGGTTTTAAACATTTTAGGGAATTATTTCGGCGAAACAGTTAGAGACATTTTAAAAGATGATTTTAGAAAAGGTTTTAGAAGAGGTTTTGAGTGTGGTCGTTATAGTAAACAAGTTCTATTTGAACAGTGTCGTGAGGTCCTCTACCCAACCCCAAAGGGCCCCGATCGCCCTACACCGACCCACAAGGCTCCGATCCCCAAACCCCAAAACCGCAGGAACCCCCTCTTATCCCAAGGGTATCCCGGCTCCCCCCCCCCCCCTCCGGACCCCCAAAGCCCTCCCCCGGCCCCGTCGTTCGTTGATGTATGTTGTCTGAAACCTATGATTTGGGGTGTATGGGTTGCTAATTTTGACTTTTCTGAGTTGGATTTCTAAGTCTTTCATAGGTATGTGTTGTCTGAAACCTATGATTTGGGATGGGTGGTTTGCTATTTTTGACTTTTCTGAGCTGGATTTCTTAGCCTTTCATAGGTTTGTGTTGTCAGAAAATTATGATTTGGGATGTGTAGTTTGCTATTTGGACTTTTCAGAGCTAGGATTCTTAGTCTCTCATAGGTGTTTGTTGTCTGAAACTTTTAGTTTGGGATGAGTAGTTTGCTATTTCAGACTTTTATGAGCTAGGCTTTCCTAGTATATCGTAGGTGAATGTTGTCAGAAAATTATGATTTTGGATATGTAAATTACTATTTCGGGCTTTTCTGAGCTAGATTTCTTAGTCCCTCATAGGTGTTTGTTGTCTGAAACCTATAGTTTGGGATGAGTAGTTTGCTATTTTTGACTTTTCTGAGCTAGGTTTCTTAGCCTTTCATAGGTGTGTGTTGTCAGAAACTTATGATTTGGGATATGTAAATTACTATTTTTGACTTTTCTGAGCTAGATTTCTTAGCCTTTCATAGGTGTTTGTTGTCTGAAACCTATAGTTTGGGATGAGTAGTTCGCTTTTGGACTTTTCAGAGCTGGATTTCTTAGCCTTTCGTGGGTGTGTGTTGACTTAAACTTATGATTTGGGATATGTAAATTACTATTTCGGGCTTTTCTAAGCTAGATTTCTTAGTCTTTCGTTGGTGTGTGTTTTCTGAAATCTATGATTTGGGATTTGTACTTTTGCTTTTTGGACTTTTCAGAGCTAGGATTCTTAGTCCCTCATAGGTGTTTGTTGTCTGAAACCTATAGTTTGGGATGAGTAGTTTGCTATTTCAGGCTTTTCTGAGCTAAGGTTTCTTAGTATTTCGTAGGTGTGTGTTGTCTGAAACTTATGACTTGAGGTGTCTAATTTGCTATTTCAGGCCTTTCTGAGCTATGGTTTCATAGTATTTCGTAGGTGAATGTTGTCTGAAACTTATGATTTGGGATATGTAAATTACTATTTCGGGCTTTTCTAAGTTAGATTTCTTAGTCTTTCGTAGGTGTGTGTTGACTGAAACCTATGATTTGGGATATAAGGTTCTGAGTCTTTCGTTGGTGTGTGTTGTCTGAAACCTATGATTTGGGATTTGTAGTTTGCTTTTTGGACTTTTCAGAGCTAGGATTCATAGTCCCTCATAGGTGTTTGTTGTCTGAAACCTATAGTTTGGGATGAGTAGTTTGTTATTTCAGGCTTTTCTGAGCTAAGGTTTCCTAGTATTTCGTAGGTGTGTGTTGTCTGAAACTTATGATTTGAGGTGTGTAATTTGCTATTTCAGGCTTTTCTGAGCTAAGGTTTCATAGTATTTCGTAGGTGAATGTTGTCTGAAACTTATGATTTGGGATATGTAAATTACTATTTCGAGCTTTTCTAAGCTAGATTTCTTAGTCTTTCGTTGATGTGTGTTGTCTGAAACCAATGATTTGGGATGGGTGGGTTGCTATTTTTGACTTTTCTGAGATGGATTTCTTAGCCTTTCATAGGTATGTGTTGTCTAAAACCTATGATTTGGGATGGTAAATTTGCTATTTTTGACTTTTCTGAGCTAGGTTTCTTAGCCTTTCATAGGTGTGTGCTGTCAGAAAATGATGATTTGGGATTTGTAGTTTGCTTTATAGACTTTTCAGAGCTAGAATTCTTAGTTCCTCATAGGTGTTTGTTGTCTGAAACCTATAGTTTGGGATGAATAGTTTGCTTTTTCAAGCTTTTCTGAGCTAAGGTTTCTTAGTATTTCATAGGTATGTGTTGTCTGAAACTTATGATTTGGGGTATGTAATTTGCTATTTCCGACTTTTCATAACCAGATTTCGTAGTCTTTCGTAGGTATGTGGTGTCTGAAACCATGATTTGGGATGTTTGGGTTACTATTTTTGACTTTTCTCAGCTGGATTTCTTAGCCTTTTGTAGGTGTGTGTTGACTGAAACCTATGATTTGGGAATGAGTGGTTTGCTATTTTTGACTTTTCTGAGCTAGATTTCTTAGCATTTTATAGGTGTGTGCTTTCAGAAAATTATGATTTGGGAGGTGTAGTTTGCTTTTTGGACTTTTCAGTGCTAGGATTCTTAGTCCCTCATAGGTGTTTGTTGTCTGAAACTTCTAGTTTGGGATGAGTAGTTGGATATTTCAGGCTTTTCTGAGCTTTGGTTTCTTAGTATTTCGTAGGTGAAGCTTCCACGTCAGTTTTAAGTTCACCAAGACATATAAAATTTAAAGTTCAGTTTTAAATTTTTCCATAGAAGATAGGAAAAGTTATACTATGATTGTGATTATTTTCCATGAAGATAGAAAGTTTCACTTTAATTCTAAATTTTCTTAAATTCAGTTCCGACTTTTCTCAAAGAGATGAAAAAATTTAAAGTTCGGCTCCAAATATTTTCCACGTCAGTTTTAAGTTCACCAAGACATAAAAAATTTAAAGTTCACTTCTAAATTTTTCCACAGAAGATAGAAAAAGTAATACCATACTTGTGAATATTTTCACGGAAGATAAAAAGTTCTAGTTCAATTCAAAATTTTCTCAATGAAGTGAAGAAAAGTTCAAGTTCTCTACTGAATTTTACCATAGAACACATTAAATTCTAATTTATCCAGAGAAAATAAAAATCTTCCCCTTAAATTCTTTATTTCACAAAGATATAAAGAAATTTATAGTTCAATTCTAAATTTTTAGGTGGAAGATACAAAAAGTAATACCATACTTGTGAATATTTTCTCGAAGAGATGAAAAATTTAAAATGCTGTTCCAAATTTTTCACAGATGATAAAAAAGTTCAAGTTAGTTCAAAAGTTCAAAAGTTCAAAAAAAGTGAGAGACAGGCAAAAAGTTAGGTGTATGATTAGGTTAGGTTAGGTTAGGTTAAGTTAGGTTAGGCTAGGTCAGCCTACGTACGCGCGCGTACGTAGGCTAACCTAGCCTAACCTAACCTAACCTAACTTAATCTAACCTAACCTAACCTAATCATACACCTAACTTTTTGCCTGTCTCTCACCTAACCTAAGCTAACCTAAGTGAAGCGTAGGTAGGCTATCCTAACCTAACTTAACCTAACCTAATCTAACCTAACTTAATCTAGCCTAACCTAACCTAACCATACTCGCCAGAAAAGGTTAGGTTAACTTATTATTAGCGCTCATGATAAGTTAACCTAACCTAACTTAAACATGAAAAAATGTTTCTATTTATTTATTAATATTTATTTATATCTAACCTAACCTATTGTTTTTGACGTTAGATGAACGAGTTTGAACCATTGTCTTTAATAATAGAACGAGTCACTCATTTTCTAATTGAAAAATTTGAGGGGTAAATCCATAAGACAAAGGACCTAAAATTTAATGTAAAATTAGAATAGAACTTTAAATTTTTCATCTCTTTGAGAAAAAACCAGAACTGAAGTGGAACCCTTTTATTTTCTTGGAAAAATTAGAAGAGAACTTTGAATTTTTTATGTCTTTGAGAAATTAAGAACTGAAGTGAAAGCTTTTTTCATTTTCATTGGTAAAATTCTGAATTGATTTAATTTTTTTACCTTCTTTAAGAAAATTTAGAAGAGAACTTGAATATTTTGCACTTCTTCGAGAAAACTAAGAATTCAAGTGATGCACTTTATCTACGTGTCGAAGATTCAAAATCAATGTATAACTTTTTCTATCTTCTATGAAAAATTTGGAACAGAACTTTAAATTTTTCATGTCTTTGCACAAAATCGGAACTGAATTTAATAAAATTAGAATTAAAGTGAAACATTTTATCTTCCCTGGAAAATAAACACAATCATATTATAACTTTCCCTATCTTCTAAAGAAAAATTTGGAACTGAACTTTAAATTTTGTATGTCTTTGAGATATTCTGAACTGACATGGAAGGTCTTTTCATTTTCATTGGTAAAATTCAGAATTGAGCTAAATTTTTTCTCTTCTTTAAGAAAATTCAGAAGAGAACTTGAACATTTTGCACTTCTTCGAGAAAGCTCTGAATTAAAGTGGAGTTCCTTATCTTAATGTTGAATATTCACAATCAATTTATAACTTTTTCTATCTTCTATGAAAAATTTGTAACAGAACTTTAAATTTTTCATCTCTTTGAGAAAAATCAGATCTGAATTTAAGAAAAATTATAAATAAAGTGAAACTTTTGATCTTCATGGAAAATAATCACAATCATAGTATTACTTTTTCTAGCTTTCATCTAAAAATTTAGAATACAATTTTAAATTTCTTTATTTCATTGTGGAACTTAAAACTGAAGTGGAAGATTTTTATTTTCTCTGGAGAAATTAGAATTGAAGTGTGTTCTTTGGTAAAGTTCAGAAGCGAACTTGAACTTTTCTTTAATTCTTTGAGAAAGTTGTAAATTGAACTACAAATTTTTATCTTCCGTTACAATATTCACAAGTATGTTATTACTTTTTCTATCTTCCACCGAAAAATTTAGAATTGAACTTTAAATTTCTGTATATCCTTGTGAAATAAAGAACTGAAGTGGAAAATTTTTATTTTCTCTGGTGACATTAGAATTTAATTGTTTTCTTTAGTAAAATTCAGAAGAGAACTTGAACTTTTCTTCACTTCGTTGAGAAAGTTGTAAATTGAACTAGAACTTTTTATCTTCCGAGAAAATATTCACAAGTATGGTATTACTTTTTCTATCTTCCACCGAAAAATTTAGAATTGAACTTTAAATTTCTTCATGTCTTTGTGAAATAATGAAGTTAAGTGGAAGATTTTTATTTTCTCTGGAGAAAATAGAATTGAATTGTGTTCTTTGGTAAAATTCCGAAGAGAACTTGAACTTTTTATCTTCTGTGAAAAATTTGGAACAGTATTTTAAATTTTTCCTCTCTTCGAGAAAATATTCACATGTATGGTATTACTTTTGTTATCTTCCACCGAAAAATTTAGAATTCAACTTTAAATTTCTTTGTGTCATTGTGAAATATAGAACTGAAGTGGAAGATTTTTATTTTCTCTGGTGAAATTCGAATTGAATTGTTTTCTCTGGTAAAATTCAGAAGAGAACTTGAATTTTTCTTCACTTCGTTGAGAAAATTTTAAATTGAACTAGAACTTTTTATCTTCCGGGAAAATATTCATAAGTATAGTATTACTTTTTCTTGTTTCCACCGAAAAATTTAGAATTGAACTTTAAATTTCTTTATTTCTTTGTGAAATAAAGAACTTAAACGGTAGATTTTGATTTTCTCTGGTGAAATTAGAATTGAATTGTGTTCTTTGGTAAAATTCAGAAGAGAACTTGAATTTTTCTTCATTTCGTTGAGAAAATTTTAAATTGAACTAGAACTTTTTATTTTCCGGGAAAATATTCACTAGTATGGTATTACTTTTTCTATCTTCCACCGAAAAATTTAGAATTGAACTCTAAATTTCTTTATGTCTTTGTGAAATAAAGAACTGAAGTGGAAGATTTTTGTTTTCTCTGGAGAAATTAGAATTGAATTGTATTCTTTGGTCAAATTCCGAAGAGAACTTGAACTTTTTTATCTTCTGTGAAAAATTTTGAACAGTATTTTAAATTTTTCATCTCTTCGAGAAAATATTCACAAGTATGGTATTACTTTTTCTATATTCCACCGAAAAATTTAGAATTGAACTTTAAATTTCTTTATGTCTTTGTGAAATATAGAACTGAAGTGGAAGATTTTTATTTTCTCTGGTGAAATTCGAATTGAATTGTGTTCTTTGGTAAAATTCAGAAGAGAACTTGAATTTTTCTTCACTTCGTTGAGAAAATTTTAAATTGAACTAGAACTTTTTATCTTCCGGGAAAATATTCATAAGTATGGTATTACTTTTTCTTGTTTCCACCGAAAAATTTAGAATTGAACTGTAAATTTCTTTATGTGTTTGTTAAATAAAGAACTTAAGTGGAAGATTTTGATTGTCTCTGGTGAAATTAGACTTGAATTGTGTTCTTTGGTAAAATTCAGAAGAGAACTTGAATTTTTCTTCACTTCGTTGAGAAAATTTTAAATTGAACTAGAACTTTTTATCTTCCGGGAAAATATTCACTAGTATGGTATTACTTTTTCTATCTTCCACCGAAAAATTTAGAATTGAACTTTAAATTTCTTTATGTCTTTGTAAAATAAAGAACTGAAGTGGAAGATTTTTATTTTCTCTGGTGAAATTAGAATTGAATTGTGTTCTTTGGTAAAATTCAGAAGAGAACTTGAATTCTTCTTCACTTCGTTGAGAAAATTTTAAATTGAACTAGAACTTTTTATCTTCTGGGAAAATATTCACAAGTATGGTATTACTTTTTCTATCTCCCACCGAAAAATTTAGAATTGAACTCTAAATTTCTTTATGTCTTTATTTTTATTTTCTCTGGAGAAATTAGAATTGAAGTGTGTTCTTTGGTAAAATTCCGAAGAGAACTTGAACATTTTTATCTTCTGTGAAAAATTTGGAACAGTATTTTAAATTTTTCCTCTCTTCGAGACAGATCTGAACTAAAGTGGAAAATTTTTATATTATTTGGAAAAATAGAAATGATCAATGACTAATTTCTTTTTCATTGAGAAAATTCAGAAGAGAACTTGAAGTTTCCATGACTTCGTTGAGAAAATTTTAAATTGAACTAGAACTTTTTATCTTCCGTGAAAATATTCACACGTATGGTATTACTTTTTCTTTCTTCCACCGAAAAATTTAGAATTGAACTTTAAATTTCTTTATGTCTTTGTGAAATAATGAACTTAAGTGGAAGATTTTTATTTTATCTGGAGAAATTAAAATTGAATGTGCTCTTTGGTAAAATTCAGTAGAGAACTTGAACTTTTCTTCACTTTGTTGAGAAAATTTTAAATTGAACTAGAACTTTTTATCTTCCGTGAAAATATTCACAAGTATCTTCCGTGAAAATATTCACAAGTATGGTATTACTTTTTCTATCTTCTGTGGAAAAATTTAGAAGTGAACTTTAAATTTTTTATGTCTTCGTGAGCTTAAAACTGACGTGGAAAATATGCGGAGCCGAACTTTAAATTGTTTCATCTCGTTGAGAAAAGTCGGAACTGAATTTAAGAAAATTTAGAATTATAGTAAAACTTTCTATCTTCATGGACAATAGTCAACATTATTTTAAAACTTTTTCTACCTTCTAGGGAAAAATTTAGAACTGAACCTAAAATTCTTTATGTATTGGTGAACTTAAAACTGACGTGGAAGCTTCACCTACGAAATATTAAGAAACCATAGCTCAGAAAAGACTGAAATATCCAACTACTCATCCCAAACTAGAAGTTTCAGATAACAAACACATATGAGGAACTAAGAAACATAGCACTGAAAATTCCAAAATGCAAACTAAACCTCCCAAATCATAATTTTCTGAAAGCACACACCTATGAAATACTAAGAAATCTAGCTCAGAAAAGTCAAAAATAGCAAACCACTCATTCCCAAATCATAGGTTTCAGTCAAAACACACCTATGAAAGGCTAAGAAATCCAGCTCAGAAAAGTCAAAAATAGCAAACCACTCATCCCAAATCATAGGTTTCATACACCACACACCTACGAAAGACTAAGAAATCTGGTTATGAAAAGTCGGAAATAGCATATTACACACCTCAAATCATAAGTTTCAGACAACACACACCTATGAAATACTAAGACACCTTAGCTCAGAAAAGCTTGAAATAGCAAACTGTTCATCCCAAACTATAGTTTTCAGACAACAAACACCTATGAGGGACTAAGAATCCTATCTCTGAAAAGTCTATAAAGCAAACTACAAATCCCAAATCATAATTTTCTGACAGCACAAACCTATGAAAGGCTAAGAAACCTAGCTCAGAAAAGTCCAAAATAGCAAATTTACCATCCCAAATCATAGGTTTTAGACAACACATACCTATGGAAGGCTAAGAAATCCATCTCAGAAAAGTCAAAAATAGCAACCCACCCATCCCAAATCATTGGTTTCAGACAACACACATCAACGAAAGACTAAGAAATCTAGCTTAGAAAAGCTCGAAATAGTAATTTACATATCCCAAATCATAAGTTTCAGACAACATTCACCTACGAAATACTATGAAACCTTAGCTCAGAAAAGCCTGAAATAGCAAATTACACACCTCAAAGCATAAGTTTCAGACAACACACACCTACGAAATACTAGGAAACCTTAGCTCAGAAAAGCCTGAAATAGCAAACTACTCATCCCAAACTATAGGTTTCAGACAACAAACACCTTTGAGGGACTATGAATCCTAGCTCTGAAAAGTCCAACAAGCAAACTAAAAATCCCAAATCATAGGTTTCAGACAACACACACCAACGAAAGACTAAGAACCTTATATCCCAAATCATAGGTTTCAGTCAACACACACCAACGAAAGACTAAGAAATCTAGCTTAGAAAAGCCCGAAATAGTAATTTACATATCCCAAATCATAAGTTTCAGTCAACACACACCCACGAAAGGCTAAGAAATCCAGCTCTGAAAAGTCCAAAAGCAAACTACTCATCCCAAGCTATAGGTTTCAGACAACAAACACCTATGAAAGGCTAAGAAATCTAGCTCAGAAAAGTCAAAAATAGTAATTTACATATCCCAAATCATAAGTTTCTGACAACATACACCTATGAAAGGCTAAGAAACCTAGCTCAGAAAAGTCAAAAATAGCAAACTAATCATCCCAAACTATAGGTTTCAGACAACAAACACCTATGAGGGACTAAGAAATCTAGCTCAGAAAAGCCCTAAATAGTAATTTACATATCCCAAATCATAATTTTCTGACAACATTCACCTACGATATACTAGGAAAGCCTAGCTCATAAAAGTCTGAAATAGCAAACTACTCATCCCAAACTAGAAGTTTCAGACAACAAACATCTATGAGAGACTAAGAATCCTAGCTCTGAAAAGTCCAAATAGCAAACTACACATCCCAAATCATAATTTTCTGATAACACACACCTATGAAAGGCTAAGAAATCCAGCTCAGAAAAGTTAAAAATAGCAAACCACCCATCCAAAATCATAGGTTTCAGACAACACATACGTATGAAAGACTAAGAAATCCAACTCAGAAAAGTCAAAAATAGCAACCCATACACCCCAAATCATAGGTTTCAGACAACATACATCAACGAAAGACGGGGCCCGGGGAGGGCCTTTGGGGGTTTGGGGGGCGGGGTGGTAGCCCGGGGAACCTTTGGAGACCGGGGGGTTCCTTCGGGATTGGGGTATGGGGATCGGAGCCCTTTGGATGGGGGTAGGGCAATCGGGGCCCTTTGGGGTTTGGGTAGAGGACCTCACGACACTGTTTAAATAGAACTTTTTTACTATAACGACCACACTCAAAACCTCTTCTAAAATGTTTTCTAAAATCCTTTTTTAAAATGTCTCTAACTGTTTCGCCGAAATAATCCCCTAAAATGTTTAAAACCGTTTCACCCAAATAATCCCCTAAAAGTAATTTCTGTGTTTTCCTTTTGTTTTTGGCATCCCTGCGCTGTCACATTTCAAATTTCTAGGAAACCCTTTCCTACGTTAATCTCTTCATCTCATAAATGTTCCTAGTTACACGATTAAGGTTTCGTTAGAATATCAATTTATCTCTCCGACTTAAAGCTCAGTGAAGCCGTATTTAAAAATATAATTTCTATCTTTTTAGACTCCCGCATAATTCCAAGATAACAAGTGATGTCATTTCTAATTCCTGACAGTAACGATCAATGAAGCCCTATTTAAAAATAGAATATTAATTTTTCTCTCTGACCTAAAGAACGTTTATCCCTCAGACCTAAGATTAAAGAAAGCCATAATGTTTCTTAATTCCCCCTTCGTGAATCAATACATTCCCCTAGCGATTAAGTAAGTCAATTTCTCAGGTTAGGTTAGCCTAAAGATCAAAGAAGCCATGTTTGTTTCTTAATTCCCCTTCGTGAATCAATAATTCCCCCGCCGATTATGTAAATCAACATTCGCGTCGAGCATGTACATTCTCACTGACAAAAACCATAAAACAGACATAAATTGCTGTTGACATCCATAAATGTGAGAAAGTTCCTGTTTTTCCATTCTCACTGACAACGAACCATAAAACAGACATGAATTACTGTTGACATCCATGAAAAACATCAAATAAATTGACCAACACCCATAACCATCCAAGAAAACATACATAAATGTGAGAAAGTTCATGTTTTTTCAAGTGAGAAAATTCCTGTTTTTTCATTCTCAGTGAGAAAACCATAAACCACGTGGTGCTGTTCGGAGTATAAGATAGCCTTCTACTGTTGGTGACATTAAAGTTTTGAAATTATGTGAAAAATATTATTATGTCACCGAGAGGAGAGGAGGTGGGATTTAAAAAAAAAAAAAAAAAAAATTAGGCGAAAGTTTCCGATACTATTGTAAAAAAAAATGGCGGACAGTGTTGGAAAAATGTAAATAACAATGAGGAAATTCTAAATCAAACAGTTCGTGGTAACGAACTGTAAGTAAGGAGCGACCCGGCTCAATGGTAACCGAAACTCTAAAAAACGGGATTTTGATACCAATAGATACATCAAAAGAATCAGATTTTAATTCTGATTTCAAATATATAAGTTTCATTAAGTTTAATCTAACCTATCAAAAGTTACGCGCCTGAGAAAATTTGGCTGATTTTCGAAAAAAGGGGGAAAAACCCCTAAAAGTTATAGAACCTTAATGACAATCACACCATCATATTCAGCGTATCAGAGAACCCTACTGTAGAGGTTTCAAGCTCCTATCTACAAAAATGTGGAATTTTCCATTTTTTGCCAGAAGAAAGATCACGGATGCGTGTTTATTTGTTTGTTTATTTGTTTTTTTGTTTTTTTTTTTTCCCCGGGGGTGATCGTATCGACCCAGTGGTCCTAGAAAATTGTGGGAGGGCTCATTGGAACGGAAATTAAAAGTTCTAGTGAACTTTTTAAGTGACCAAAAAAAATGGAGGGCAACTAGGCCCCCTCCCACGCTCATTTTTTTCCCAAAGTCACCCGATCAAAATTTTGAGATAGCCATTTTGTTCAGCATGGTCGAAAATATGATAAAAATGTCTTTTAGGATGACTTGATCCCCCAAAGTCCCCAGGGGGAGGGCTGAAAGTTATGAACTTTACTCAATGTTAACATATAGTATTGGTTATTGGGAAGTATACAGACTTTTTCAGAGGAGATTTTTTCGGGTTGGTGGGGGACGGAGAGGGGCGGGGGCTATATGGAAGGATCTTTCCATGAAGGAAGTTTTCATGGGGGAAGGGACATTGCTATAAAGGGGGCGCCGGATTTCCCAGCATTATTAAAGAAAAAGATCAGGAATTAAATAAAAAAAAACAAGTTTTTCAACTGATCAACTGATTGTGATTAAGAGGTCATTTTTAAAGAACTGGAAAAAATTCGAACATAGTTTAAAGAGCAGGGTATTGACTAGGGGGCGAACCCTCTAATATACGTGTTAAAAATTTATGAATATAGAAGTTCGTTACGTAAGTTAATTCTAAGTTACGTATATTTATTACTAATAAAAACGTTCCTAAATAAAATTAAACAAGTTTCGAGAAAGCCATTTAACCAAATATAATACGCAAATTTTGTTTTAATTATTCATGTACGGTGAGCCAAAATCAAAACCTGCATTAATTCAAAAACGTTCAAAAATTAAATAAAAAAAACAAGTTTTTTTTTAACTGAAAGTAAGGAACGGCGTTAAAACTTAAAACGAACAGAAATTATTCTGTATATGAAGGGGCTGTCCCCTCCTCAACGCCTCGCTCTTTACGCTAAAGTTTGACTTTCTAAAAAATCAATTTTTTTTAAACAAAAAAAAAACTATATAGTAAAGATCGATGCGGTGAGGAGGGGACAGCCCCATTCAAATAAGGAATAAATTATTTTCGTTTTAAGTTTTAACGTCGTTCCTTACTTTCAGTTAAAAAAACTTTTTTTTTATTTAATAATTATCTAAGAACCAATGACACTTGAATTAAATTAAAGGTGCCTATAATAGGACATTTAGTGAAGTAGTGCTGATAAAAATGAAGTAAGAATGGTGTGTGGTGTAACTAGTTTAGCAGGAGGATGTTTCAACAGGACTAGAACCAGAGTTGTCACCCGGTGAAAAAGTCACAAGATTCTAGTGATTTTTTGGTTGATTTAGTGATTTTCTTAAATAATCTAGTGATTTATGTGCTGATTTAGTCATTTTTTGCTTAGGCAACATAAAAATCGCTAGAAATAGTGATAAATCACTAGGGGTGGCACCCCTGGCGAGTACACTTGAAGATAATTTAGATAAAATTGAGTTTATTCATAAACGAGGGGATAAATACAATGTGGGTGTTCCCACAAAAAGATCTATGTCCATTGGCTAAAATGAGGGGGGTTGCATGCATGATATTTTAAACATTAACTTGAATAACCACGTAAAAAGGTGAAGAAAAAACAAAACATTTAAAAAGTTGGCCAATCTTGTTTTGAATGTACAAACAAATGTAAGACAATTTTTCCAAATGAAAAAAGGTTAACAAACAAATATAATTAGAGTTGGCGAAACTCCATTAGATGTGAATTAGTTTGTGCTATCAAGCGACAAGGATTTTTTTTAATTAGCGACAGGCGCGGTTGACTTGTACCTAATTAGTAATCTACCTTCGTTGCCTCAATCTTTCACATCAGACCATAAGCTCGTATCATTCAAATTTGATGTATGATATTTGTAACAGAGTTAGAAAAAACTACGAGTGTCCAATACCAATGCTAAGAATACAAATTGCGATAGTTCTTGCTATCGCTGAATTTGGGAGAAAAATTGGCATAGTTTATCTTCACAATTAGCATCCTTTGTCGCAATAACTGTGAAAAAAACATGAAAAATAGCGAATAAAAGCAGAGGTAAAAACCGGTAAAGTTTTTATTTCAAGTTCTTTTTTATAAATAGCTTATTAATTAGTATGTCCAAATAAATTGATTGCTTGAATTCAAAGCAGAGTTTTAATCGCTATTTTTCATCTGCATGAATTTATACTTTATAGACTTGGGTTTAGAAAAAAAGCCTTTGGCACTGCTTTGCACTGTAAATTAATTAGTTAATCCTTACCGTGTTGAGAGATGCCATTTTTGTTTTCACATGAGAAGAGGAGACCGAGAGACAGCATTTCTGTGAGTAAAAAGAGGGTGAGAAATCAGAAGATGTCTATTTTTATTCCATCATAAGAAAAAGCTACTTTTAAACAGAATTGCGAGAAGAAAAGATTTGTTACTTTATTGAGTTTATTCTTGGGATTTTCCATAGCCTCACGGAAATTACTAGAAGGAAATAGCTGTCCCTCCTAAGAATCAGAATTCATAAAACTAATTGAAAAGGGGGTAAGCCCCCTTTTCAATTAGGGGGTAAGCCCCAGCCCCCCCCCCCACATACTCTTTCTTCCCAAAATGCATCAGATTAAAATTTTGAGATAGCCATTTTGTTCAAAATATTCCAAAGGACAAATAACTATGCCTCTGGGGCTGACAAAACCCCCCACAGCTCTGGGGGAAGGGCTTTAAGCTATGGAATTTTCCATTGTTAGCATATAGAGTTTTTGTGGAAGGTGTGGCCGTATAAGCTTTGAATAGGGCTCATTTGGTTGAAAATTGAAAGTTCTAGTGGCCTTTTTAAGAGTCAAAAGTGATCAGAGGGCAACCAGCCCTGCACACCCTTTTTTCCCCCAAAATACATCCGATAAAAATTTTGAGAAAGCTATCTTATTGAAAAAAGGCCAAAGGTTAAATAACTAAGCCGCCAGGCGACAAAACCCCCACAGCCCCGGGGTAAGGGCTTTAAGTTATGCAAGTTGTCCATCGTTAACCTATAAAATTTTTATGGAAGGGGTGGTCGTATAAACTTTAAAGGGGCTGATTTGATCGGAAATAGAAAGTTCTAGTGCGTTTTCCAATAGTGAAATGTGATCGGAGGGCAACTAGCCCCCATGTCCTTTTCCCCACGTCTATCTTCTCAAACTTTGAGACAGCAATTTTGTTCAAAATAATCCGTAGGTCAAATAACTATGCCTCTGGGGTTGAAAAAACCACTCAAAGTACCCGGGTCAAGGGCTTTAAGCTATGCAAGTTGCCCGTTGTTGACCTAAAAAGCTTTTAATGGAAGGGGTGGTCGTATAGACTTTGGAGGGGGCTCATTTGATTGGAAATTGGAAGTTCTAGTGTCCATTAAGAGATAGAAGTGATCTGAGGGTAACCAGCCCCCCCCCCGCTCTCCCTTCTTTCTCGAATGTATCTGATCAGAATTTTGATATAGCCATTTTATTCAAAATATTCCAAAGGACAAATAACTATGCCTCCAAGGTTGACAAATCCTCCAGACCCCCAGGGAAAGGCTGTAAGCTATAAAAATTTCCATATAAGGTTATTTATTGGAAAAGAGGGCATTTTAAATCCTGAGTCTACAAAAAGGTTTAGGGTATTAAGGTGAAACTTCAAGGAAATCTTGAGAGAGATGCCAAACACAATTAAAACACACTTTGTACTTGCTGATTGTGAAAAGAGGAAATAAGCAATGTCTAAAGAACGGCTGAGAGTATTCAGCTGAAACTTTCAAGGTATACCGAGGGGATGTTGAAGAAGGATTGGAGGACAATCAACCCCTTCCCTTCTCTTTGCGTTTTTAGATGCTCCTTCTGCTCAACACTGATCAAAATTCTCGAACTGTCTCTTTGTTCAAACAATTCAAAAGGTCTAATAGCTATTGGAACTTTCAGGACATGTTAAAGGACATTGAAAAGTGGTGTGAGGACTGCCAGTCCCCTCCCATAGTATTTTTAGCTGCCCTACCTCCAAAAACATTCGACCAAGACTTTGAAATAGCATTTTGTTCAGAAAAGTCTAATGGTCAAATAAATGTGCCTATTGGGATGTCATAGCCCCCTTAGCTTTTGAAAGAGCTGCCGACCACAATCAAAACACACTATATGCATGCTGGTTGTCAAGAGAGCGTATAAGAATTATCTAAGGAACGGCTCAGGGTATTAAGTTGAAATGTTCAGGGTATGTTAAGGGGGATGTCGAAGAGCTGTTGGAGAGCAATCAGCCCCCCTTTTCCTTTTTGATGCCCTCTCCCTCGACACTGATCAAAATTTTGAAAACGTGATTTTCTTTGATATAGGCTAAAAGTCTAGTAAGTATGCCCTTCGGGGATGAAACGCTCCCCACAGTCCCCAGGGCAAGGATTGTAAATTTTGAAATTTGTCCCTTTTTAATGCAATATTTATCATTAGGAAAAGGGGGAATCTTTGAATCTGGGTGTGTTCTGAAAGGCTAAGGGTATTAAGGTAAAACTTCGGGGAATGTTATCTGGCATTTTAAATTAAACCAAGAGATACTATGTGCATCCAGTTTATCAAAAAGGCGTATGTCCGATATCTAAGAAAATACTGAGTGCAATAAGTTTAAACTTTCAGGACATGTTGAGGGGGATGTTGAAAAGGGGTTGAAGGGCAACCAGTCCCCCTCCTATTTCTTTTTAGCTGCCCTCCCTTCAAAGATACGTGGTCAAAATTAAGGAATAGCCATCTTGTTCAAAATAGTCAAATAACAATGTCTTTGTCATCAGGGGATGACATAGCTCACCACAGTCACTGGGGCAAGTATTGGAAGTTATATGGGTTGCCCATTGTTTATATACAAGGCTGGTTATTGAGAAAGGGGGGTATCTTTGATCCTAAGTCTCCCAAGAAGGCTAAAGGTATTAAGGTAAAACTTATAGAAAATGTTGAGAGAGATGTAAAGCAAAATCAAAACGTGCTACTTGCAGGAGGGTTGTCAAAAGGACACAACACCAATATCTCAGGAACGGCTAAGGGTATAAAGTTGAAATTTTAAAGGCATGTTAAGAGAAATATTGAAAAAAGAACGGCTGTCCAAAGGGCACATCTGAACTTATTTATATTGGTCTCAGAAGCGGCTACGGGCATTACGTTTAAACTCTCATGGAATGCTAAGGGGGATTAACACAAAAATAAAAAAACATTATGCATTGAAGCTGTAGAAACGGCATATCTTCAATATTGCTAGGGTAGTTAGGGAAAGGTATCAATTTGAAACATTCAGAGATTGTTGAAGGGGGCGTTGAAAGGAAATATCGGATGTTTTGTTGAATTAAATCAAAAGACATCATGTGTATCCTGGTTGTCCAAATGGTATCTGTGCAATAACTCAGGAACAGGTAAGGGCGTTAATTGAAACTTTCAGAGAATGTTGAGGGGAATGTTGAATTCAATCAAAATACAAATATGTGCATCCTGGTATAGTCAAGAGAATGGTGAGGTCAATCAAAATATACTATGCGTATCTTGGTTGTTGGAAGGGCGTATCTGCAATGCCCCAGAAACGGTTAATGGCACTCGTTCGAAAGTTTTTGAGAACGTTGAGGGTGACGTTCAAATAAATTATAAGACACTACTTACACTGTAAAAAAAACAGTTTGAGATTAAAAAAAAAAAATTGTAATGTTTATGAACAACAAAAATGGAATTTCAGCATCTGAAATTGAATACTAGAGACCATTTTGGAATTCCATGATCATTATTGAATATCCATTTTGTTGAAAAACAAAAATGTTGGATTCCCATACCCGAATTGAATTATGAAACTCAACATGGATTTGAAGATCCTTATTGGATTTCCATCTTGTTTGTTGGATTTCCTGTTCTTTAATTGGATTTCCATCACTAGCGTTTTTCAATTTATTAGGCCTACAATCTAATTTCTAGGTTTTATTATTCGGCTTCTCCTCCTAGTTTTGAACCATCGACCATATTTTGTAGGATTTCCAGTTCTTCATTGGATATCCATTGCCAGCGCTGTTCAACCTCCTAAGACAACAATTTAATATCTAGTTTTTATGATTCCCTTTCTAGTTTCGAAAGCATCAATAAATATCAAATAAATACTCCAAAAATTACAACAAAAACTTCTCCCAAATAGTACACTATAAACAAAGTTGTTTGAGGTTCAACAAAAACTGTTTGTAATGTTAATCAACAGCAATATTGGAATTTCAACAGCTTAAATTGGATATTAGAGACCATTTTGGAATTCCATTATCATTATTGAATATTCAATCTGTTGAGAAACAAAAATGTTGGATTGCCATGCCTGAAACTAATTTTTAAACATAATAAGTTGGATTTTAAGATCCTTATTGGATTTCCATCTTGTTTGTTTAATTTCCTGCTCTTTAATTTGATTTTCATCACTGTCGTTCAATTTATAAGGTCTACAATCTTGTTGAACAATAAACTAGTTGGATGTTCTAACAGCTGCCAGGAATGGTCCTCAATATATATATATATATGTATATATATATATATATATATATATATATATATATATATATATATATATATATATATATATATATTTATATATATATATGGTACTTATATGTTATAGCGCCTTTGTTAAATTCTTCATCTAAGTAGAGCCTATTTTTCTGACTAATCCTACTGAAATATCACAAAATATGATGAAAAGATAATACTTTAGAAACAAATTTGGGCTACATATTTGCACATTACGCGGGCGGGGGTGGGGTTAAATTATATTAGATCTGGATGCAAAATGTGTTCGGTACAGTTATTCTGCATATTGTGATGTAACAATTGTTTTCTAACTTCACACAGTCCAAATACTGTAAGATACTTTTCATTCAAACTCAAGGTACCATATGTTTGAGCAGTCGTTCTTAAAGAATTGTAACAAAACGCCAAACTTTGCCATAAAGAGCGACATTGAGGAAGGGGTAGCCCCCTTCATAAACAAAATAAATTTCAGTTGATTTTCCGTTGCGACATTACTCCTTACTTTCAGTAGGAAAAACTTGCTTTTAGGATTAAATTTCTGACCGTTTTTTTTAAATCATGCCAGGAAATGCCCACTTCTGTGTGGAATTTTTCTGGGCTGGAAACTTCCTTCCTCGTACAAAATTTTCCCTGTGGACACCCCCCCCCCCCCGATAACATTCATCGTTCAAATGGTCCCATTGTCAAATTTAATATGATATTTAATAAATTTCAATCTACGGTCTAAACCATTTTGATTAATATAACCTATTTGCGTCGAAAATTTTTTTTTTCTTCTGATAAGTGGACAAATCTTAATATTTTGAATAATTTTTTAGTTAAATAAGCAAGTCACAATTCCAATAGAAAAATTAGATTTTTTTTTACTCGTTTGAATTTGAGCAAAACATTTGGTTGGAAATCAAATTTCTTTTTTACAGTGTACACTAAAAAAGGAAATTGATTCCCAACAAAATGTTTTGCTCGAATTCAAACAAGTATGAAAAAATCCAATTTTTCTGTTGGAATTGTGACTTGTTTATTTGATTCAAACAAGCCAAAAAAATCCATTTTTTCTGTTGAAATTGTGACTTGCTTATTGAGTTCCATAAAATTGCTGAAATTATTAAGATTTATGTACTTTTCAATAGAAAAAATTTAATTGTCGACGCAAATAGGTTATATTAATCAAAATGGTTTGAACTTCAACAGTAGATTTAAATTTCTTGAGTATCATATTGAATTTGACTATGGTGCCGTTTAAAGTGAATTTGTGTACAAATATTCTTATGAACATGCATAAATTTATGTACAATCATTTTGTTCTTATAAATAATATTTTGGAGCAATGGAACAATATCGTATGAATTTTTTAAACACTTATGGCTTACGGAATAGTTACAGTAACAGAAGAGAAACAATATTTTTTTGACCTTTTCTCAATAAACACAAGATCGGACTTAATAAATGTTAATATAATACTTTACGGGATTGTTTATGTAGTATGATTACTTGGATTTTGCTGGAAACCGACGATTCCACTAAACTTCATGATGAGCGGAAAAGTCTGCCTCTGAGTAGGAGAAAGACCTGTCCGGGCTTATATCTGAAACAGGTCATTAAGGATAATTCCTGACTGCTGTTAGAACATCCAACTAGTTTATTGTTCAACAAGATCTTAGGCCTAATAAATTGAACAACGATAGCGATGGAAATCCAATTAAAGTACAGGAAATCCAACATACAAGATGGAAATCCAATAAGGATCTTAAAATCCATCATTTTGTAAGATAAGATTTATTGCTGAAAAATTGCTATCACAAGCCCAAAAGGGCCGAATTCGCACTTTAGCCTCAAATACAGCGAAGAAAGAACAACAAAAACAAACAATCAAACAACAACAGAAAATTATAAAAGGGTCAATGTCAAATACGTAAGTAGTAATCAAGGTTATACTTCTGCTGCCCCTATAGCAATCTCCATGTTATTCTGATGCCCCTATAGCAATTTCTACATTATTCTATAGAAGCTTGACACCTTTTCAAAGAGATTCAGAGCTCCCTCACATGACCTTCTGGATTTGCTCGGAGGTATAGCAATTTCAACATTATTCTATAGAAGCTCTTCACCTTTTTCAAAGAGAGTGAGTATAACTTGATTGGTGATTGGGATTTGAATAAAAGGAATAGTTTTCTTTACAATTCATATTAGTAAGAGAATTGAATTCAAAGAGAATAGTTTATTTGAGAAGATATTAGTAAAGAAAAATGAGTGGTGCATTTACATTATTGGAGATTAATGATGGAGCCGACAACAGTGGCAACGATATACGAGTACCCAATGTGGCCGTGGAAATAACCGCTGGTTGTAGACTATGTCTTGAATGGGACACTATGTATGCTAGATACGTGATATCATTAAGCAAATTTAAGCAGGAGGAGCAGCTATGTTTTGCTGGAAAATTGAATATTCTCCATATAAATAAACTTCGGTCAGCATTAGATGTCCTATCGAAATATATTGATGAGAACAAAATGCATCAGTGATTATTATTGTAATTATGTTCAATAAAATTGTTTCTAAATTAGAGGTATTTTTTTCTTTCTATAGTAGACTAGCGTATATTTTTTAGAGTAGAAAAAAATTCTGGTTAGTCTGAAGTTGGTTGTGAGAGAGTTAGGACTGTAAAAAATGGGTAGATTCGAGAAAGAGCGAATCATGGGTAATCTAGTTCTTATGGAAAAATATTTGATTCTAAATGACAATTTTCTAGAGTTGTCTATTCAAAGGAAGATATTTTCTCGGGGAATGCTTGTCGATATAATGAAAACTGATTCTCCATCATTAGAATATTGCATGAAGCTTCTACGTTATGTTCCAAATGCATTTACGCAATTTACTGATATATTGATCACGACACGGCAAAATGATATTGTGGATATGATTTTAAACATTAGATTAGAAATTTAGGACTTTTTTTTTTCATGAGAAAGATGGTGCTCAAGGATGATTTACTCCTCTCTCTCTCTTTTTATCCCAGACAATTCTTGTTGTTGCTAGCTCAGTTTCACTGTGACAGTGAGAGTGTTAACACGCGACAAACTGTTCCATACATGTCCGTTATGTATGTACACACTGGGCAGCTGGTCATCATGTGAGAATTGCACAATGATTGATGAGTATGATCAAAAGTGTAGATTATGCAACCCGTGTAAATTGCATAGAGGATATGCTGTACAAATTAAAGGTTGTAATTCCTGTCTTGAAGGGGTGTGTGACTCTCATCCTAGAGGTCACCCATGCTCCAATTGTCACTATGATAAATGTAAGCAGTGGGAGAGTACATATCCCGGTATGATTGGAAAGAATCCTAACCGTGATTTTAGTTCATTGCTACGAGATTGGTATCGTCGTGGTTTTAGATTGTTCTGGGAGGAGGAACCAGGTCAGCGGTTCAACTGTTGGAACAACAAAAGAATATGGTTTCTACGTCATCGTTGGGAAGACAATGGGTGTTATGATTATCAGCCCACTGATTTTTATTTGGCTGTGACGGAAGGTGATTCGATACTTGAGGACACTGTTTATGAAATTGCTTCAAATAAGCAAATTTAAACATGTGAATTCTATAGAATGAATGAGAATAGTATCATTGACTATACAAAGAGATACGACAAGAGTGAAGTCACACTCTACTGTAGAAAATGTGACCCTGACATTGCAATACATCAGGATCAGTACACTGTGAATTCAGATAATCTACCTGCCCTAGTTGTTGTCGACAAATATCTAGTATTGGATGAAATCTAAAGAGTAGAAAAGTCGTTTTATCATGTATATAAATTTTTTTTTTATTAATAAAAAATTTCAAAAAAAAAATTATAACAATTTATTATTAGGGCACAAAAATAAAAATTAAATAAAATTTTAAGTATATTATACACAAGAAATTCGTTAAATAGAGGTAAGTCAACGTAGATGTTGAGAAACTGCTTGAAGGTATAGCCACGGCATCTGAACATGAAAACGAGTAGTGCATGAAAGCCACATGTCTTAGTCGTTAAATCCTGCACTCTTCGTTGATTTTGAATAATGGTTTTCCCACTGCTTTCAATAAAGTTGCTAATGTACGGAGCATAGAATTTATACGATAGGCCAAGAAGATCAAAAAATTCAATATTCTTCTCTGTTTGAAAGATGTATTGCCAATGACCGGTCTTCAATGTTGATGGACTGCCATGTACAATGATAAGGGAACTTCCAACGCTGTTAATTTGATCAATGAAGTCCAATTATATGCTGAAGGAATTGTGATGGGATGTGTATGAAGTGATATCAAATACGTCAATTATTTGATTTGTGTAGATTGTGAACGGTCTAGCAGAAAACCGTAATTAGGTGGTATTTCCCAATAGGTTTCAAATTAGCTGAATAATAATAGTTCGATCCTCTTAGCCAGAGCATTGGTAAATGTACACTCTAAACGTACATTCCCTCTTCGTACTATACTCATATCCTGTGTGCCGGACAAGTCCAAAACAATAACCCCATGATTTTTTGAAAACATTGAATCGGTTATACCATTTTCAAATAGTTGAGAGTCATGATCTAGGGATTGATGGTCAACTCATACAGAGTTCTATAGGATTTTTTGTCAAATGATAGAGTGTACAGTGGAATACCATTCACTTTGCACACAAGGCTAGATAGACCGAAAAAATTTAAATCATGGGGGGATTCAGTCCAGGATCCAACGGCAATCCCACTATTCACAAAGGCCAAAGCCAATTTTGAGGGGATTTCTCCATTGATAAATGATGAATCGCTATAGCTACGAGAACCGGCGGCAATGTGACGTTGATTGGTGATTGTATGGGGGATAAGAAGTTTAATGTTGTTACCGTTGGCTCTTAGCTTTTTCACTGCCAATGCAAAATAGCTCATAACCTGTTGTTTTTGGATTTGGAGAATTGCGATGTGATTATAACATTTGCATCGGGTGCTGCAGGAAGTGTTTTTCTCAAAATGAAATTCAATGGGGCCATCTCTAACTTTATGTCAATCTTGATATTGGTGGGTAGCCATTAGGATATATTGAATATCTCATGATTTAATTTTCCAACTAGATGATACTCCTGGGTCACTGCAGTAGTCAACTCACCATCAGTATCAACACCTGATCGATATTCATAGCCCAATGATTGTCCTCTCATCTCCTTGTACGCCTTTGGCGTCATCATCATAAATTGTATGTAACTTGCATAGTTTGATAAATTATTGCTAGTGCTCACCAATGTTCCATTAATAAATACAATAGTTTGTTTGAATAGGTTGTGTAGAATACAGCTTTTTTAAGAGAGACCATCTCCCGCCTTTGGAGTTGTATTATCTGACTTTTTCTTCACCACAACATTTAAATCAATAAATGTTGACGACAAATCATTGAAATAGTCTTCATTGGAAAATATTTGAAAGTATATATTCTCCGAGAGGGGTTGTCGGGGATGAAACTGTTCATAGTAGCAATACTTGACCGTGACATCAACATCTTCAGCATTGATTAGATTCAATGAGGAACTGATTGATGGATATGATTCCTTGTAGGGGAGATAAGTCATCTTAAGAGAAGAAATCCTTCTTTGATCTAACAATCTTTTTCTTTTTCTTCTTATTGACCTTCGTTGTTTTATTCCTCAAAGTCCTTGTTGATGTCCTTTGCTTCCTGCCTGGGTGGAGCCTGATGAGTGAATGACGCAAACGCATCCTTTTCAATCCCTCCCCATTTTGTCGAGATTTTAGTTGCTCACCAACGGCTCTTGCTGAAGATCTAATATTTTCCTTAACACTCTCCTTGAAATTCTTGCCCGACCCCCAGTCCTGTACTGTGGAGGCACCAAAATTTGATGCAGCTGGCACAAGATATTTTCTGGCAAGGGGTAGTGCAGAACGAAATAGCTTTGCAAACCAGCTACCAAGATCATAGCAAGACATTGTAGTACGACCCTTGTAATAGTCCAATCCATTGCCTATTTGACGTGGACTCAAAGCTCCAACATAACAATCAATATCGGGATAGACAAATGGAATTCTTCTATTGTTCATTTTAGGTGATTGTGCCTTCGTTGACAATGGGTCGAAAATTACATGTAATCACTGCTAAGCCTTTTGTTATTGCTAGAGGATCACCCAATTCACTTCTTAGTGTTAACTGACGGAGTTCCAAATACGAAGTGTTTACAGAAACATACTGAAGATGCTTTATATTATAGTGATGAACAAGTTCATGAGTTGTTTTTCGTTCATGAACACGTAGGAGGGGGACAATTGAATTACCGACTCTCGACGTTTCCACAAAGGATGCATAGAGAAATATGCAAGATTCCGAGGCGAAACCAGTTGGATAATCAGCATAAATAACTTGATCCTTCCCGTAAACGGTGCCAGCATTTTTGCCATTGATCATATTTTGTTTAAAGTCAAGAATATCTCTCAGATTATCATTGAGAATAATTATTTCAGTGTCAACAGGTGAGGTAATGTAAATCCTATCATGTTCCAATGAATAATGAAAATGGAATGTACCATTCCTACGATATGAGATTTTTCTATTGATTGTACGACACAAATAACCCATATTATCATATTCAATATATTTTAATTTGGCATGTGGATAGTCACTAGGTTTAAGTGCTTCAACCCATTCATAGTCGACATAGCTCAACCCATTCATAGTCCAATCGAATGGTATAACTTTTATATCATACACACGATCCTTTCTCAGGATGTCATAGGTATTTTTGAGAATACAGTCGACAAGAGCCACTTCATACGCAACGTCAAATTTGATGGCGGGGGAGAGTTTTGTCCCAAAATCATTTGTTATATTCAAGTCATTGTAGAGAGGATCGAAAACGTTGGACATTAAATTTACATAGAAATCATTGGGCATTGTCAATATCTTCAACACTGATCCAAGAATCAAAATCAGAGTTGTATCCTAGCCACCGAACAAGTAACCGTTTCTTGCCCCTGCGAGTACGTGTTTTTAATATCTTTTCAATTTGATAGATTTCACTAGCATTTTTAACTTTTTGCAATTCATAGTCATAAGAGCCACCGAGAATCTCATCATCTTTAGTATCACGCAGACGATAAGTTATGGGTTTGGTGTCTAGGATTTTTGCCACTTTAAAAAGTTCGGTGGACCACAAGTAATTCCCCTTTTCAAAAACATTAGTTGTTCTATTAATTCGAACAGTATCACCAACATTGAATTTATTTTTCTTCTTGACAACCGATTCATTGGAATACTCTTTAAGATATGTGTCAATTGTGTCACGATAAGAATGATGAACTTTCGTTGGCATAGAGTTGGACAATGATCGATGAGGTCGTTGTTTATAAATGAACATGATTTTATCTAGATCATGAATAAAAGTCGATGTATTTTTCAATCTACAATATCTTGAAATTAAAAGTCGAGAAGTTCTTATGAATGGTTTAATCAATACGGCCGTTATGGGACTATGGCGATGATAGAGTTGCGAACTCTATTTCTCTAGTACTTTTGCAACATGGGGATTAACAAATTCACTACCGCGATCCGTTTGAATTTTTTATATGAATCCTTTTCGAGAATACTTTCAATGGCCTGAGCAACTTCAACACCTCTCTTTGATCGCAATGGAATTGCATATGCATAGCGACTATAGACACTGATTGCAAGTAGAATGTACTTGTACGGCGTATTGTGACGTCTTTGAAGCTCATCTAGAGTCAGGAGATCTGCTTGCATTATATGCAATGGGTAAAAGGCTTTAGTTTTTCGATATTGATTGGCACGAAGTCTATGATTTCTATGCAAAGTGTAACTTGATTCATTTTGTAGATAGTCTTGTACACTTTTAGTGTGAACACCAGTGACTTTGGAAAGAGTGGTGGAGGAACTTAAACCCCCCGCGTCATCTATATTTTCATAAACCCCTTTGAGAACTTCAACAATTTTGAACGTAAGCTCGTTGTGTAACATCTGCTACCCTTTTGTATACTGGCTGCTGGTGGTATTGGTGACGTTGACTTGATACGTCTTCGCTTTTGTCTAGCTATCAGTGGTGAGCTAGTATTTTCCAAAATTGATTTAAAATCTTTTTCTTCTTCTTCATATTTTAATGGTGTCAATGTTGATGATGATGCATGTTCATTTAATTTTTTTAGAATCTGTCTATTGCCAATAAGACTTCTGGAGAAGTTTATTGTACTTAGAAAGTTGTATAGATGAGTGTCAAATGATGATAGTCCTTTGCGATTTGTAACCATGTCATAGATTAAATCAAGTAGAGTATAGCTCTTGCCCTGAATTATAATCCTTTTCCCATTGCTCTCAACTTGAATATGACCACTTTCCATGAGATAGGCTAGGAGTCGTTTAGGTTTTTGAACAAATGATTGGGGGAGTAGAATTCAAATTTTCGAAAAAAATTAAACAAAATACTCCTTATTTAATTGTGTTCCAGCAGCAGACTCTTGAGAAGATGATTTTTTTTGGGATCAGCAGCAGCAGTGGGCTTCGATCGATAGGACTTGTGTTTTTCCACTCGGCGAAGTGCATCTTGAAGTAAAAGCAGTTTTTTATCATCCTCAATATTTTCATTGTCAAGTAATTTACTCAGATTGTTCTCATTGTGTTCCACGGGTGAGAGAGCGAGTTCTATTGGAGTAAATTTATAGGGTTTTGCCATCTAGAGAAAACTGTTTACAAGTCCTGCAATTATTGGCAGTAAAAGTGTGAAAAAGCTACCGCCTGCCTGAAGAATTCATTTCGTTTTAGAATTCTTTGCATTCTTTTGAGAGGCGAATGTATGTACAACAAAGCGATTTTGCTTTACCTGTTGCTTAACATCTTCTGGCAATTGAACATTACCCTCGGTCAAATTTAAACAAAGTTCAGATATTAGATTAATGAAATCATTGTCAATACCGTGTTTGAGTATTGCTTTTCTAAGCTGAGGTTTTGATGTGCTTAGAACTGAAAACAAATGTCTATTTTCATGTAGTTTCTTCAGTGTCATGATAGTGACTAATAGGTCTTTTTAGTGTTCACGGGGAGATATACTGTAATTTCATTGTCGAAAATATCTGTGACTACACGCAGATCCTCGGGTGTATTTTGATTAAGATCTAATAGGATATAACCGTAGGGTTTATTAGTTGCCTGATTGTATGCTGAGAGCAGAAATTTAGGGGCACCTGGATAGATTTGTTTATTGAGGGTTATTAGCGAGCTGGAATCACGAACAACTCTGTAGATGATATAGTAGGTGCAGTTCAATGCAAGTGTTCGCATACATTTGCTCTGAAAAAAAAGAGATTGTGTAGAACCAGAGTAACGGAAATCTGTTCATGATGAGAACGAACAGTGAACAATTGTAGCATTTCCTGGGACCATTGTTCAATAGATTCAGCCAGATCGTCAATGATCAGCCAAGAGTTTGGTTCAATAATGCTGAAAACATCAAGTTCCTGTATGAACTGTATCTGCACCAATCCCATGGTGGTGGCAACCAATTGCTGTTATTTTATCGTATGACTCCTGCCAAATACTGTAACAATAGTAGATTTTTTTTGGCTTTTCCACAAACATTTTATCGCAATTTTTAATTATTTTAGTTAAGAGTGTTGTTTTGCGCCACATTGAGGGCCTACACAGAAACGATCTGAATGGTGTTTTAAATTGATACATGTTCCCTTCAACAGTTCACCTGGACAACTAACTGTAGACCATAATTGTCTAATGACTAAATAATTTCCCTACTACTCTGTTCAAGAATAATAATAATAATAAGAAGACGAATAAAGAATAATATTTTCTTTTATTATATGCATAAAAAAAAGTAACAATACATTAAAAAATGCACATTAAACATGAAAAAATACACTTTTTAAATTTATTTATAATAAAAAAAAATACAACATTTACATAGGCACACAGAGAAAAAACACTTAAATAAATTCACTTTTTTTTTTTTTATTTATATAAAAAAAAATACAACATTAGATTAAAGCACTTTAAAAAATATATCACTTCTTTTTTTTTTTTTTTTTGAATGAAACATTTACAAAAGCATAAAAATCTGCTCTAAGTAAAAAAGGATAACTTTGATAGTGGCGGTGCGCCCCCCGCTGGCGGCTACCCCCCTTCCCTGGGCCGGGAGCCCCCCCCCCTCCGGGCCGCGAGGCCCCCCCCTAAGGTTTTAGGAAATAATTTACAGGACTTTATTTAAACCGAGACTTTCCCTATGGGTAACACATTCGGCCCGGTCTGAAGTTAAATAGTGTGCAAGAGGGAGGGTAGTCACACCATCTTGACAAACATAGACCTTGTCGGAAATGGTACTCATGGCAATTTTTTCTATATTTACAGTAAAGTTCCTGTATTTGAGAAAACGAATTGCCTGCAATTTGGCTCGTGGAATTGTATTTTGAACAATAGGATTCCTATAGATGTCCATGTTAAAATTCTCATCTACATAGCGCGTGGGTACTCCTTTACAACGTGACTTGAGGTCCTTGCTATGTTATCACATAGAGTACAGCTTTAAACCTAAAAACTCACCAATGGAAATAATGTCACGACCTCGGTCATATTCTATAAAAAAAATAATTTTGTGCGCTAGACCGTTTAAAATATCATGGGCAATAATACCCCCATCATTGTAGTCTCTCCGTGAGCTGATAATTTCACCGTGCGCCAAATCATCAATTAGATTTGTGGTTTTTACTTTTAACAGTAGAGAATCCGTGTCCCCGTAGCAGACCTCTACTTGCCCCTTTTCCGGCCACTGTACCCTAGCCACATTGTAGTAGAATTCCAACTTGAGCTTTTTAGAGATCTCCAAGATGGCACTGCCTGCAGCAATATTTTTATTCAAGACAATGCGTATTTTTTCCTATTCAATAGTACCATGTCCGGGCCAAGGATTGTGAAGGAGGTGTAATTTGGATCGGCAATAATTCGAGCACATTTTTTGGGATCGGTCACGATGTCACAACGATTCCTTTTGAGAACACTCTCATACATTTTTCCGAAAGCCGAATTCAAAATGAGCTTATAAATTTCTTTTTCAGCCTTCGTCTGTGCTTCAGAACGTTTGTTGACAAAAGTGTCAACAAACGTTTTCAAATAGGAGTTTTGACTAAACTGGAGTTCTCGGTGAAGTTTTTGTACGCTGGAACCTTTCTTGCACTTACATTTTGAAGATACTTGATACATAACTTTGTCCTCTTTCGTTAGATAGTCGGGAAAATGTGTTTGTTTTGTAGGTTTCCAATGCATTCCGTACATCTTAACTAAACACTTAACTTGGGCACTCAAAGGGTCCTTTGTCACAGGTATATTGATGCATGGGAAAACAAAATCCTTTACTGAATCGTGAAGCTCGACTGGTATCTCCCCATCAATTTCAAAAAACCATCCAACCGGCCCATTCTCCTCAACACTGTCAATGTTGGGGAAATGGGGAGCTTGAGGGTCATTGAGCCATTTATAGTCACCGCAAGGTAGCGCATAATTGGACATGGCCGAGGGGTAGAGAGAATTCATATCAAGGAAAACTGCATCCGATTTTGTCCCCGTCTTCTCTCCTGTTGGATCAGTTTCCAAGATACGATCCCCGTGAAAAACAAAACCACCCCTCATTGACCTTTCTATGAACAGATGCTGATCAATGTCTGTGATTAGCCCAATTTTTTCCCCACTACTTTTTAGGATGGGGTCCATCACTAGATGAGGAGATGAAAAATAATAGCCCAAATCAAGATTAAATTCCTCATAGATTTTGTCCGTATTTTTACACATAATGTCTAACAGAGTTAACACGTCACTCGACAAATACAGCTTGCAGTAGTCAAACTCATTTTTACACCCTCCCTCTGCCCAAACTTTTTTAGCAAAACTGTATTCCTCGGGGGTGCAACTACGATCGTGATAACTATCATAAAACGATTCAATTGGAGGAATAGTTTCCTCGGCGAATCTCGACATGGAACAATAATAGTCATAAGGATATATGCCCTTGACCGTTAACAAATCATGTAAATCAATTGGAAATTGTTGCTTGAGAAGGGGGAAAGCATTGCAGCCGTCATCGTTTTTCTGTACCTAAATTAATTCGCTCAATGATTTAGGGAAAAAACTGTAGGAATCTAAAAAGCGAATTTTATTCGTGTACTCAACGTCGGCTTCAACAAATTTCCACATAAATTCCAAAACAAGCAACTTTTCCGATGATTTAGGTCTGATTTTGTAGGAAAAGCTGTCTATCACCCATGCATCATCAACTGTTTGAAGATGCGCCAATGCTGGTAGCACATACTTTAGATCGTAGTTAGCATTATGTATAAAAACCAGGAGAAAAAGTTGCTGTTTAATTTTTAAATTACATGAATTGTGAGCCCACCCTTGAAAGTTACTTTTTCCTGTTGAATTGGGATAAATAAGGTGTTCGTGATCCTGAACCGCGTCTTTTGGAGCAAGAGCACCCCTACAAACCCAGCAAATTGTCCCCTTTTCTAGTGCCAGTTGCTCTTTATCTGACAATGTCATTGGGTAATTGGTGTGACGCAATCGTGAAATTGCGCCGTTTGCGGTTTTTATTAAAGATACCAATAACTTTTGCATGCTGCCCTCCTCATCCATAGTAAAAAAAAACTCTTCCAATTGCATTTTAGTGTTGTAATCGCGAAGAGCATGCGCATAGGAACACGCAACTAGTTTGTATTCCTTGACTATATTTGGCATTGATGGGTCTGATACCTCAACCAGTCTTGTTTCACAATCCAAACACACTTTATCAACTTGTAGCAGGGAGTTTTGATAATTTTTAAATTGTAAAGTATCCTTGCCTTCTTCCGGCGTTTCTATTCATCGATTTCCATGAATTTTTCAATGCCCCATGTGATCTGAGAATTTTTTTTCAGTTCTAAATGGAAAAAGGCACATGGGGCAATAGAGACGTTCCCCTTTCTTCACACCTTGGGATAAGAGTCGACTTATTGCTGTAACGGGGAAAAAATGACCATAGGAATTTACATCTTTTGGGGTCTCTTAAATAACCCAAACCCAATTTTTAACATTATCTACTGACGGTGTCCTCACTAAATACAAAACCTTTTTTTATTTGGTTTCTTTCCCCCATCTACAAGCTCAGTGTCATACTGGAGAACAACCACCCCCAACCCAAGATTTTCATTTGCTTTTTCAAATAAGGTTATTTCTTTCAAGGACATCGGATACTTTCCTTCTAAACAATCAAAATTTACTTTAGGAAAATTTTTTCCACCGTCGCGAGCAAGTCCGTCGAGATTTTTCATTGATGACTCATTTTTTAATGTTTTATGGACTGCTGCTAAAAATGCATATTTAAAGCATTGCAGCCCCGTGTCAAAATTGAAACCCTGAACCCCTTTGGTAGCCGACAAATCTGGGTGGCATTTTATTCTTTTACCCGCCCCCCTTAAAATAAAGTTTTTTTTAAATCTACTGAGATTCAGATCCATGTGTTCAATGTATAAAATTGTGGACCCACTTCCACTCTCATTAAACGTGTCCAAATTCGAAATTTGTTTATTCACCCAACTGAAAAGTTTATCTTCAAATTCATTTACACCTGGGTAAAAAGTCTGGTTGCCAGTTGAAAAATGAAAGTATGAAATATCCCCGGATGTTCCCTTTTGTAAATAAACTTTTTGATTTACTGATGCTTTAACTCCCCCTTGACTCCCCCATTTCTGAATCTGAACCTCAATTTGCGCTCGAATTCTGTCGATGTAGCTATGGAGAACATTCACTGGGTCAGTTAAAATAATGCCCGCGTTTTCCTCGGGGGGGGAGGGGGTTAAAATCTACCCTATATATTTGTAAGTGACTTAGAGCAGACTCTTAACAAATAAAATTCACGCAATTCTGGGAACATAGCACTATTTTCATGCCCTGTACCTATTTGTACAGGATCTAATTCACTAAAAGTAAAGTTATAGTTAAAAGTGTCCCGGAAGAATGAGGTCCAACAATTTTCATAAGACTGTTCACTTCTTCAGCTGTAAATTGAAAATCCAGGGGGATATCAAATAATGTACCTTCACTAACATCATCTGGCGAGAGGGGACAATTATCAGTGATACTTTGAAGTCCCGTACCAAGGAAGGCAGAAGTTTTCACAGCTTCCCCCTGAAACTAGAAACTGAACGTATTAAGTTTTTTTTTTTTTGATGAAAGTTATATCACAATTATAACACACTTTTTTTTTATCAAACTTTTTTTTTTCTCAATTGGATTCGAATTTATCAAACAAATGCATAATAAGTTACAAATTTTTGCTTATAGCATTATTTACAAAACAATGCATAATAAATTACAAATTTTGTTAATAATACACACACACACACACACACACACACACGCACACACACAAACACGCACACACACACACACACTCACACACCCGGGGGCTTCCTTCGGGGGAGGTGGATCTGAGCCCTTTCGTGTTGGGGTATCGGACTTCACAACACTTTTAAAATAGAAATTGTTTATTATCACGACCCTAGAGTTTAAGCCTCAAATCCTTTTCGAAAACATCTTTTAAAATGTCCCTAACTGTTTCGTCGAAATAATTGCTTGAAATGACCAAAACGGTTTCGCCCAAATAATGTTTTTTTGACATAACTGCGATGACATATTTGGAAATTATTAAAAACTTTTTTCCTATGTGAATAGCTTATCTAAAATAAAAAAACATCCGGTTATTTGAAACCTACTTTGTAACGAATGATTAAAATTCAAAATTTACCTATCGGATTAACATTCAAGTTTTCTGATGGGACATTTGATAGGAACCGGATACGCACAAAGCTAAGTGCAAAAACATATCTTAGTTTAAGAACGGTTGTTCAACTGCCAACAGTGAAATAATAGTTTTTTTTTGTTTATATATAGATTTTGTTTAAAGAAATAATGGATTTTTTGCATTAGAAAACATCTTGCTTAAAAGAGAAATTACAGGTAAAGTTTTATAAATCTATAGAAAAGTACGATAAGCTATTTGCTACTCCAGTGTTATAACCATTCTTTTATATACTGCTAATTTGGTTAATGAAAGAAAATGAAATAGCATTATTATAGAATAGTTTAGAAACAAATTTAAGTTTTACTCGTCAAAAGTTACGCGCTTGAGAAAATTTGTCTTATTTTTGAAAATACGGAAAGAAAAAAAAATTATATACATTTACAAATTCTGGCTGCACTTGTACATCCGAAGTCTCTGGTAAAGCATGAAGACGATTGTTCCCTCTATCTTCATCAGATGAGGCTGACTTGAATGTCCTGCCAGGTTGAATAGAGGCTCCTGGCTGGTCCATCGAACTTTTATTGGAGATAGCATATCTGATCACTGATGGTCTTGCAGCTTGCAGCGATGTGATATCATTAACTTTTGCTCGTTTTTGCTTTGATGATTGATCAACAGTGCTCTAAAATAAAAATCATTTTCAGTTTTCAAATTATTTAGCTTACGGGAGAGTACTACCCCTTCAATATCAAACTCCAAAAAGTTGAAAAAATGACGTAATTTAATTAGCTAGCTCAATTCTTACTTATCCAGAATGAGGGAGGGGGGGGGGTTCAAAAACATCTCATAATATAATTTAATCCATAAAGTCAATTCTGGTGTTTGTAGTGCTATAACTATTAGCACTTTAAAATGCCTGCTACTTTTTACAAATCAATATTTGTCTGCTCAAATATTCCTTCGTGAAAATACACTCATTATACTGAACAACCATGGGCTCCTAGTATGCTACATAGTCTGGAATATGCTATAAAAGATTAATAGTTTAACACATACATCTTTCAAAATTTCACTTTGGAGGACGAAGATCACAGAAACAGGTTTCAATTTATGACAATGAACCAAGATATTACCCACTAAGGTTCGGAAAGTACTAAGAATTTTCTCCTAAAATAACATAGTTCAATATTACCGGTGAATAAATTGTAGGTCCCACCTATATTCCCATCCTTAAGTTTAGACCTGAGGTCCGACGGCTTTACTTACCTTTAATTTGACCCTAAAAAGAATCTATTTGTCAAGGAGACCCTTGTCGCTATCCTTCAATATATAGTATTAATAATTTCAGATAACGCCTGTAAAGGCCTGTTTGGAAATTGCTGTATTGTTAAGAGGATTAGACACTGATACTTTTAGAGTGGAAACTCTATTTTTGATAATGTGAAAAGCCACATTTTGAACGAAATAATTAAAACTAAAGAATTATGATCGTAACACAGACCTTTCATATCTGCCGAAACTAATATGCAAATTCTATTTTAATTTTTCATATACAACGAGCCAAAATCAAAGTAAACATACCTCTCTTTTTTTGAATATTTACTAAAATTGAAATACATGGACCGTTTAATATTAAAAAGAAGGAAGCTTTTTAAAAGAGCTAACAGCACGGTGAAAAAAAAAGCGTAAGGAAGGTAATTCTTCCTTAAATCAATGACAAGACATTTTCTTTTTATTATAATAATGAGAAAATTTTAATCACCAGAAGTCGCTTAGAATATTCCATATCTATGTAAATGATTGCAAAAAATATTGATATTAGTAGATTGAATGAACTCTTAGAACTGTTGAAAATTATAATCTGAAAGTTGAATATTTACAAAAAAATATCGTATATATTAACAGCTAAACAAGACGCGCTAGTTTTCTGATATGGATTTGCCCTAAAAGACATATATACCATGAAATGGAAATCTAACCTTTGTAAATTATGTCAGAAAAAGTTGTCTTTCATAACATATTACGCAATTTCTACCTAGTACATGATGGAGCTTAGTCCACCCAAAGTATTAGGCCATGTGAAGGGGCTCTCACTCTCTTTGAAATGGTGTCGAGTTTCTATAGAATAATGTTGAAATTGCTATACCTCCGAGCAAATCCAGAAGGTCATGTGAGTGAGCTCTGAATCTCTTTGAAAAGGTGTCAAGCTTCTATAGAATAATGTAGAAATTGCTATATTGGCATCAGAATAACATGGAGATTGCTATAAGGGCAGCAGAAGTACAACCTTGATTACTACTTACGTAAAAACGTTAAAAACAAAAAAAAGTACAAAGTAAACTCATAAAATTAGAAGGCCAATTTCAAGTCAGCAAAAATGCCCCCCCCCCCAAAAAAAAAAAAAACTCGTAAAATTAACAAGGGGCAAAATTATAATTAAAACAAAAAAAAAATTTAGTTGGTGAATAAAAAAAATAAATATAAAACCCCCAAATTTACAAAATGGGCATTAAAATTAATAACTATGAGGTAAAGAGTGAGTGAGGGGGGGTGGCAGCGGAGATTTACTGGTTGAAAATGTCAACTATGTAAGGGATAAAAGATCTTCTATATCTTACCGTGCAAACTCTTATGGGGGCGAGAAGGGGGGTTATTGTTGACACCGCCCGCGGGAGGCGGGGTCGAAGGGGTGAATATTGACCGGGGAAAAGGGGAGTTGTTCGAGGGTTATGAAGGGCATTGTTAGCAAAACGCAAGGTAATTTTTGCTCTCCTTTCCTTAAGGGTGACAAGATTATTTCTCCTAAGAAGGGAAATATAATGTACTTTACCCTCATTGAAGATAATTCTTAGGCACCTTTTTTGTACTGCTTCTATTCTGTCCGACAATTCAATGGAAGTGCCAGGATGCAAAACAAGACAGGCGTACTCAAGAGTTGGGCGTACAAATGACGGTAAAATCCTTAAATAGTGCAATTTAGAGAATTTAAATTTTTTAAGGAGTTTAAGGAGGGATAATGTCGCATTTGCACATTTTAAGAAGTCATTAATATGACAATCCCATTTTAAGTCGCTGGAGATGGTAACGCCCAGTAATTTCATAGTGGTAACGGACATTTCAGGGGGATTGGACAGGAGAAAGAAGGAGGAGTTTTAAGGAAATTAATAGTAAGAACAGTTGACTTTAAAGGGTTGACTTTCATATCATCAGTAAGAGCTTCGGCTGATATCGATTCCAATATGTACATTGGGTTGCTTATAGAATTTGTGGAACATGTCTCTAAGACAGTTAGATCATCAACAAATTTCCATCTATCCGGGAAATAAACACCAAGGTTATTTATCATTGTAAGAAATAAAATTGGACCTAAGAGGGTTCCTTGGGGCACACCATTATAAATTGGGAGGGGATCAGAATATACATTCAGGTAATTCACGACTTGCGTTCTGTTAGAGAGGAAAGACGCAATTATTCTAATTAAATAAGGGTCAACTTGAAAGTCATTAGATAGCTTTTCTAATAGTATATTGTGGTTGATTAAATCAAAAGCTTTTTGCAAGTCAAAAGCGATAACATTGAGCCAAGTATTGGGTTTTTCGAGTGTGTTGCATATTGTGTTCATAAGGTGAGCAAGATAGTGGGTAGTAGATGTAGAACGTAGGTTTCCGAATTGTCTTTGGTCAACATTTGGGATTATTTTTACTTTCAACCACTCAGCTAAAAAGCGTTGATATAACTTCGAAAAAACTGGAGTAAGAGTAAAGGGACGGAGTAAGAGTAATGTTTTCAAATTCAAATTAATTTATTTAGCATAAAAAATACAAACAAATTTACAGCAGCCATCTACAAAAACCCGAAGGTTTGTTTACGATGGCTACAAATCCATTATTATAAAGCTCTACATCCACATAAAAACTATCTCTTTACGGGGGAAAATCAGCACTTTAACTAAATAAACATAAATAACATCTCCTAATCTAAAAGTATTACACTCTAGAAATCGCAAGTTATAAATATCGCATATAATCCTTAAAACATCCACACAAAAAAAAAAAAAAAAGCAACAACACAGGTAAAAAAAAAAAATGAGATACATCTAACTAAATCAACTAATACAAAATCAATAAGTATCAGCTAGGCTATAGAGCCGACTCCGTGCGCTTTGGCTGGGTAATTTCACGAAAATGCGACCATTATCTGTCCAAACAATTTTCATACCAAACATTAATCAAATTTAAATTTCTAATCATTCAGATTATAACCCAATAGGTAACGCTTCAGTCTACTCTTGAGCTGGCTTACATTATCAGCTTGTCCAATAGCATCCGGAAGGGAATTCCCTACTCCCGGTCCCGCAAAACGACGCAGAATTGAAATACGTTGAGTATTCTGAAGCTCAGATGCAAGGTCATTCGCATTTCTAGTCTCATAACAGTGATAACATGAGTTAGCTTTAAAAAATTCCCAAAATACCTCCGGTGAACACTTATTCAAACATTGATAAATAAAAATTGCTAACTGGTAATCCCGTAACTGATAAATATTTAAAATTTTCAAACTTGTAAAGCAATTCAACCTGCTATTTTCAAACTGAATGTAATTACCTAAAATACGAACTATTTTATTGTATAAAATTTGGACCTTTCTAAAACGTTGAGTAAAACTACTGGCTCATAGCTAGCAACAAGAGTATCAATAACGTTTAACGATAGAAAAATATAGTGAATATAAAACATTTAACAGTATTTGAATTTTCAGTCTTCTTATCACACCCAACCCTCTTTAAATCTTAACTGCCACAAGATGACAATGTGATTTCCAACTTAAATTAAAATCAAGACCAAAGCCCAAATATTTAACACTATTTACATGCTTAAATTTTGTGTTTGAAAATTCAATTCGGGTATAGGAGTCCAACAGTTTTGTTTCTCAATATATTGGATATTCAATAATGGTAATGGAATTCCAAAATGGTCTCTAATATTTAATTTAAGCTGTTGAAATTCCAATCTTGCTGTTACAAACAATTTTTGTTGAATCTCAAACAATTTTTGTTGAATCTCAAACAATTTTTTTTTTACAGTGCAGGACCAATAAAGAAGAATCAGATAATTCAATTCTTTTGCCAGAGACGTAAAAAACCGGCGAAATCTTCATTAGGCTGACCAATCAACAAAACTTTGGCACTCAAAAACGAACAGAAATCAATTAAAAAAAAAAAAAACATTATGAAAATAATTTTCAAAGACAAGTAAAGAGTCATATAAGACCAGCAGAAATACATTCCTATAATAATCTAAACTTAAAACGATCAGAAATTACTGTTTTAAAATAAATGAAACCGAAAACGTACAGAAAATAACTGAACAATTATAGCTGACATGCAGATAACAGGTACTAATATAAATGAATAAGTAAATCTTACAAGAGAATATTCAAGTCAAACTTAAAGTGAACAAAAATCACTAATAAAAGAGTTTGGCTATTGTCACCTCCCCCATCCCCTAACCATAAATGTCTAAAGCTTATTGTGTCATTTGCACTGTACTAAAAAACAAATTATGTTACAAATATTCTTTTTGTATTTACAACATTAGAAAACAAAAACTACAGTGGAATAAAATCTTGGATTTCTGTTTTTCAGCAATTGATATCATTATATATAAATATATAGTTTATTTTTATTAGTTCTTTCCAGGGACTGTTTAAGACACATATAGTTTTCAATAAAACGCAAATGGCGCAATAGGCCTTAGACTTAGACTTTTACGGTTGGAGGAGGGGGAAGGGGGCAGTAGCCAAACTCCTGGAGTAATTTTTGTTCGTTTTAAGTTTCACTTAAATATTCAATTTAATTTTCACTCATTTTAAGATTTAGTTATTCCTTTATGTCAATATCTGTTATCTGTATGTTTGCTATGTTTATTTTATTTATGTTCGTTTTGGGTTTCATTTATTCTTTAATAGTAATTTCAGATCGTTTTGAGTTTGAATTGTCATAGGAGTTTATTTCTGCTGGTTTTAAGTTTAATGTGGCTCTTCACTTTTCATTGAAAAATTTCGTTTCAGGATTTTTTTTTAATTAATCTGAGAAAATGGGGAAATAGTTCCTGGTCTCCTTGAGAGAATCATCTGCTCCTGCCTCGACTATTCCAATCACAACCGCTATTGCTACTACCACTCATAATACTTCTATCATCGCTTTTTCTGTCATTATTACTCGCGCTACGACAACTCCCATCACGACCACTACTGCTACCACACAGCTACTCTTGTAATTACTACTAAAACCACGGCTATAAGTGTTGCTGCTATTGTCACTACTGCCCCACCAGGAATAATACTATCGGTACTACAGCGGATGCTGCTCGTTCCGTCACTACTACTGCTCTTACCGTCTGTCTCCTGTGCATTATTATTTCTATTTTGTTTTTTGGAGCGTTATCATTATCTATTTGCTAGCGCAGAAACGTAGAGTATATGCGTCTCTTGGTTTTGTGTGTGTGTGTTTCTTTCTATGCCTCTCATTCCCCGGTCTAATATATTTTGTTCGAAGGTGGACCCTTCAGGGAGATTTAACTGATCAGTTATTAGATATAAAGAACTTTAATGCTAAGATAAGCAGTGATTGAATTTAGTTGCTGGAATCTAATGGTGAAATAATTTTTCCTCGGCTTAATCAGTTTAAGCCTCGTCGAAATCGGAATCGTTTAAATATCAGTAATGTGGATAGCTGAGGCCCTATAGACGGGTCCCAGGTTCCCTTAATTTCAAATTAAAGCATGATGCACATCAATGTTACACTTGTATCGAACCAGCGTAATTCAGGGACAGAGACGTTCCTCGGGTTGGTGTTGACCGGGGCAAAATTAATTACAGCGCCCCATCCGACTCGAAAATAAGCAAAAAAACGAACCAAAGTTAAAAATTGGATTAAAGCGGGCAATTCCCCAGCCACGGCACCTCCCAAGCCACGGCGCCCGAGGCAACTGTCCCGTTTGCCTCCCTCCCTACGAGCGATTCTATTCAGGGACCATATAGGCACTATCAATGCTCTTAAAGTAATTTACTCAATTCAATCCCTATCAATTGCACTGTCAGTGATGGAGAAAGGGGAAGAGTTCAGGATACGGTACGGTACTTGTGACGGTTACGGATGATACATCACCAAGCACCATCACAATATAGTAGCGTATGATGTGATCGTTTGAGACAGAATCCTATGACAACAGGGATGGTGATCTTAGAAATGGGCAAGGGAAGGTGGAAGCGACGGCGTTAACATTGGTAAAGTTGAGGAAGGTAAAATTGAACTTGGTTATAACTCTCTCCTGGATCCTGAGATTAACACGACTGTTACAGATGCTACTGCAAATATTACAACAAAGAAAAACTAAATTTGTTTTTAAAACAAAGGTTTTAAATGAAGAGTAAAGAACGACACTAAAACTTGATTCGAGCCGAAATGAACCTTTAAAAGAAGTCAAAATTAAAATGAACAGAAATTTCCACAAATTTAATTTCGGCTACCGTCTATCTCAAACCCCCCGTGTCATTTGTATTTCACTGAAAACGAATTATTCTCTAAGCACAATTTTTATACCATTTGAAGAAATTCAGTCTGCCAGATAAAAAGACCTTGATAACAAGCTGTTATATTACCACCAATTTCTTTAACCCCCGGCAACCGCTTCAGGTAAATATCCCAGTGACAGAATTTAGGCACCCTCTCCCATACAATTGGTTAGATTGAGTGAGCATTCCCAAAATGCAAAACTAGGGCGCTTCCTCTTACTCCCCTCCAAAATATGTTGGTATATGACAATCCGTTTTGGTAGATCTTGTGATGACGAGAATTCATGATCCAACTCTTCTTACAAAAATCGGAAGGGATATGAAACCCCAAAAGACACATCTTACTCTTGCTTTTGGCAAAGTTTAGTTGAGGCTCAATGAGCCAAATTAGCCAAATGTTTCCATGATGAGAAGAATTTGGGGGTCCCTCCCTACTAAGGTCACATTGTACCCCAATCCATGGAATCACAACTGAGACTTTGAACTATTACTTTCCATAAAGTCTTTTTTTAAATACAATCATATATTCTGGTAAATCACCTGATAACATACATTTTAACCCCCATCCCCATAAAATGGATTGCATCTGGAGACCAAAATCCCAGCTAGGATGCTTACTCATAGAGTTGGACTGATATCCAATAACTCCAGCGTCTGAGGTTTGTTTAATTAATTTAAGGTGTTGATATGTGTTAAAGAGTAGTACTGTGACTGTGGTTCACTGCAAACTGCCTTGTCCTAAATGTTTTTAAGTTAAGTTTCTTAATTTTCTCAAGAGTTTCTCAAGCTTGTCGTCAGTCATTAGAAACTAATCCTTCAATTGATTCTATTTGTAGGCCAATGAATCGTTACATTTGCAGGTATTCTTCTCGATAAAAATCTTTTATTAAGTACCAGACAGACTTGGTAAAATTGAAGCTTGGCAATAAGAATTTTAACGTGAAGTATTTTTAACGTATTTTATGAAGGTGCTTTCGGTGTTAAGGTGTTTTGAGAAATTTTAAGGTGCTTAAATGTATTTGTCTTAGTTTGATACTGAAATTCTCATTCATTCCTCAAGTAAATTGCGGGTCCCTTATTGCCTGATGACAACTGGATGAAAGCCTGGATGACAACTTTTTCATTCTTTCTAAATCACTTTTAAAGGTGTATGATAAGGCTAGAAATCGCGCCTTTTATGCTAACCATTCGTCATTTAATCCGTTTCCTCGTCTCTTTGACTTCATACACTTTCATTTGTATCTTTCACTTTTCTCCAATCTTACGATGCTCATCTTTAGTCGTTTTTCATCTTAGGTGCTTGATCAGTGTAATCATCATATTCAGAAATCAAGCAATATTTAAACCCCTTTCATCCCCTCGGTATGATCAGATTTTTGGCTTTTAACTGCATGTTATGGTGTTTGGTATAAAAGGCCTGAATCAGATCCGATATTTCACTCATTCAGCACTTTTAATGAATGGTAAAAAAAATGGTTCTGTTAAGCCCTTTAGGGGAAGTCTGTGCTAATCTATCACTCTACACCATTTTATGGTTTTTAGAATCAATTTATCCTTATCAAAATCTTTTTGATGAACTTCAGAAATGTCAGGTAAAAAAATAGGTATTTTGTATTTTCAGAATGACCTTTCCAGCGCTGCTTCTTAGAAATTTGGAATAGACTCAGAATTTTTTATTTAAGATCTCGAAGATGTATTTCTACGTAAGTCTGAAATCCCAAAATCTTTCAAATTTTCCTTTCAGTTTAGAGCTTGAACAGTTTCGTTTTGATTCTTGCTAACACTATTTACCAGGCTTAAAAAATAATATCTAATTTCTTGAATTTCGTTTCATGTTATTCATTCCGATTTTTTTTTAGTTTCTATTTGTTTACCACGATCAAAAAAGAAATTATAAATATAGCGTTACTCCGTAAGACAAAAGGGTCTAGGCCTAGAAAGGCCAGTATTATATATCATAGAACCGATTATTTATCGTACAACTTTATATTAAAAATGTTGATCCACCTAAATAGGATTGAATGATGTATAAGTGGACCCATGACTGTCAGGTAATTCCTATGAAATAGACACCAAGGACAGGGTGAATCTCCAGCATTTTTATGAGGGGGGGGGCAAGAGGGGTCCATATTCGGATAGTCAAAGGGCATGGGATGTACAATAACTTTCTTCTTCACATTATTGGGGGAGGCAACTGCCCCCCTTGCATCCCCAAACGACACCCCTGACCAAGGCTCCCTTGAGTTTTAGTCGGTAGCCCTTATCGCCAGCATTTGCAGAAGTAAATTCTCTATTGAGCTCTACTAATATATTCCTATACTTATTTATCTACCTCAAAGCCGTATCCAGGGGGTTACTGGGTTTGAGCCCCTTCCCGCAAAATTTTTTCCGATTCGGGAAAAATAAAAAATGCATATGTTCGAATTTTTTATGCATTTTGTATATTTTCTTTATAAAATCCCCCGAACAAAAATTCCCCCCTCCGGAACAAAAGTCCGGGATAGGCCTTGATCTACCTTTATACTTAACAGTATTCACGGCCGTCCAAGATCAAAACACATTCCCAGAAGAAAAAAACAAATTTTGTCCAATCACATCATTAGACATACAGATAGATACACGGGTGCTAGTTGGGGCGGGGGTAGTGGGAGCAGTTGTCCCCTCTAGATCTTGAAAGTACCTTTTTTTTTCGTTTGTTCATAGGAAAAATAAATAGACAACAAACTTTCCTCCTAATCAATAAATTGTCACCCTTACATTTTCGTGAATTGGCACCCAAGGAAAGATAGATCAGATTCATTCATTCTCCAACAAAAAGAAAATCTTACAATTACAAGGCCCTTATCCCCACAAAGGGTCTATGGCCTACAAAGGAGGGGAAGACACACTGTTAAACGAACTGATGAACAATAAATCATAGTCAATAACCCATAAACAATGAATAAACCAGTAAATAAATAATACAGACAGAGAGAGAGAGAGGAGAAGGGAGTGACAGAGAGAGAAGAAGGAAGAGAGAGAGGGAGCGGTAAAGATTTCAGCGATTTAAAGAAATGGTATCGTAATGTAATTGTAAATGGTATTAGATACCACATTTTAAGAAACGGCATTGCTTGTAATTCTTTGGTCACACCCAGTTCTTACTTTTCGAAGAAATTGAGAAATTTTCTGCAAAATTCCAAAATCATCTTAGAGCAATACATTTAAACCAGTCTTATGGAGGAAGTGTCCACTTTGTCCCTTTTTATGCAAGTATGATTCCGGCAGCTAATTTACTCGGATTTCTAAAGTTTATTCAATGTGCCGGCTGGACAATTACAGATAAGCGGAAACTAGCTTGGATAACCGCAATTTTACGATTGTAAAAACCATTTGGACTAAATAAAGACGTTAGCGATAATCATTTCTGATATGTATTATTTGGTAAAAATACAAGGCTTAGTGTTTCGCTAAATCTAACTATCCTTTACATCCGGTCTACAACCTTTAGGCAACCGACCACCCTTTGTGATTCTAGACTTCTGTCATTACCTCCTATATTTATTATCTCAAAGACAAGTTTTAACTATTTGCATGCTTAAAAATCGTTATCTGAATTTTTTCTGTACAGTTACAGCGCGCTCTGTTCCACCATTATCAAGTTGGAAAAACTCGGTATCGTGTCTTGGGCCAATTTTAGTTGTCACTGTATATGAATGGCAAAAACTAGTAGTTTTTTAGCTTCTCTAATTACGTAAAATAAGTATTCCGAGAGATGTTTGCATGCGAAATTGTATGCCATCTCTACAAGAAAATAAAATGCGGCTTCAGGGATTGACAACTCTCTATTTTCGATTTAGAGAATGAAATCACTTGCCTGACTGCAGTTACTTGGGTACTATCCCATTATGCGGGCCTCTCTAAAAAGTCAAGTTTGGTTAATGCTAATGAAATAAAATAAAATAGGATGAATATATAATAGTTTAGAAACAGATTTGGGCTATATATTTGCACATTAGGGGGGCGAGGGGTAAAGCATTGCATACATTAAATACCTAACCTAACCTAGGTACCGCCCCCCCCCTTAAACCCCAAAAAACCACAGTTTAATATCGTATACGCAATGAAAACCTTGCTATCATTGGCTGCTCTATAACAGTTAAGACGTCAAAACCGGGTTTTATCATTGCCCACTCTATAGTGATTAACCCGAGAGGCCCGCATAATGGGAGAGTACCGTTACTTGTTTTCTTTTTTAGCAGTCCCTACAGACAGGTCACCATTTCTAAAGGGGTGAAAAGGTGTATGAACGATTTCGGTGGTTATGAGAACCGTTTTTCTAACCGTTTTTACTAGGGACATCATTTGGTTGAAAGAACTAAGGAAAAAGACACCATTTAAGTTTTTCTCTGATAGGGTTCAAGATCCAAGAATTTCTTAGGGTTATCAAGATGACTGAAAAATTTTAAATTTTGTACCCATTCTCTGGAACTATTATTTCCTTTTCGGCACATATTTTACGGGTTCTGGTGATTGAATGGTGGCTTAGCCCTCTAGCTCTTCCCATGATGATGTTTCAGGCCATGGCCCGTGTTCGTTCTTAATTATCGTCTCTATCTCTAAAATATTTATATTTGTCCCATTATCTTCCCAACTCCTTTTTTGCAGTCTAAAATAAAGAGAGAAAAATGAAAAAATAAGACAAGATGGAATTGATTGTCAGTTTGGCTGTCACAAGGACAAATACTGAATTAGTACTTTAGAGACAAAAGAAAAAGCGACTCAATAGAAAAATAGATAAAAAAAACTCAAAAATCATATATAAAATCGTTTAACTGACATTAAAACAATTTAAACAGTCTATAATTTAAGGAACACAGGTCAAAAGAATAGTTGAAAAATATCAAGTTCAGTGTTACTAATCAAAGGCTACGAGCCTGAGAAAATTTGCCAGATTTTTGGAAAAAGTGGAGAAACATCCCCTAAAGTCAAAGAATCTTAATGAGAAATAGCACCATCAGATTCAGCGTATCAGAACACCCTACTTTAGAGGTTCCACCCCATTATCTACAAAAATGGGGAATTTTGTATTTTTTGCTAGAAGAAAGACCACGCATGCGTGTTTTTCTGATTTTTGTTTGTTTGTTTGTTTGTTTTTTGTTTTTCCCAGGGTTATCTTGTTGAACCAGTGGTCCTAGAATATTAAGAGAGGACTCATTCGAACGAAAATTAAAAGCTGTAGTGCCTTTTTTAAGTGACCAAAAACATTAAAGGGCAACTACCCCCCCCCCTCCCACGCCTTTTTCCGAAAGTCGTCTGATCAAAATTTTAAAATTGTCATTTTTTTCAGTAGCCTTTATCTAAAAGGTACAATAACTATGTCTTTGAAGATGACATGACCCCCCAGAACCACCAAAGGAAGGGCCGCAAGTTATGAAATTTGCCCATTCTATACATATAGCATTTGTTATAGGGAAACGTACCGACATTTTTCAGGGGAGGGGGGATTTTCTGGGGATGGATTTTCTACGGGGAGAATTTTCCATTGGAATGGAAGTTTTTGGTGGTGAACTTCCCAGGGGAAGTTTTACTCGGGGGCGGGGGGGGATTGGCCCAAATTCATATGTGAAATTCATTTTGTATGTCTCACTTTTTCGTTGGTGACCCCGTTTTATATGTGGAGATGCTTTGGGGGAAATTTTCAGAAGGTGGAATCCTCTTGTGGGAGGGTGAGAACTTTTCATTGGGGGGGAAGGGGTCTGGGAAATATTTCCACACAGGGGGGGGGGATTCCCCCGTGATCTTAAAAAGGGTCAGGAGTTAAATAAAAACAACTCTTTCTTCAAATGAAATTATGCTAAAGTGTATTTTTTCAGGCGGAATCGTAAGCAATCGTAAGCTGAAGGGAATCAAACAGTTCGTGGTAACGAACTGTGAGCGACCCGGCTCAATGGTAACCGAAACTCTAAAAAACGAAATTTTGATACCAATAGATACATCAAAAGAATCAGATTTTAATGCGTGATTTCTAATATATAAGTTTCATCAAGTTTAGTCCAAGGCCATCAAAATTTATGCGCCTGAGAAAATTTGCCTGATTTTCGAAAAAAAGCGAAATAGCCCCTATAACTTATATAATCTTAATGGAAATCACACAATCGGATTCAGCGTATCAGAAAACCCTACTGTAGAGGTTTCAAGCTCCTATCTGCAAAAATGTGGAATTTTGTATTTTTTGCCAGAAGAAAGATCAAGGATGCGTGTTTATTTGTTTTTTTGTTGTTTTTTTTTGTTCCCAGGGGTGATAGTATTGATTCAGTGGTCCTAGAATATCGTGGTAGGGCTCATTTGAACGGAAATTAATTGTTCTAGAGCCCTTTTTAAGTGACCAACAAGATTGGAGGGCAACTAGGCCCCCTCCCACGTTCATTTTTTTTCCAAAGTCACCCGATCAAAATTTTTAGATAGCCATTTTGTTCGGCATGGTCGAAAATAGAATAACTATGTCTTTTAGGATGACTTAATCCCCCAAAGTCTCCGGGGGAAAGGCTGAAAGTTATGAACTTTACTCAATGTTTAAATATATAGTATTGGTTATTGGGAAGTATACAGAAGTTTTCAGGGGGGATTTATTCTGGTAGTAGAGGGTGTGGGTTGGGGGCTATGTGGGAGTATCTTTCCATGGAGGAAGTTTTCATGGGGGAAGAGACATTGCTATGAAGGGGGTGCCGGATTTTCCAGCATTATATAAAAAAACGATCAGAAATTCTAGCTAACGGCCTTTGTGATTAAGGAGTCATTTTTAAAGAATTGGAACAAAACTTGAATTTTAGAGCAAAGAGCGAGGTATTGACTAGGGGATGAGCCCCCTAATATACATATTAAAAATATTTGAATATAGAAGTTCGTTACGTAAGTTAATTCGTAAATTATGTATATTTATTACTAATAAAAACGTTCATAAATAAAATTAAACAAGTTTCAAGAAAGCCATTTAATCAAATAAAAGTAAGACTAATGTGAAAATTTTGTTTTAATTATTCATTTACGGTGAGCCAAATCAAAACCTGCATTAATTCAAAAACGATCAAAAATTGAATAAAAAAAACAATTTTTTTTAACTGAAAGAAAGGAGTGATAATATAACTTAAAACGAACAGAAATAATTCCGTATATGAAAAGAGCTGTCCCCTCCTCAACGCCACCTCTTCACGCTAAAGTTTGACTTTCTCACAACTCTATTTTTTAAACAATAAAACACTTTAGCGTAAAGAGCGAGGCGTTGATGAGGGGACAGCTCCTTTCATATACGGAATAATTTCTGTTGGATTTGAGTTTTAATGTCGCTCCTTACTTTCAGTTAAAAAAAACTTGTTTTTTTTTATTTAATTCGCAGCGAGGATGGAATTGTCCGTGGTAATTTCCTGCCGGAATAATTTTACGTGGGAGCAACTTTCTATGGAGGAATTTTTCGTGAGGATGATGTTCCACGGAGGGGAGGGGGTCAGATTTCCTGGGATTATTTGAAAAGCTGTTTTTTTTTCAGAAATCAAACATAAAAAACGAACAGAAATTATTCCATATATGAGGGGGGCTGCCCCCTCCTCAATACTTTCTTTACGCTATAGTACGACCTTTCGTCTCAATTCTTTAAGAACGATTCCTGAAACACAAGGGCCGTAAAATTAGAACCAAAAGCTTTTTAAAAAGTTATTAAAAACTTTAGCATGAGGAGAGGGGTATTGAGGAGGGAGCAGCCCCCCTCATATACAGAATAATTTCTTTTCGTTTAAAGTTTTAATGTTGCTCCTTACTTTCAGTAGAAAACACTTCTTTTATATATTTAATTCAAACAAGGACTATTCAATAGTACCGTGACAATTCAAAATGAAAAGCTAAAACATGGTTTTCGAGTAAAAGCATGGTTGCCAAAATGACACTTTTGTGTTAGATGACGTTTATAGTTTGAATAAAATTTGGACCTTTTAGCCCAAAATCGACAAAATTATATGACAAAACGACGTTGGGCTGTCGCGTTTCTTGGCATGACCTCGGAACCCACTAATTGACTCCATTCCAGTTCTTTCTTTTGTGTATTTAGCTAAGATTTCGTTCGTTCATCCTTCTTTCTCTTCCAGTGGATAAGAGGTGCGTTTTTTGGCATTTGCTCTGAGACAGTGTCGTCCAGCCTTCTACAAGAATGACTAAACCCAATCATGTGGTGCTTTTTCACTAATTTTCTGAAATCATATATCTGCTTTTGACAGAGTGGAATATGAGTGTTGCTGATGATGTCTCGTATCGGGACTCTGGGTGTTGTTTTTTTATGGAGGATTGATTAGACACATAGAGACTGTAACCATCTGTGGCTTTCAGGGACGACGTGTTGTACTATAAGGGAAAACCAAGTAAATGCTCGACTCGTTGCTCAAAATGACCTCTTTTAATACGATTTATCTTCGTCTTTACAGCTATTTTCTTAGTTGGGTGGGACCACAAGTATTAAATCAATGTTTTCTGCTTGGAATATACTTTCTGCAACAAACAGAAATATTGTGTTGAGGTTCCCAGGTATTTGGTTTTCTTGGACCGTTCATACTTTATAAATACACCAAGAGAGATTCTCTTTTCCTGGTTATTCATAGTAGTCGAATGCAGTCGAATGGACTGCAAAAACTACCGAGGTTTATCCCTTATCCCCATTGCTGCCAAGCTGTTCGCAGTCATACTTTTAAATAGATTCAGAGACACCAGAAACAGCCGAACGCGACCCAACCAAGCAGGATTCCGGCCGGGCATGGGTTGCTATGACCAGATTTTTAGCCTTCGACAGATACTTGAACACCGGTTTAAACACCAGCAGGAAACAATCCAAATCTTCATAGACTTCATTACCGCGTTTGATTCGGTCCATCGTGATGCAGTATGGGAAGCAATGAGAGAGGACGGTGTGCCTGAGAAGATCATCAATCTGCTCAAGGCATACTATGCTGAAACAAAGGACCGGGTAAAAGTCGATAGCGATCTTTCAGATCTGGCCCTGATCGAAGAAGCTGTCCGTCAAGGCGGTGTCCTTTCACCAATTTTGTTCAACTTCGTCATCGATTGGATCCTCAGGGTCCTGGACAAGTATAAAGGCGTTGCAGTGAGCCCGTCCTTCTTCGTCACAGATCTTGACTATGCTGACGATGTGGAAATGCTTGCTGAATCTGATGCAGAAGCCCATGCTATGATAAATGACGTTGCAGTCAAGGCACTCTCGACTGGTCTCCAAATAAGCCAACTAAAAACAAAATCTATGCGAACAGATGGGATGGCTGAAACCCCTGTGGCCCTAAATGGTAATCAGATAGAGGACGTTCAGTCGTTCAAATACCTCGCATCGATGGTAAACCCTGCCAGCGAATCTTCAGAAGAAATCCAGAGCCACATATTGTCAGCCTGGAGTGTCTTCCTTGAATTACGGAAGTATCTCTGGAAGCGGAGCGAAATATCACTACGCACCAAGCTCCGAGTTTATGAAGCTATGGTTCTCTCTGTCCTTCTCTATGGATGTGAAACGTGGTCACTTAAAGCAGCCGAAGCGTTGAGCTTGAATATATTCAACCACAAATGCCTGCGCTATATCCTGGGTATCCGCCTCTCAGATAGAATCTCGAATGAAGAAGTAAGGAGAAGATGTGGGGATCGCCCACTTGTCTCTGACATTGTTAAGTACAGGAGACTGAGAGGGTTTGGCCACGCAATGTGGAGATCAGATGACCATATAAGCGAAAAATGTCTCAAATGTCTACCACTACCGGCATGGAAGAAGAGGGCAGGAGGCCAAAAGAACACGTGGCTAGCAACCGTTAAGTCTGATTTGGAGCCAATTGGAGGATTCCGAAAATACGGCCGTCGCTGGGATCGCCAGTGGCTGGAAATGGTGGAACCTGCCACCCCCGAGCGAAACCTACGGAAGGAGACATGTCGTCATCTGCTGGGCGCCACGATGAGTCTGGATGCGGCTTGAACATGCAACAAGTACAAGTAAGTAAGTACTCATAATATTTAAAAAAATATATTGGCTTAATTTGCCGATTCCCTGGTCAATAGGCTCCTTTGCAACAACTACATTGCGTAATATGACACAATGTAAATTTTTAAAATGCCATATCAGTAACTATTCCAATTTTCTGATCCCCAAAACAGTTAGCCACAATGGGCTGTCGGAACTACTTTAGCCCCAAATATTTCCTAATGAATTTGAACATTTTGCAATAAACTGAACGTAGCCTCTCAGTCTCAGATTACTGCAAAACTAATCTTTAGTGTTCAATATGCCTCCTAAATGGTTTATCTCTTCCTTTAATTTTATTTCTTACGTAATTTCATCCATCTTTTAATAGGAGCTCAAGACTCTTGAAACTAAAATTATTCTCCTCATTAATGGCCCCTCTAGTCTTAGATAACATTACCACTGTATTTCTTAGTTTTATTTTTGATTACTTCCTTCTCATATACTTGTGGGACAACTTTATGAGAAATCGTAAGCTAGTCCCACTTCCAGTTAGTAAAAGATTAAATGCTACCAGCTTCACATTATGGAGGAGAAATACGAGAAACTTACCTTGTTAAGAAAATAGAGCCCCTACCTATGTCAAAAGTTTGAATGGCCAATATAAAACAAAATTTGGCCAGGCAGTTGAAGGTTATGTGGGTCTTATTCCTATGAAGAAGGAAACAGAACTAATCTGTGGCTGTCCCCAAGGAATAAAACTAGCTGCTCTTTTATTCCTTACCGCTATCAACCCAATCCTAGAGGAATTCGAAGAGCATTTCAAGTTCGTTGACGATTTATTTGCACTTCTCAAGATCTCAAGTATACAGTACAGAACGTGGTAGCAAAGAAGCAGTTTGACCACACTTTCTTCACGTACTTCATCACCCAGTGTCAATCAAATGGCCTACAAGTGAATGAACAGAAATCGAAAGTTCTAAACTTCAATCCGCTCAAGCGGGACATTATAACCCCAAATGTGCCGTTTCCAACTCTTTTCTCTGCAACGATCCTAGGTGTAACACTTACAGACGATTGCTCGTTTAGGCTGTATGTTGACAATATTGCACGCAAAGATCACTACTCAATCCAGAGTTTAACAAGTATGCGCAGGCTGAACTTCTCTGATCGTAAACCCCTACTGGCATATACAACCTACATCAGGCCTATCCTCGAGTGTTGCTGCCCTGTTTGAGATCCCCAAACCCAAAACACTACTTGCATGTCAGCAGAACTAGAAGATGTCCAAAAACGTGTTACTAAAGTAATACTTGGACCCCGCTTCAGCAAGTACAAAAATGCTTTTGAAATTGCCCACATTATTCGCTCGAAGACATGATTTAATAATGGAATTTGGGAAAACGCTATTATCCAACGAGAAACACGATCTATTTTTCCACCATCTGTACACATCAGCGGAATTACTAGGCATCACAATAAACTACGACCCGTTATGTGCCGTACGAACAGATTTATAAACTCCTTTTTGCCACATTTTGTAAGCGTATTTATCAAGTGATCTTTTTTTCTCATTTTCTAAATCTTTTGTGATAGCATAATTTAGCGCTCATTTTTGAATGCTACAATTGCTATTTAAATAAACGAATATGAATCTCGGCTGTGTTTGACTCCGCTTAGGAGTCTTACGCAGGGTTGCCAACTTGCATACTTTTCGTGTGAAATGCACTCTTTTTTTTCATTGCACTCTTTCACACCACGGACCGGATTTGCACTCTTTTTGTCCATTACTCGCTCTTTGCACTCTTTTTTGCACACTTTTATGAAATGATGATAAAAAAAGTTTTAAGCGAAATAAAAAATTTAGATTAAACAATTTAAGTGCAAAAGATAGAACAGCTAGCCGGTATGATCTTTGCTATCTATTCCTGGGCCATCCCCCAGGCGTCTTTCTTGCTTTTTCAACCCTTTACCTAGAAGTAGATCAAAGCATAGATAACCAGTAAAAACGTGGTAAACTCAAATCAAGTTTCACACAAGTAAGTTGAAAGCTATTAGGCATAACCTGTCTTTGCAAAAATGTGAAAATCGGTGCGAAGATGGAGCTTAGTCAATTCTAAATCAACGACCAAATTAAAACCTCTAGATCCCATTCTCGGTCCGGTAAAGTCGAGCAAAGACTTCATTTCTCTAAGCCAATGTCTATTATAAATAGTCAAAGTATACATGTGACTCCCATTTTTTCTGAAATAAACATCTTATCTTACCAGGAAGTTTGACCCCCAAAACAGGAAGTTTTTTCAACTGAAAGTAAGGAGCAACATTAAAACTTAAAACGAACAGAAATTACTACGTATTTGAAGAGGGTCACCCCTTCCCCAACATCTCGTTCTTCACGCTAAAGTTTTTTAGTCCTTATAAAAAAGCTTCTTGTTGCTTTACTTAAACGACCCTTGTGTTTCAGGAGTTTTTTTTAAAGAATTGGGACAAAATTTAAACTTTAGCGTAAAGAGTGAGGTGTTGAGGAGCAGGCAACCCCTTCATATATGTTGTAATTTTTGTTCGGTTGAAGTATTAATGTTGCTCCTTACTTTCAGTTGAGAAAGCTTGTTTTTTTATTTAATTAATTAAAAAAAAACTTTTTCCAAAAAATAAGTTTTTCAATGAAAATTAAAGGCCATTTTAAACTTAAGCTCAGCAGATACAAATAGCTTTTAAAATTCAAACTCAAAACGACCCGAAATTACTATTAAAGAATAAATGAAACCCAAAAAGAACAGAAATTAAATAAACAATCATAGCAAAAACATACAAAAAGTAAAAATATAAATGAATAAATAGATCTTAAAGCGAGTAATGCTTGGGATTGAATATGAAAATGAAGCTTAAGACGAAAAAAATATTTTTCTATTGAAGTACAAATGAAACTTAAAACGAACAGAAATTAAATAAACAATCAATGCAAACAAACATACAATAGATATTAATGTAAATTAATATTAATGTATATTAATGCAAATCAAGCTTGAAACGAACAAAAATCACCACAAACAAGAGTTTGGGTATGACCTCCTCACCGTAAAAGTCTAAAACTTACTGCGTCATTGGCGCTTTACTGATAACCAATTTTATGACAAATCTTTTCTTTTGTACTTAATACTGAAAATAAACATTAAAATTATAGTAACATTTTGAACTGATGAGCTTTCAGCAATTAATATCATTCTACATCAAATATTCAGTTTAATTAGTTAGCTCTTTTTAAAGTTGTTAAAGACGAATATAGTTTCCCTAAAAACAAGTGTTTGGATACTGCCTCCTTTCCTAACTGTAAATAAAAACCAAAACCTACTGCGTCATTGGTGCTTAACTGAATACGGATTATATTACAAATATTTTTCTTTTCCAGTTCTTACAGCATTGAAAATAAAAATACAATTACAGTGAAATAAATTCTTGAACTGATGGATCTTTGAACAATTAATATCATTATGCATCAAATATTCAATTTGATGTTGTTATACTTTCCAAGAATGTTCAAGACGCATATAGTTTTCAGTCACATTCGCATCCCTTCAATAAGAACCTTATATTCCCCAGGGCATAACTTACAACACCTGCCCTGGAACCCTGGGGGCTGTGTTAACCCCTGAGTTTTCGTTATATGGTCTTTGAGTAGTGTTATATCAATCTATTCAACGGGGCAGTCCCCTTGCATTCCAACGGGGCAGTCCCCTCATATAGCTATAACGATTACAAGCGGGGTGTCTCCCTATATAGCTATAACAGTTTCAAGCGGACAGTCCCCCCATGTAGCTACAACGATTACAAGCGGGCAGTCCCCTCATATAGCTATAACGATTACAAGCGGGGTGTCTCCCTACATAGCTATAACAGTTTCAAGCGCAGTGTACCACCATACAAGCAGACAGTGTAATGACCGGAATTCAACCACCGTGAAAATTCGTGATGTTTCTGTTCAAAGTGCGTGATGTTTTCATGCTAGTAATTCGTTTCCTTTGTTTGAAGTTGTGAAATTCTTTTGTACCACCATACAAGCAGACAGTGTAATGACCAGAATTCAACCCCCGTGAAACTTCGTGATGTTTCTGTTCAAAGTGCGTGATGTTTTCATGCTAGTAATTCGTTTCTTTTGTTTGAAGTTGTGAAATTCTTTTTGTAATTTAATTTGTTAGGCGTGGTTGACTTATGTTTAACCTTGAACTAATTTACATAAATTAATTTATTATTAATTAATTTACATAATTACATTAATTTACATAATTACATTAATTTACATAATTTCATTATTTTTTTATTTTTTTTTTTTTTTACTTTTTTTAACTTTTTTTTAACTTTTTTTTTAGATTTTTTACATTCTAAGTATCTTCCCATTGATTTTTCATGAAATTTGGGTTTGATGCAGGAATAGAACGTGAGACCAGTGATTTCCTAAGCTAAAAAAACGACACGTTAATCGACTGAGCCAACAAGTCATTGAACATATTATGATTTTAGAAATACATTCAATGAATTGTTTCTGGGACATTGCCCAACTGATGTTAAGCGTCACAATATCGTAACAGGTTCATTCCATTGAACTGGAACAAGTTCAAGCACATTCGATTTATCAATTGTATTTTTGATAGGTGTTAAAGACGGTTCGTGAAAATCTCAAGGTTTTTTCTGATTTTTTGGACAATTGCCTTAACTTGAGAGTAGTTTGTTAGAAATGCGTCGTTGATAATTAAAAAATCGGATGCTAAACTCAGACAAACAAAAGGATTGAAACACCTGATTGGCTCGTATATTTTGCATGATATTTCTAAAGTCAATTAAGATGAAGAAATGTCGGAGTGTAGGTTTTACATCACCAGGCACGTGCGAGGGAAATTTTTTGCTGGTGGGGGGCTTAAAAAGGCAAAAATGGGTGAACTACATGAGTTTGTAAGACGGTTTGTGAAAATCCCAAGGTTTTTTCTGATTTTTTGGACAATTGCCTTAACTTGAGAGTAGTTTGTTAGAAATGCGTCGTTGACAATTAAAAATCGGATGCTAATCTCAGACAAACAAAAGGATTGTAACACCTGATTGGCTCGTATATTTTGCATGATATTTCTAAAGTCAATTAAGATGAAGAAATGTCGGAGTGTAGGTTTTACATCACCAGGCACGTGCAAGGGAAATTTTTTGTTGGTGGGGGGTTTAAAAAGGCAAAAATGGGTGAACTACATGAGTTTATAAGACGGTTCGTGAAAATCCCAAGTTTTTTTCTGATTTTTTGGACAATTGCCTTAACTTGAGAGTAGTTTGTAGACACTAGATGACCGTTTACTCCACTTTCTCTCTCTCTCTATAGTGAGGGGTGGTGTCCGAGAGGTATTGAGATTTTCACACACAAAAAAAAAAAAACTTACACACACACACGAAAAAACTTACACACAAAAACTTACAAACACACAAAAAATTACACACACACAAAAACTTACACACAAACACAAACTTACACACACACAAAAACTTACACACACATAAAAACTTACACACAAACAAAAAAACTAACACACAAACACAAACTTACACACAAAAAAAAACTAACACACACAAAAAAAAACTTACACACACACACAAAAACTTACACATACAAAAAAAACTCACACACACACAAAAAAACTCACACAGACACAAAAACTTACACACACACAAAAACTTACACAGACACAAAAACTTACACACACACAAGAAAAATTACACACACACACAAAAACTAAAAAAAAACCAAAAAAATACACACAAACAAAAACTTACACACACACACACAAAAACTTACACAAACAATCAAAATAACACACACACAAACACTTACAAGCAAAAAAAAAATAAAACACACAAAAAAACATCATGAGAAAAACAAACTTACAAACATTCAAAATCATACACACCCAAAAAAAATTACACACAAACAAAAACTTACACACACACAAAAAACATTTATACACACACAAAAACTTACACACACGCACAGAAACTTACACACACACACAAAAACTTACACACACACAAAAACTTACGCACACAAAAACTTACACACACAAAAAAATACTTACACACACACAAAAACTAACACACAAAAAAACAAATACTTACACAAAAAAACTAAATTAAAAAAAAAAAAAAAATTACAAAAATAAACACTCTAAAAAAAACGAAAAAAATAAAAAACACACAAAAAATTACACACACAAAAAAAAACTTAAAAAAAAAAAAAAAAAAACAAACCCAAAAAAAAACTTAAAAACAAACAAAATAATAAACAAAACCAAAACCTTAAACAAAAAAAAAAAACACACACACACAAAAAAACTAACACACACATAAAAAAAAACAAACAAACACACAAACAAAAAAAAACTTAAAAACAAACAAAAAAAAACAAACACACACAAAAAAACTTAGACACACACAAAAACTTACACAAACACAAAAATTTAAAAACAAACAAAAAAATAAACAAAAAAAAAAAAAACTTACACACACACAAAAAAACTTACAAACACACAAAAACTAAAACACAAACCAAAACTTAAACACACACAAAAAATTACACACACACAAAAACTTACACACACACAAAAACTAACACACACACAAAAACTTACACACACACAAAAACTTACACACACACAAAAAACATTTATACACACACAAAAACTTACACACACGCACAGAAACTTGCAGAAACACACAAAAACTTACACACACACACAAAAACTTAATCACACAAAAACTTACACATACAAAAAAAATACTTACACACACACAAAAACTTACATACACACAAAAAAAAATACTCACACACACACAAAAAACTAACACACAAAAACTAACACACACACACAAAAAAAACTTACACACACACAAAAACTTAGACACAAAAAAACTTACACACACAAATCACCATCACCAGGCACACGTGCCTGGTGATGTCAAACCTACACTCCGACATTTCTTCATCTTAATTGACTTTACAAATATCATGCAAAATATACGAGCCAATCAGGTGTTACAATCCTTTTGTTTTTCTGAGTTTAGCATCCTATTTTTTAATTATCAACGACGCATTTCTAACAAACTACTCTTAAGGTTAAGGCAATTGTCCAAAAAATCAGAAAAAAACCTTGGGATTTTCACGAACCGTCTTACAAACTCATGTAGTTCACCCATTTTTGCCTTTTTAAGCCCCCCATTAACAAAAAATTTCCCTCGCACGTGCCTGGTGATGTCAAATCTACACTCCGACATTTCTTCATCTTAATTAACTTTAGAAATATCATGCAAAATATACGAGCCAATCAGGTGTTACAATCCTTTTGTTTGTCTGAGCTTAGCATCCAATTTTTTAATTATCAACGACGCTTTTCTAACAAACTACTCTCAAGTTAAGGCAATTGTCCAAAATATCAGAAAAAACCTTGAGATTTTCACGAACCGTCTTTAACACCTATCAAAAATACAATTGATAAATCGAATGTGCTTGAACTTGTTCCAGTTCAATGGAATGAACCTGTTACGATATTGTCACGCTTAACATCAGTCGGGCAATGTCCCAGAAACAATTCATTGAATGTATTTCTAAAATCATAATATGTTCAATGGCTTGTTGGTTCAGTCGATTAACGTGTCGTTCTTTTACCTTAGGAAATCACTGGTCTCACGTTCGATTCCTACATCAAACACAAATTTCATAAAAATCAATGGGAAGATACTTAGAATGTAAAAAATCTAAAAAAAAAGTTAAAAAAAAGTTTAAAAAAGTAAAAAAAAAGTAAAAGAAAAGTTAAAAAAAAAGTTAAAAAAAGTTAAAAAAAAAGTTAAAAAAAGTAAAAAAAAAAAAAAAAAAAAAATGTAATTATGTAAATTAATTTAATTATGTAAATTAATTTAATTATGTAAATTAATGTAATTATGTAAATTAATTAATAATAAATTAATTTATGTAAATTAGTTCAAGGTTAAACAAGTCAACAACGCCTAACAAATTAAATTACAAAAAGAATTTCACAACTTCAAACAAAGGAAACGAATTACTAGCATGAAAACATCACGCACTTTGAACAGAAACATCACGAATTTTCACGGTGGTTGAATTCCGGTCATTACACTGTCTGCTTGTATGGTGGTACAAAAGAATTTCACAACTTCAAACAAAGGAAACGAATTACTAGCATGAAAACATCACGCACTTTGAACAGAAACATCACGAATTTTCACGGTGGTTGAATTCCGGTCATTACACTGTCTGCTTGTATGGTGGTACACTGCGCTTGAAACTGTTATAGCTATATAGGGAGACACCCCGCTTGTAATCGTTATAGCTATATGAGGGGACTGCCCGCTTGTAATTGTTGTAGCTACATGGGGGGACTGCCCGCTTGAAACTGTTATAGCTATATAGGGAGACACCCCGCTTGTAATCGTTATAGCTATATGAGGGGACTGCCCCGTTGGAATGCAAGGGGACTGCCCCGTTGAATAGATTGATATAACACTACTTCTTTGAACTATTTAAAAAAAAGCTCTCTCAAAGTTCTTATCAGATGGGTTTGAGGAAAATAGGGCATGGAGAGGGGGGCTAGGTGCCCTCTAGTCTCTTTTAACTCTTAAAAAGTGAACTAGAACTTTCAATTTCCAATCAAATGAGCCCGCTTTGAAGTTATTATCAGCCTCCCTTCAATAACACCCATATATACCCCCAGGGAATAACTTACAACGGCTGTCCCCGGACCCTGGGGAGTTGTGTGTGTCGACACCGGATTTTTTGTTATATGATATTTGAACTATATTTAACAAAATAGTTATCTTAAAATTTTTATTGGATGTATTTGGGAAAAAAGGGTTTGGGGGGGAGCTGGTTACCCTCCAATATACTTTGACGCTTAAAACGTGAAATAGAAATTTTAATTTCCAATCAAATGAACCCTTTCTGAAGTTTAAATGAGTGTTCCTTTCATAAGAACCATATATGCCCCCAGGTTATAACAAAAAACGGACAATATTCAGTAATCTGTCATCCTACATTCACAGAACATATACTTGCCATCTCAGCCTTTCTTTCATTATAGTAATGAAAGAAAGACCAAGTATTCAAGTATTCAGAAAGGCCAAGTTCCAAGTATCTTATATGGCTTGATATTAGTTAAATAAACAATCAACTTTCGACTATTAAAAAGGGCACTAGTTCTTTGAATTTCCAATCGAATGAGCTTTTTTTGAAGTTTCTGTGACAACACCTTCTATAAAAACCTTATATGCCTCCAGGGCAATAACTTAAAACCCTTGCCCTGAGGGTTGTGGGGGAGTGTCCTCCTCAGAAACATATTTTCTATTAGGAAATCAACTACGCTGAACAAAATGGATATCTCAAAATTTTGATTGGATGTGACACTGAGGCACAACTTGATAAATTGCAAATATAAATACAATAAGCACGCAATTTTGTGTGCTGTTTTGAATTAGGATAAATCCGTTTTGTTTCTGCTTCCATTTTCTTTTTCGCTGTGCTAAGGTACGGTACTTGACTTGACTACAGTGAAGTCAGCTACAGTTCAGGCTACGGCCCTAGTTACTTGGACCTCTTATATTCCTTTCAAAACGTTTAGATAAATTGGAGACAAAACTTTGACTAAAAATTGGATGTAGTCAACTAGAGTTCAGTTAAAGATCTAAGCAATCAAAATAAATGCCTGCAAATTTCAAGTAGAGTATTACCTTATAAGCTAAAAAAAGAATAATAATCATTATCTAACTTATTATTTAGAGTTTGATCTCATAACTTTATTTTAAATACATTTGAAAAATTTTAAGACAATATGTTTATCGATCGAAGAATTACTGATAATGATGTGTAAATGGCGTAAGAATGGTCAGAACAGGGAAAGGGGCTGCGCAAATTTTTTGAGTTGCACCTGCTTTTAACAACATGCACTCTTTTTTGGCCTTGATTTTCACTATTTTTTTACGTCGGCAGTTGGCAACTCTGGTCTCGCGGGTTTCTGAAATTGCTTGAGTGTAGGGCTAATCCACACGTTGCAGCTCTGTTGTTTTTCTGGTAGTCAGCCAGTTTTGTGAAAGTTACGACTGACTGGGGATTACCTCTGAGAACCGATCTCAGTTTTTCGAGGGGCTCAACAAGGATCTGTACTAAAATCCCCGCTTAATTTAACTTCCTGATTTTAAAAATAAATATGAAAAAATGTCAGTTGAATTAGCATAAGTATCTGCGACCTGTAAGTGACAACACGCAGATGCTAAGTTGCAATGTTGTTTCACTACAAGAAAATATTGCTGCCTGATTACTGGATATGAAAGTATTCGTTTACTAGCCAATACACTAAATTCAAAGTTTTTAGAATTTAGCCCATCGGTAGGTAAGTAGAAAAATAGTGAACATGACGTTTAAATCATTACAATTTTCCGTGGAAATTTATGAAGTATGAAGGAATAACATACAGACAGGATGTTGGAAGCTCTCGTTTATTGATAATTGACAAAATTGCCAAGAGTATTTGATCATGTTCCGGCAAACTTGTCTCTCTGGAAATTAGCTTGAGCAGGAAAATTCTTACAAAGCCTTACGCAGCAGTTTCTCCAACCCAATTACTTTATGTATCGTTGTTATGGCACTCGTTCACTCTAACCAATTATCCAAAAGTCAGATCTGTAAACTGCAGGTATTTAAATTTCCGACTTAGATAGTAATTCTGAGAAAGAAACACTGTCGTTTTGAAATCCCAAATTATGATGAACACTGATTAAAATTTTGCCGTCTTCTGAAAGATGTGCAAAAAAAGTGCATTTGACACATTATGCTAATTTTTGCCTTCAGATCTAACCTATGAGCCTTGAAGAGCTTAATGTTTAATTTCATTCTTCTTTAATATTAAATTATTCTTGTTTTCTTTTTCTTCTTCTCCATTACTACGTTTTCTTCTGCTACTTATAATTATAGGTAATAGAGTGAGGCATTTTCTTTTCAGGTATAGTCGGTTTAGGGTGTTTAAGAGGAAGTTTATTTACTAATGAGAGGGATGAGATGCATCTCGGGAGCCTTAGGTTGGTGACACGTAGTCGTATGATTTTTGTAGTAAGTGTTATACAAAAGTTCGTTGTTCTGGAGATTTCTATCAAATTAGTTTTGTAACATAAACTTTTTTTCATGGATTTTTCGAAAACCCAAATTAAAGGTGATCAGTTTTTTTTTCCGAAATGGGGTCTGAAATGCCGAAAAAGTCAGTTTTAGGCCACTGTTTCTGAGTTTTTACAAGAAAATTGTATTATGATCTAATAATGAAAGAAAGAAAAGTCTCCAGGTCCCTCCCAGTGGCAGATCCAGAGGGGATAGGAGGGCGCCCCCCCCCCCTAGTGTAGTCTAAAGTAGTGTAATTTACTTAATTAACCCAAGTTTGCGTTAATTAAACTTGCTCCTAACGCAAGTTTATCGGATCAACCTATTTTGCGCTCCCCCTAAATTTTTTTTGTCGGATCAACTTATTTTGCCCCCCCCCCTCCCTGAAAAAAATCATGGATCCACCCTTGGTCCCTCCTTGGGTTCAAATATATTTTATTTGTCACCTGAAGCTTAGGTTTTGCTTGATGTATCTGCTAATGAAGAGTTAATCGTCTATTTTTGTTAAGTGGATTATTGTAGTGTTGACAAAGCAAGACATTCGTTCGGATTTAAAATTATTCCTAATGACCCAGAGGACATACAAAATACTACTATATCCTGCATTAAGGATTGTGCCTCCTAACGTGAGCTTCACAAATGGTTTTAATTTGTGCGCTTATGGCGCTACTTTTTTAAATGTAAGGAGATGTCTTAAAGACCTGGTCTTTACGGCAATGTTACAATTAGAACTTGCCAAAGGACCATTCAAGTGTCGTTCAAAGTTACAAATAAATCGTAACTGTAAAATTCTCGGCAAATGAACGTCATAGACCTATATATAGACGTAAAATATTTATAAGTTTGAGTGTGCTTTCTTTATTTTTGTGACAGAAGCGGCAGCCTTATGTTCGAGTACGTTATAGCGTATGATACAGAAATGGTCTAATACGAAAACATACGAGTTTCAACTGAGTCATTTTTACGTCTACAAATTGCTGGCAATTCTCGAACTACAAATTTCTCACAGGGCCTATTGCAGTGATAGTTCATTAATCTATTCGTGGCTTCATCGATTTCAGACAAAGCTGTTGCTTCAGAGAAATAATTTCAGTAGATAGAAATTTACATTGTCAAGTGACTTATGATCACCTGGAACGGTTCAGCGGATGAGCTTCAGTTTTTATTTCATGATAGTGTGTAATTTCCTGTTGCACATCCAGCATTAAAAAAGCTTAGCTAGGTGATTCTGCATACTCACTGAAATTTTCACTAAGTGACAACAGCTTCTTCAAGTACCTCGACAGTTGGTAATGAGGATGACAGCTCCTCAACCAAGACAATGCCAAAAGTATCTTCAACTAGCTCAACGAGTAAGCCACCTGCAGAGCGCCTCAGTTTTACACTGCTGGAATAGACAAACTTGTTTCTTCTATACCAAACTATACTGCTTCAAATTGTCTATATTTTGTCTCATAAAGCTTGAGCTGAATAAAGTTAATGGAAAGAGAAAAACTTCCGAAATTGGCCATTATTTTAGTGCAAGCTTTATAATTTTTAAAGACAGCAGTAGAACGAAAGTTATGTATGTAGATGCATATAAACTTAATGTCAATGCTTATAAGAGATTTAACCTAAGAACCTATCGAATATAGTGAAACTTTCAGCTACCACAGAGATAGACAAAAATATTTCCGGGTAACAAGAAGGATTAGAGATTGGTTTATACCCCCTCCTCAAGACCTTCTTCTATATTTATCCAAAGGCTCGCGGATCGTTTCAAAATTGGGGCATAGAACCACACTTTTGAGCCTCCAAGCACACCCCCCCCCCATCTGGAGAAAGATCTACCGGCCCTCCTCCATAATTGCTCATGTGCAATTATACATCACTGTACATACTTTCATCAAGCATGAATGCAGAATCGCAGCTAAACTAAATTTAGTCACTTCCTTTTTTCACATATGTTTATTGATATTGGTTTTATTTTTATTTTTCCTAGTAGTAAGGAGCTCATTAAGGAGATAATTAAAAAAAACTTAACCCAAAGCTAAATAATTAAGCTACAGAAAATTATACAAGCAAGGCCACTGGTAGATCTAGTGAGGGCCATACCCCCTCCCTCTGGCTACAAACACGCCCTGGACAAAACAAAGTTTGATAAGAAACTGACAAAGAACTTGGTAACTAGAATGATTGAATAATTTTAAATAATCTTAACACAATTCTGAAACATTGTAATATTATGAATAATACAAATTCGCAACATTGTTTAAAGTTGATCGAACTACTGAGGGAGGAATATACACTGGCTCGTTTACACATACAAAATAAGAGGACCTTTTATACGCGTCGAGACTGCAGTAGACAAGTGTTTTTCAGGATGAACCTACTGCATAAATTTCCCTTCAGTGGTCTATACTAACTATAAGAAGTGACTAGAAATTTGGAAAAACTTAGAATTTCGACAAGGTATAAGCCCCTCTTTCTGAGTACGTGCTTGCCCCAGAATAATTGCAGTACTTTACTGGAGAAACAGGTTCCTTTATATTTTGTTCATTGTAAAGAAAAATAAGAACTGCAAAAAAAAAAAAAAAAAAAATTGAATACAAGTGGTATTCTCATATAGAGTTCCATAACTAGCTTCGTGACTTCGAGAAGCTGAGTAGGGTTTTTTTTTTATCTCAGAAAAAATAAATTTATCTATTGGCTCAGAGAGAGCAATACAATTTTTGCGTAAAAATGCACTTTTTGAGGCATCGGGCACCCCCTCTGCACAATGACCACTGAACCTCCTCCGTAATAGCTGAAGCAAAACTATGCATCACTGTACATAATTTTATCAAACATCAAGTGAATCAACTTGTTTGAATGAAGCTTCAAAATATTTTTCTATGTATGTTAATTTTCATACATTTTTTAATCATGTATAAATAATATACTAAATATACGAATATCTGGCAGAGATAAAAGCTCGTTTTGCACAGATAAAACAACTAAAGAAATAATAAAGGAATTAAATTGATAATCAATCAAAGAAGACCTGACAAATAAGAAAGAGAGAAAAAATATAATGGACATAATATTAATCACTCACCACACCACAGCAGACACCCCATCTGACGATGTACAAAAAAGATATTTTTTCTTTTTTTGAATCAGCAATGAGACAGCAAGAGGGAAATCAGTACCCGAGAAAAAGACTCCCCAAAAAATAAATAACCGTTTATTTCTGTTTATATATAAACCGTTTATTTCGTATGAACTACGTAACTCTTTATCAGTAACGAATGCTGCAGTTCCACGAAGTGTTTGAAAGATGGGAAATTTGACATTTTGTGGCACTGAAGCGATCAGTAGTTTGTAGGGGGCTAAAATAATCAAAAATGTAAGAAGATCATTAAAAGTGCTTTCATAAAGTCTGGGTTTGAGCCAGAGCTGACAATGTTGAGGGCATAAGCAGAACTTGATTAAAGCAAAACATTCGTCTAGAGTTCTAACAGGAATGGAAAAGGTGCTTGACCAAAAAATAATAATAATGAACTAGCGAAATGTGTCTCATTTGCGCTCACAAGTATCCTAGTGTCCAAAAGATTGAAAAAAAAATCTCGCTTAGAAAGCAAAAACGGTAAATTTTCCGTTATTCATATTATTAACTTACGAATAAGGTAAAACATACCAAGGCCGTATCCAGGGGCGGGGGGGGGGGGGGGGGGTACCCGGTTTGAACCCCCCCCCCCACCCGAAATTTTTGACCGAGCCGAAAATAAGTCGAAAATTAGTAAAACCTAGGTAAAAATCTGTAAAATTAATCGGAAACTGAGTCAAAAATTAGTAACCCCCCCCCCCGAAAAAGTCAAAAATTAGTAACCCCCCCCCCGAAAAAAATCCTGGATCCGCCCTTGAAACATACGATGCCTTTTTTATGCTCTTTCCAACATTAATAATCATTTTTGTCGGAGATGAATTTTACCCAACCCCTAGATATTCCAATTCAGGGTATATGTTTGCACATTAGGGGGTGGGGGTAAATTTTATCTCTGATGTAAATGAGATGTAAGTTTAAACTTTCCCCCCACCCCCCTAATATGCAAATACATACCCTGATTTGGTATATAGAGGGGGGGGGGGGTAAAATTCATTTCCGACAAAAATGATTATTATATTTGGAAAGAGCATAAAAGGCATCGAATGGTTTGTTTATTTTATTCGTAAGTCAATAATATGAATAACGAAAAATTTACCGCAAAAATATCCAGGTTACAGCTATGCCAGATTGGATTACTGGATGGATGCACTGGCTTAACTAGCATAGATGCCACCCGGGGCGAACTCTAAGTGTCCGCCTATTTCATAGTTTACCAAACAACCACCTCCCTCCATTCTATGCCTTAATACTGACTATTTTAGAAAATGACGGGAATAGCATTAACACTTTTCGATGTGTAGATTTTTTATTTTTTTTTTTATGAGCATTATCCAACAGAGTGAAGTAATTATTTACACAAATAATATCAAAAATAAATTAATATCGTGAACTCCAGGTTTATGACCCATTGCGTGTGGGTCTGCGGTTGGGAGGCATATTCTCCATCCACAGCTTTGGCTGCTATGGGCCTGTTTTTCTTTTTTGACAGCTAATTTCTCTAGCATATATTTTGCAACAAAGCTTGTTAGGAAAGCTCTTTTTGCCCTTCGCTCTTTCAGTTCTTTTCTCCCCGTGCCTCTCCCTGAAAAGTGTCGCATAGGGCGGTCCGCACCCGTTTTTATGCCACTGGATGAATGGGTTTGAGGAAATGATAAAGGCTGGTGTTTTATTGTTGTATCAATGTATTTAAGGTTATTTACACACACTTTTCCTAGGGGTAGGAGATTAGGTTTAGTTGGAGAATTGGCTGAAAGACTTCTGGAAAAAAAACCTGTATCTCCTGCTTCCCATTCAAAAAAAAGTTGAAAAAAGAAAGAGAGAGAGAGAGAGGGGGGGAGGGGTGTCTACGAGACAAGAGAGACAAATTTGGGAGAAGTAAATAGAATGCCCCTAGTCACCATGGTAAATTTTGTGACCTAAAAGAAGCTTATAAAGTAGATCCTTTGATAATTTTTAGTTTTTGATTGATCTTTTGGCATTGGTTGTCGGTCTAGTTTTTAATGAGTAATCAGAATTAACTCTTGTAAACTGCTGGAATCATTACCTCTCTCTCTCTCTCTCTCTCTCCCTTTCTCTCTCTCTCTCTCTCTTCGTTTTTCCCTTTTTTGTTTACTTTTTATGAGCTTGTGTTTAAGTAAAATGTGTATTTTCCCCTTCTTTTACATGCCACGGACCCTTCGTGGGGATCAGTATATTATATTTGTTCATTTTTTTTTTTGGAAATGTCTTTAGAAATTTGTAGAAGAAATTTTAGAAATTTGTTATATTCAGGCTAATATAATCATTTGTCCCTGCAGCAGGGGCGGATCCAGAGGGAGGTTCTTGGGGCGTGTGCCAACCCTCAAGTTTGGAAAGCTGCACTGATTACAGGGTTGAACGGGAGAGAAATTCCAATGGGGGTGTCCGAGCTTCGCTAGTGCACCCCCAACAAATTAATTCTGTATCCACCCTTGGCCTGCAGAGTTGAAAATTTTACTTCTTTGCATGGTATATTTGAAATTTTAGAAAATCCACAACAGAAATTTATATTTTCTTAAAATCACGCCTTCAAGATCAGCCAATCCATACAAGACATCATATATTGATATCTACCTTTGAAAAAAAAAAAAAAAACACGATTGCCAAACATGTCATCTACCAATTATACCCTTCGGGAGTAACTTGCCTTTGGGGCTTCTCCTAGATATCGTGTTGCTTTCTTTCGTGAGTTTGTGTTTAAAAGCGTTGTTGCAAATATACCCAATTAGCTAATTTTTGGACTTGACGATAATCGCTAATTTGTCTAGACTAAAAGTTGTTTTTCAGTGACTCCTTATACACCATTCAAAGGAATGAAGGCCCCTCATTTGGTAATTTGCCGTAAAGGGATGATGGCTATTGACAGAAATTGATATGTATATACGCACTCAAATGATGTCTCTGATAACAGAAATGATAAAACAGTTTTTGCTTTTCTAGAACTGGAGGAAAAAATGTTCAATGAAATATAGCCATAATAAATTTGTGTCTAAGTACACGATCGAAGTTAATCGATGCACGTACAACAACTGGTTTTTTATTACTGGTAATAGAGATTTTATATTCAGTAACGAAACCTGCTTAAAAGCACCGACGGCATCAAAATTCAGAATGGTATGTTCTTGATTGCTCAGTCACACTATCACTAATTTTTTAGTGTGTATGCCCGTGGAGGGGGTTAAGAACTGACGATCTATGTAATGTATTGCAAAAGACAATATTTTTCAAAAGGGTATTTTCAGGGTGGTGGAGTGAACTAAAGCTAAATTAAAATCCAACTTATGAATAAAGTTGTGACTGAATAGAAGTTGAGCTTTTTGGAGGTTTTTTTTAGTAAATTTACCAAAGTATGAGGTAAAAGGACGTATGAGGTAAAGCGACGCCAAACTGGCACAAAGCCACATACAAAAATTCGATTATTTGCATGAAAATGAGTATAATTAAACAACTTTTTTTCATTAGGCAGTTTTTGGGGTACTCTTGCATTATGCGGGCCTTTCTAAAAAGTCAATTTTGGTTAATGCTAATGAAATATAATAAAATTGAATGAATATATAATAGTTTAGAAACAAACTTGGGCTATATATTTGCTCATTAGGGGGGGGGGGGGTAAAGCATAGCATGTATTAAACACGTAATCTAACCTAGGTACCTTCCCCTCCCCTAAATCCCAAAAAAACACAGTTTAATATCGTATACGCAATGAAAACCACGCTATCATTGCCTAGTCTATAGCCGTAAACATGTCAAAAACGGGTTTTATCATTGCCTATTCTATAGTGGTTAACCCGAGAGGCCCACATAATGCATGAGTACCGTTTTTGGTACTTGTGCATTATATCCTACACAGTGCTATAGACTGTACAAGGAAATATAACAGGAAACCAGTCAAACGGGTATTCTTAATGGATAAATGGATCGCAAACCGTGATTTCTTATTACGTTTACAATATTTAAACTGTTGTTTTTTGGGGTTTAGGGGGGGGGGAGGAAGATACCTAGGTTAGGTTACGTAAGTAATATGTGCTATGCTTTACCCCCCACCCCCTAACGTGCAAATATATAGCCAAAATTTGGTTCTAAATTATTAAATTTTCATCCTATTTTATTTTATTAGCATTAACCAAACTTGACTTCTTTCGTGTGTAGGATATAATGCACAAGTACCCATTTTTTAGAAGCTGTTTTTTAGTTTTCAAATACTAAGAGGGTGGGGAGGTGGAGTATGTAAGAGAGGGATTGTAAATCTCCGGTCAAGGGTTTTTGACCATAGAGATTACAATGGTACCCTTGTTATATTTCCCAGCCTTTCCGCTCTAGGATTGGCACCAAAAATAGTGCCATATGTTGCCATATCGTGTTTTACGATGGACGCTAATTTGTAGGACGCACGTATACAAAGACGGTAGCTCTTAAATGATCCATTATACCTCTGTGACCTTACAATATCATGCCAATCTTGGCGAAAAAAGGAGATAAATAAGGGATTGTATGCTAACCATGCAAAAAAGCGAATTTTAAAAGTGTGAGATCTGGTTTTGCTCTGAAGTATCTTGGTCCTTCTGTATGGAATTCGCTTCCTGTGAGTGTTAGGGCAGCTGAGCACCTCCCACAGTATAAAAATAGATTAATAGGGTATTATTTTTAAAGAATTAGTTAGTTGTTTTTTTTTTCGTTTGATTGTTGTTTTTTTTTGGGGGGGGGGGGAGTTGGGGGTAGGGCTCGAAGGAGGAATGGGCGGAAGGGGTGGTGAATGTCTGAAGTTGTATTTTGATGGTGATTGTTGCCCTGGAGGTGTGTGGAAGATGGTGAATTTTTTTTAATTGATTTATTAATTTAGGATATTTTTAGGAATGTTTATGTAAGTAATCGCTACGCGCTAGCAAATATTCAATGTTTTTCTCTAGCGTAGTAATTTATATTTGTAATAGCTTAAATTCTGTTTATTATAAAGTAATATAACATAAAAAGTAATCGATTTTTTCTAAGGTGAGGGCTCAAAGCCTTCATTTGTGGGTTCTAAGCCATAGCAAATTGATTATTTGTCTTATAATGTGCAGTCGCTTTTAGTTTGACCCACTTTGGGCAAAAATTGACGTTCAGTAATACAAAATGACAGAAAACACCACTTTGCTGTGCCACGATCTCTTTTGTTACTAAAAAAAGGTTATCAAATTCTGATGATCTACCAACGTCGTTGGTAGTCACTGCGGCGTTCTCTTCATCATCAGCTGGCGAATGAATAAATACGGAACTCACTGCGGCATTCACGTTATACTCTGGAGCTTGATCTGCATGCCTATAGAACCGTTTTTCCAGATAAAAGCCCAAAACTTCCTGTATAACGTATACCATGAGAAATCGATTGGTCATCTTTCAGGATAATTTTCTTGCAGGGTTATTTTTCAGGCAACTTTCTGGCATTTTGACCCTCTTTGGGCAAAACTAGTGTCTGGTGGCACAAAATGGCAGAGAACACCCCTTTTATGCGGCAATATCTCTTTTCTTAGTTATTGAAGGGCACTCGATATTAGGTTTTCTGTACAAATGAGCCCTCCCCCAATATTACATGGTCATTGGTTTGAAAACAAGCAGACACGTCAGTAGTACCCGTGCAAAAAGGGTGATTTTTCTTTTCTTTTTTTAAGCGGGGACTGTAAATCTGCTGAACACAGTTTTTGATCATGGTAATTCAACTGGTACATTTTCATTTCGAACCAACTCCGTTTTCGAGTGTTTTCAGGCACGTTTTCAAAATTCCGATACATTTTTTTTTCTCAAAAAACCTTTACTTCTAAGAATAACCGAAAAAAAAATTTGCGGTTGGATAGCTTCAAAATGTATGTTTTGTATCTGGGCAGTTTGTTTCAAAACGTGTCTTTAACTTTCAGTTACTATGGGCCGTTCTTGACTTGGTTGCAACTTTAACAGCTATTGCTGCAACTGTAACACACACAAGGCACTGATACACTGTTTTGCAGGGAAGTAGCTCCAGAATTTTTATTTGGGGTAGGGGGGAGGGTGCAAAAAGGAGTCTCAATACGGAGAACATCTAATATTATTTTGCCATTAAAGGGGAGCTGTCACCCTGCAGCACCCATAATAATGTTAAAAGTTTAAAGTTTCACAATACAGAATCTAACTGATTGGAGACAACAATATTTTGGCCCACTTCCAGCCCCACTAGCCCATTTCTCCCTCCCAACAAAGTTTTGGTCCACTTAGCCAAGGTACCAATTCATGAAATTTTGAAGTCAATCGGATAAAAAGGTTTTGCACCTTTTTCAGCGTCCCATAAGTAGGGAGGGGGGTTGACTTCCAATGAGTACAAGATCATACGCCTATTTCTAGGCCAATCAGAGGGCTACAATACGACCAATACAAGACCACACGCTCATTGAATCTTACCTGATGTTACATCAGACTAGATTTCTGGGAATCATTAACTTAAATTAATTAAGAAATCTTTTTCCACAAATAAGTTTTTCAAAGAAAAGTAAAGAGCTCCATTAAAAAAAGGAACAAAAATGAAATCAAATAATCTACCAAGCGTGAAACTACCACAAATCAGCATCAATAAATAAATGAAACCCAAGCCGAACAGAAATTACAATAATTAACCGATTCAAACTGAAAACGAGCAGAGATTAACATAAGTTGGGCACAAAACCCCTATGCCCTCCCAAGGCCAGAACAAAATTTGCTCTTTACTGAAAAAATACAAATGTTTTTACTTTTATAACTTTAATAAATCAAATAATATTAACATTTTTATTACAAAATATAAGTATATTTATATTAAACTGACAATTCACATTCATTCTTATTTTTTCAGTAAAGTGCAAATTTTGTTCTGGCCTTGGGAAGGCATAGGGGTTTGCGACCAAGTTATTCTAATTTCTGCTCGTTTTGAGTTTGAATCGGTTATTTATTGTAATTTCTGTTCGTTTCAGGTTTCATTTATTTATCGACGCTGATTTGTGGTAGTTTCACGCTTGGTAGGTTATTTTATTTTATTTTTGCTCATTTTTATTTAATGGAGTTCTTTACTTTTCTTCGAAAAACTTATTTTGTGGAAAAAGTTTTTTTTAATTAATTTTTGTTCGTTATATCATAGTTTTTTTAGGGAAAAAGAAAATAACACTTTAAATCTTTTCGTTTTTTAAGACTTTATAGTTTGGCCTGCTATTTGTATGCTGGTGAAAAAATTTCAGCAATTTTTAACAACATACACCATTTTAATAATCCGGACACAAATAGTACTTTTTAATATAGTTTCATACCTCCTCTATTTGAACTGAGAAGGAAAACTTGATACCATTCGCAAAAAAATCTGCTTACTCTCTTTGATAGCTTGGATACACTTACGCTATTTTGATTTGGTTAAATTTCAAGAAAGAAGTAGCCCCGAAAGTTTGAATATAATACCCTCAGTCGCTCTTGGGATACTGCTGAGATGCCTTATTGGGAATTAGCATTATCACAGTGTACTTTGATTTAATCTTAAGGCAACATTTTGTTTTAAAACATAATGGGCAAATGGGAGGGTGGGCGTGGGAGGGTGGGAGTTGAAAGAGGATTAGTTGCCCTCCAATCACTTTCGACCATTAAAAAGGGCATCAGCCCTTTCTATTTTCAATTGAATGAGCCCCTTTCGAGGTTCCCACGACAACTCCTTCGATACGAAGTACTTACTTTACTTAATTAGGTCCCGGCCACCCTCGTGGGACGTTTTGGGGCCACTCCTCTTGCTAGCTCATGCGTAAGGGCTCGGTACGTAAGGGATCTGGTGCGATACGTGACAACTGGGCTATCTTAACATTGTCGAAGTGGAAGTTCTCCATCCATCGTTTTCGTGGTCTGCCTCGTGGATGAAGGCCATGGAGGGGATCCTTCAAGGGTGATTTTCGGGAGGCGGCTTGGCTCCATTTGCTTGATGTGGCCGAACCAGCGCAGTTGTTGCTCCTTGACTTTACTTAGAATGTTTCAGTTGACTAGAGCCTTTGGCGTACTTCCACATTTGTGATTTGGTCAGTGTATTTGATTCTAGCAATGCGACGGATGCATCTCATCTCAAAAGCTAGAAGTTTTCTTTCATCTTCGGTTGTCAGAGTCCATTTTTTGCATCCATAAATAACTATGGGGATTACAAAACTGTTGAATAGGCGCATTTTGAGTTTATTGGCTAGGTGGTTGCTTTTCCAGAGGTTGGCTAGTCTTCGGAAGCTAGAGCTAGCAAGTGCAAATCGACGTTTCACGTCAGAGCCATGGCAATCATCTGAGGAGAGTAGGCTACTAGGGTATAGGAAGTGGTCAATTGTTTCAACCTGTTTCCCGCCTGTGGTGATAATGGGCGGGTTGTCTAGTTTACGTCTCGTAGTTACCAAGACTTTGGTCTTGCTGGTATTGATCTCCATCCCAAACGGCTTAGTGGTATCGTAAAGTTTATCAGCTTGTGCCTGCAGTTCTTGTGTAGAGCTGGCTAGCTCAACAATATCATCAGCGTAGACAAAACTGTCTATCAGCAGACCTCCTATTGTTGCGCCATATTCCGACTGCATCAGTGACAGAATGACATTTAGAAAGAGGTTGAAGAGATGTGGTGATAAGATGCAACCCTGGAGTGGTCCTGACGAAGTTGTGAACTCTTCTGACAGCCCATCAACGGTTATTACTTGGCCTCGGAGCTGGTCGTACAAACTCTTGATTACTTGGACTATCTCATAAGGGATCCCGTAGTGAAGGAGGTTTTTCCAGAGTCCTTCGCGCCAAATCAGGTCAAATGCCTGACGAAAATCAACGAATAGTTGGTAGAGTTCTTGGTTGAATTCGATATATCGTTCCACGAGTTGTCGAACGACGAATATCTGATCGATTGTGGATCTTCCAGGGTGGAAGCCGGCCTGATATTCTCCAATGGCGAAGGCAGTTATTGCTTGTAAGCGTCGGAGTAGGACTTTTGTCAGGACACATGACTGATGGCTCGTGAGGCTGATCGGAAGGTAGTTTCCGCACTCTTTCTTTGATCCCTTTTTGTGAATAGGTACAATGGAAGCCTTGTGCCACTGACCGGGTACGTGGCTGGTTTTGCACACAGCAGATAAAATGGCGTGGTACAGATCAGTTACATCATCCGATTCGACGTTAATGAGTTCAGCGGTGACTGCGTCTGGGCCAGGAGCTTTTCCTTGTTTGAGCGACTTGATTGCTGACTCGGTTTCTGACTTGAGTGGGGGTGGTGGTCTGAGTTCATGGTCGGTTATGGGGAATCGGGTTAGTATTTCAGGATCTGCAGCTACTGGTGGATTCAGTTTATCGTTAACGAATTCTTTCCATCTTTCAAATTTCATCTTTGAATCGCTAATCTCATTTCCGTCTTTGTCCAGGATCACTGATGTTTGCGCCTCTTTTTTCCGGGTTAACTCGCGTACCATTCTGAACCTTATATGCCCCCAGGGCATAACTTAAAACCCTTGCCCTGAGGGTTGTGGGGGAGTGTCCTCCTCAAAAACATATTTTCTATCAGCAAATCAACTACGCTGAACAAAATGACTAACTCAAAATATTGATTGGATGTGTTTGGAGGAATGATGGACCGGGGGGGGGGCTAGTTGCCCTCCAATCACTTTCGACTATTAAAAAGGGCACTAGCCCTTTGAATTTCAAATCGAATGAACCCCTTTTGAAGTTTCTATGACACGCCGTCTATAAAAACCTTATATGCCCCCAGGGCACAACTTAAAACCCTTGCCCTGAGGGTTGTGGGGGAGTGTCCTCCTCAAAAACATATTTTCTATCTGGAAGTCAAGTAGCCTACGCTCAACAAAATGGCTATCTCAAAATTTTGATTGTATGTGTTTTGGGGAATGATGGGTGTGGGGAATTACCCTCCAATCACATTCGACTATTAAAAAGGTCATTAGCCCTTTGAAATTTCCAATCGAATGAGCCTGTTTTGAAGTTTCTACGACAACGCCTTCTATAAAAACCTTATATGCCCCCAGAGCATAACTTAAATCCCTTGCCCTGAGGGTTGTGGGGGAGTTTCCTCCTCAAAAACATATTTTCTATCGGGAAATCAACTACGCTCAACAAAATGGCTGTCTCAAAATTTTTATTGGATGCGTTTGGGGGAATGATGGGCGGGGAAGGGGGGGGCTAGTTGCCCTCAAATCACTTTCGACTGTTAAAAAGGGCACGTGCCCTTTGAATTTCCAGTCGAATGAGCCTGTTTTGAAGTTTCTACGACAACGCCTTCTATAAAAACCTTATATACTCCCAGAGCATAACTTAAAACCCTTGCCCTGAGGGTTGTGGGGGAGTATCCTCCTCAAAAATAAATTTTCTGGCGGGAAATCACCTACGCTAAACAAAATGCCTATCTCGAAATTTTGATTGGATGTGTTTGGGGGAATGATTGGTGCGGGGGGGGGGGGTTAGTTGCCCTCCAATCACTTTCAACTATTAAAAAGGGAACTAGCCCTTTGAATTTCCAATCAAATGAGCCCTTTTTGAAGTTTCTAAGACAACGCCTTCTATAAAAACCTATTATGCTCCAGGGCATAACTTAAAACCCTTGCCTTGAGGGTTGTGGGGGAGTGTACTGCTCAAAAACATATTTTATATCTGGAAATCAACTACGCTGAAGAAAATGGGCATCTCAAAATTTTGATTGGATGTGTTTGAGGGAAGGATGGGCGTGGGGGGAGGGGGCTAGTTGCCTTTCAGTAAAAACATTATATGCCCCCAGGGCATAACTTACAACCCTTGCCCTGAGGGCTGTGGGGTTGTCATTCTTAAAGACCTAATTTCCAAAACTTTCAACTACGTCGAATAAAATGGCTATCTAAAAATTTTGATTTGATGTGTTTGGGGAAAAGGTGGGCGTGAGAGGGGGGTTAGTTGCCCTCAAATCACTTTCGACTATAAAAAAGGGTACTAGCCCTTTGAATTTCAAATACAATGATCTCGTTTTCAATTTTCTAGGACAAAGACTTAAATAAAAAAACATATCTGCCACCAGGGCATAAATTATAATCCTTGAACTGAGGGTTGTGGGTGAGTGTCCTCCTCAAAAATGTTTTTTCTATCTGGAAATTAACTACGCTGAACAAAAGGCGATTTCAAAATTTTGATTAGATGTATGGGGGGAAATGATGGTCGTGGGGGGGGGGGGCTAGTTGCCCTCCAATTACTTTTGACTATTAAAAACAGCACTAGCCCTTTGAATTTCCAATCGAATGAGCTTTTTTTAAGTTTCTACGACAATGCCTTCTTTAAAAACCTTCTATGCCCCTAGGGCATAACTTGAAACCCTTTCCCTGAGGGCTATGGGGGATTGTCCTCCTCAAAACATATTTTCTATCTGGAAATTAACTACGCTGAACAAAATGGCTATCTCAAAATTTTGATTGGATGTGTTTGGGGAAATGATGGGCGTTGGGGGGGGGGGCTAGTTGCCCTCCAATCACTTTCGACTATTAAAAAGGGCACTAGCCCTTTAAATCACCAACCGAATGAGCCTTTTTTGAAGTTTCTACGACAACATCTTCTATAAAAACCTTATATGCCGCCAGGGCATAACTTAAAACCATCGCCCCGAGGGTTGTGGGGGAGTGTCCTCCTCAAAAATATATTTTCTATCTGGAAATCAACTACGCTGAACAGAATGGCTATCTCAAAATTTTGGTGGGAGGTGTTTGGAGGAATGAGAGGCGTGGGGGGGGGCAGTTGCTTTCTGATCATTTTCGGCTACTAAAAAGGGTACTATCCACTCCAATTTCCTATCGAATGAGTCCTTTTCGAAGTTTCTAAAACAACTCCTTTAATACGAAGTGCCCTGGTATGGAGGGAAAAAAAAACACATTGTGCCCACATCGTTCTTTACTTAGGCAGCGCTAGCGAACTGCCTATGATTTGCGTAATATGATGATGTGTAATTGATAAAGACAATGAATTACATTGAACTGATAGAGCTTCGATTGTGTATGAATTCATTACAGAAAAATCAATAGGCTTCATAGGAAATTCAATGTAATAGTGCAGAGTTGCCAGAACAAAGGAATCGTCAGAGATTAATTGACATTTTAGGGGATTATTTGAGCGAAACAGTTTGAGACATTTTAGGGGATTATTCGTGCGAAACAGTTTAAGACATTTTAGAAGATTATTTGGGTGAAACAGTTTAAGACATTTTAGAGGATTATTTGGGGTGAAACAGATTGAGACATGTGACTTGACCTAGCTTTACTTCTCGGCTGTGGTCGCTATAATAGACAAGTACATCTATTAAGAAATACATAAGTAGTACGCCATCTAGTACCGAGACCAGTGATTTCAGGGTTTGGATACTCCATATACACCATATACAGTGCAGTTTCAATGGGAAATGCCTCACCACGGGCTAGTACAACAGAAGGTCAAGGGGGGATCCAGGATTTTTTTCAGGGGGGGGGGTACTAATTTTTGACTCAGTTTTCGACTAATTTTCCTGATTTTTACCTAGGTTTTACTAATTTTCGACTCGGTCAAAAATTACGAGGGGGGGGGGTCAAACCGGGTAACCCCCCTCGATACGGCATTGCAGACGGTACATGGCTTACGAGACAGGTTTCTAGGTTCAATAGCCATAACTAAAGAGTATGGTATAACGTATTCAAAGGTTTATTGGTCTTTCTGTAAAAATACTACTTTCGGCCAGAGGTCATACAATCGTGTTTTTTCTATATAAATTAAGGTGCAATTAGTTTTTCTAGGTCAGTTTGAAAAAAAAACAACTTGAATAGATAGCCTTTCTTGTTAATTTATTTGTATTGAAATGGGGAATTCCAAAAGGATCTTGGTAAGTGTATATTTTTTTATTCTTGTATTATCAAAATATAAACAGATCTTTTTCGTATATTTAAATTTAACTATCTTATCATATTGGGTTTCTGATTGACAACGGGCTACATGACCAATGGATAATACAAGAACTTTGTGACAGCCGTTCAGGTATAGGGCATTTTGCCTAAAACGATTCTTAACTAGCTTGCAAAAATATCTCATACCTTCATAATTGAAAAAGATTACAATTTGTTTTCTTTTATCCTGCGTAGGCTTTGGGATTGCGGAGGGGGGAACGGCGCTCCCCCTTAATATTCTGAATAAATAACAAACGGACCTAACAGTCAAAATTGGGTTATTTTTTATGCATTGTATTTAAAATATATCTAGCTTAGGCTCCACCTAGGACTGGCATTCTTTTTTATGAGTTTAAGCAGATTTAAATTTAAGCCTATAAGTTTTAAAATTGTGACGTTCATAACGGCGCTCCCCATTAACATTCTGAATAAATAACAAATGGAACTAATAGTCAAAACTGTGTTATTTTTTTATGCATTGTATTTAAAATATATCTATCTTAGGCTCCACCTAGGACCGGTGTTCTTTTTTATGAATTTAAGCACATTGAAATTTAAGCCTATAAGTTTTAAAATCGTGACGTTCATAATTGAAAGAGACATACAATTTTTTTCTTTTATCCTGCGTGGGCTTTGGTATTGTGGAATGGAGGAACGGCACTCCCCATAGATATTCTGAATAAATAACAAACGGACCTAATAGTCAAAATTGTGTTATTTTTTTATGCATCGTATTTAAAATATATCTATCTTAGGCTCAATCTAGGACCGGTGTTCTTTTTTATGATTTTAAGCACATTGAAATTTAAGCCTATAAGTTTTAAAATCGTGACGTTCATAATTGAAAGAGACATACAATTTTTTTCTTTTATCCTGCGTGGGCTTTGGTATTGTGGAGGGGGAACAACGCTCCCCATTAATATTATGAATAATAACAAATGGACCTAATAGTCAAAATTGTGTTATTTTTTTATGAATTGTATTTTAAATATATCTAGCTTAGGCTCAATCTAGGACTGGCGTTCTTTTTTATGAGTTTAAGCAGATTGAAATTTAAGCCTATAGTTTTAAAATCGTGACGTTCATAATTGAAAAAGACATACAACTTTTTTTTACATGTCTTCGAATGAGATAAAACATAATTAAAATAGAAGATTTTCAAAGTTAATATCTTTCGAGTGCAAAATGGGAATAGTTCAAATATTTAGTTATTACCATTACTATCAGGAAAACTACATTTGTAATATCATTTTTTGGACTGAATTTTATTTTGGAGTTAGAAATTATTCAACTTTTTTCACGTATCTTAAAATAACATGAAATATATTTGCGGCTCTACCAATCGTACTCTATGCTTGCTCATAGTCACGACGCGGCTTTCCCACTGGTACTCTATGGTAAGCTATCGACACTACCTAGTTTATTGCATGTATTAAATCAGTATTTTTTAAGCAGTGGAGGGATAAACTCATAATTCATATCTTTAAAAACAGTGAATATGAAGCATTTTAAGAAAGTGTGTTCACATAATAGTGTTATTGTAGCATTGAATGCTGACAAGGAGAAGTATTTGAACTATGAAACAAGTACAAGTGGTAGCACTATCGGAACAGTATGCGTGCGTTGTCATGACAGCAAGGAATTCAATTTTTTGTAGTACCAAAACAATTCCATTGCACAAATGGTGGATATGCGAAAGTATCATTTCCAGAGAAGTTAGCACCCAAAGAGAATGCTAACATAAAAATAACAGTTGATGAAGAGAGGTATCTTCTTGCTACTGCTTCTGGTAACATGCTACCTGTTGATAGAACCTATCGTCATCTTTCAGCTATTAGCATTCAAATAAAAGCAAAGGGGAAAAGAAAGCCCTACTCTTCTACTAATATCATATACCACACTTTTTCTACGTGCCGGAACTTTTACCTGTGTAAAAATAATGTGATAATAGACAGTGAAATTGCCAGAAAAACAAAAAGGGCATTGGGAGAAAATATCACTAAGGAATATAAACATGAATCAAGGAAAAACAAAGTGCCAGCAAACATCACTACCATTGATCAAACAGTCAATGAACCTAATAATAGCAAAGATGAAATGCATATTGAACCTGTGGATAACCCCCCAGTAAAAATGTGTTCACATGATAGTGTTATTGCAGCATTGAGTGCTGACAAGTAGAAGTATTGGAACTATGAAACAAGTACAAGTGGCAGCACTATCGAGAACGTATGCATGCTTTGTCATGACAGTGAGAGTTTAGATTTCTTTGGAGTACCCAAGAATTTCCATTGTATAAATTCTGGATATACAAAAGTAACGTTTCCAGAGATGATTGCACTCAAAGTGAATGCCAACATAAAAATAATAGTTGATGAAGAGGGGCATCTTCTTGTTAATGGTTATGGTAACAAGCTACCTATTGATAGATCCCATCTTCATCTTTTAGGTATTAGCATTCGAATGGAAGCAAAGGCGAAAAGAAAGGCCTACTCTTCTACTAATATCATAAACCATATCTTGTCTACGTGCCGGAACTGTTACCTGTTTAAAAATAATGTTTTAATAGACAGTAAAATTGCCAGGAAAATAAAAAAGGCTTTGGTAGAAAATATCATTAAGGAATATAAAGATGAATCGATAAAAACAAAGTGCCAGCAAAGGTTACTACCATCATTGATCAAACAGTCAATGAACCAAATAATACCAAAGACGAAACGCATTATGAACCTGTCGTTGACACACCAGTAAAAATTGTGTATGACTCAAAATTGAATAATGATTATTCTACTGATTACGAACTAAGAGAAGACAATAGCTACAGTATCAAGAGAGAGCATGGGCAACTATTTTATGGAGCAGATTCAAAATGTCCAAAGTTGTTCATTGATATTAACAATGTATAATAATATAGTTTTTTTTGTATTAATATTCTACATGACATTATTTCATTAAAAATATATTATGCATTACATTGTTATGTGTTCATTATTTTTAGAGTATGCTAGCATATCAAACGTTTAGAATGTCTATTAAAACATCGGAGATGTAAGAAAAGGAATTCGCATACATTATATTTCGGATAGATAGGTTAACATGGTGAAAATCTAAGTATCAGAATGAATAAATTCTTTATCGACACCTTTTGTCGGATATATCAAGATAAAATTGATCAACTCTAAGTATCAGAGCAAATAGATTCTTTATCAACATACTTTGCCGGATATGTCAGTTAACATTATCAAAACCTAAGTGTCAGAGTGATTAAATCCTGTATCAACATCTATTGTCAGGTACATGGGATAACATTGATAAAGTCTAAGTATCAGAGTGAATAAATTTTTTTCTATCAACATCTTTGTCAGATACATCAGATAAAAATTGACTAAATTTAAGTATCGGATTTAATAAATTCTTTATCAACATCATTTGTCGGATACTTTGGATAAAATTTTCAAAATCTATATATTACAGGGAATAAATTCTTTATCAACTTCCTTTGTCCGATACATTAGACGAAATAAAAAATCTAAGCATCAGAGTGAATAAATACATTATCAGCATCTAAGTATCAGAGTGAATAAATCCAATATCTTTCATCAGATACATCGGATAACATTATCAAAATCTAAGTATCAGAGGGATTAAATCATCTCTCGATTCAGTGAAATGTTGTAAGATCCTTTTGATACTAAGAAATAGCTGTATAGTTGAATTTGTTCTATACAAAAGTACTTTTTCTATAAGTTTCGATACTCAGCCAACAGTTAATGGTGTTATGAACCTGCTAGTAGTAACTGTGTCTCTGAAAATTCCTTTTCTTACATCTCTGACTTTTTAATAAACATTCTAAACGTTTGACTTGCTAGCGTACCCTAAAAATAATGGTAATATAAAAAAAGTAATACATAAAATATTTTTATTGAAATAACAATATGTTGAATATTAACATAAAAATATGTTACATACATTATTGTACATTATTAATATCACTGAACAACTTAGGACATTTTGAATCTGCTCCATAAAATATTTCATCATGTTCTCTCTTGATAGTGTAGCTACTCACTTTTCTTACTTCGTAACCAGTAGAATAATCACTATTCCATTTTGAGTCATACACAATTTTTACTGGGATGTCACCTACAGGTTCAATATTGGTTTCATCTTTGGTATTATTAGGTTCATTGGGTATATAATCAATAGTAGTAATAATGTTCACTTGCGCCTTATTTTCCATCAATTTATCGTCATATTCATTAGTGATATTGTCTGCAAATGCCCTTGTTATTTTGCTAACGATTTCACTGTCTATTCTCACATTGTGTTTACACAGGTAACAGTTCTGGCACGTAGACAAGATATGATTTATTACATTTGTGCAGCAGTTGGCCTTTCTTTTCCCCTTTGCTTTCATTTTAATACTAATACCAGAACGATGGCAATAGAATCTATCAACAGGTAACTCGCTACCAAAACCATTAGCAAGAAGCTGCCCATCTTCATCAAATATTATTTTTATGTTGGCATTCTCTTTTAGCACAATCATTTCTGGTGTTCTCACTCTAGCATATCCATCATAAGCAATCTTGAATAGTTTCGGTAGTCCAAAGAAATTTAGCTTTTCGCTGTCATGACAACGCACACATACATTTCCAATAAGATCTCTATTAAAGCTTGTTTCATAGTTCAAATATCGATCTTTGTCAGCATTCAACGCAAGAATGATTTTATCATGTGTACACACTTTCTTTGAATAATTCAGATTCACTTTTTTTCTAAATACGATGCAGGTGTTTATCCTTCCAATGTGTGAAAATTAGTGATTTAATACATGCATTAAACTATGCAGTGTCGATAACCTGCCATAAAGTTTCACTGGGACAGCTGCATAGTGTCTATAAGCAACCATAAAGTATCATTGATACAGCCGCATAAATAAATATAAATAAATAAATAAAAACCTATTTCTATTTGTGTATCAATCAATTTCTAAGACTTCATCTTATTATTTGTAGCCTACAAAAGATGCTGATAAAGAATTTAATCACTCTGTTACTAAAATTAATTAAAAAAACTTTTTCTACAAAATAAGTTTTCAAAGAAAAGTAAAGGACTCCATTAAACATATAATAAGCAAAAATAAAATCAAATAATCAAGCGTGAAACTACCAAAAATCAGCAATGATAAATAAATGAAACCCAAAACGAACAGAAATTACAATAATTAAACGAGTCAAACTCAAAACGAGCAGAAATTAACATAAATTGGGCGCAAAACCCCTATGCCTTCCCATGGCCAGAACAAAATTTGCAGTTTACTGAAAAAATACAAATGAATGTGCATTGTCAGTTTAATATGCATATACTGATATTTAGTAATCAAAATGTTAATATTATTTTAATTTATTAAAGTTATAAAAGTAAAAACATTTATCTCATTTTTTGTTTAATGGAGTTCTTTACATTTCTTTGAAAAACTTATTTTGTGGAAAACGTTTTTTTAATTAATTTCTGTTCGTTTTATATTGACATAGTCTTTTCAGGGAAAAAGAAAATAATACTTTGAATCTTTTCATTTTCGAAGACTTTATATTTTGGCCTGCTATTTGTGTGCCGGAGAAAATTTTTCAGCAATTTTTAACAGCATACACCCTTTTAAAAATCTGGACATAAATAGTACTGTTTAATTTCGTTTCATAATTCCTCTAGTTGACTTGTAATGGAAAACTTGATACCATTCGCAAGAAAATCTGTTTACTTTCTTTGATAGGTTGGATACGCTTACACTATTTGGATTTGGTTAAATTTTAAGAGCAGAAGTAGCCCCAAACGTTTGAACATAATACCCTCAGTCGTTCTTGGGATACTGCTGAGATGCCTTATTGGGAATTAGCATTATCACATTGCATTTTAATTTAATCTTAAGTCAATATTTAGTTTTTAAACATATAAAAATTGGATTTGAGGAAGACTAAAATCTATTCTATAAATCATATACAACAACTTTCTATATAAACCTTATATGCGCACAGGGCATAACCTACAACCCTTGCACTGAGGGCTCTGAGGGGTTTATCATCCTAAAAGACCTAATTTCCAAAACTTTCAACTACGTTGAACAAAATGGATATCTCAAAATTTTGATTGGATGTGTTTGGGAAAATGGTGGGCGTGAGAGGGGCGTTTGTCACTATTAAATCACTTTCAACTATTAAAAAGACACTAGCCCCTTCATTTTCCAATTGAATCAGCCCTTTTGAAGTTTCTACGACAACGCTTTCAATAAAAAATTTATGTGCCCCCAGGGCATACCTTACAACCCCTGCCGTGAGGGCTATGGGGGGAGGGGTTTTCAACCTTAAAGAACTAATTTCCTAAACTTTTAACTACGTTGAATAAAATGGCTATCTAAAAATTTTGATTGGACGTGTTTTGGGAAAAGGTAGGCGAGAGAGGGGGGTTAGTTGCCACTTTTGACTATTAAAAATGGTATTAGTCCTTTGACTTTCAAATCGAATGAGCCCTTTTTCAAGTTTCTACGACAAAGATTTCAATAAAAACCTTATATGCCCCCAGGGCATAACTTATAATCCTTGCCCTGAGGGTTGTGGGGGAGTGTCTGTATCAGTGTGTGTGTCTTCTCTTTGTGTGTGTTGTCTCTGTGTGTTTGTCGTCACTCCGAGTGTGTGTCGTCTCTCTATGTGTGTCGTCTCTGTGTGTGTGTCGTCTGTGTGTGTGTGTTGTCTCTATGTGTAAATCGTCACTTTGTGTGTGTCGTCTCTGGTTGTGTGTCGTCTCTCTGTGTGTGTGTGTGTCGTATCTGTGTGGGTGTCGTCTCTGTGCGTGTATCTTCTCTCTGTGTGTTGTCGTCTCTGTGTTTGTGTCGTCGCTGTGAGTGTGTCGTCGCTATGTGTGTGTGTCGTCTCTCTGTGTGTGTGTTATCTCTGTGTGCGTGTTGTCTCTGTGCTTGTTGTCTTTGTGTGTGTGTCATCTCTGTGCGTGTATCGTCTCTATGTGTGTTTCGTATCTGTGTGTGTGTCGTCTCTTTGTGTGTGTTGTCTCTATGTGTGTATCGTCTCTGTGTGTGTGTCATCTCTGTGTGTGTGTTGTCTCTGTGTGTGTGCGTCCTTTCTGTGTGTGTGTTATCTCTGTGTGTGTGTCGTCTCTGTGTGTGTGTCGTCTATGTGTGTGTGTCTTCTCTCTCTGTGTCTGTGTGTGTGTCATCTCGGTGTGCGTGTCGTCTCTGTGCGTGTGTCTTCGCTATGTGTGTGTCGTCTCTGTGTGTGTGTGTTGTCTCTGTGTGTATTGTCTCTGTGTGTGTGTCTCGTCTCACTGTGCGAGTGTCGTATCTATGTGTGTTTCGTCTCTGTGTGTGTGTGTCATCTCTGTGTGTGTGTGTGTCGTCTCTGTGTGTGTGTGTGATGGTGTGTGTGTGTGAACATCAATGCTCAAGGTAAAAGTTTGAATCAAACACTTTTAGCATATCGAGTGTCCTTACTGAAAAACTACTGCATTAAAAAAAAAAAAAATTTATCATACGACCTAAATTATTTCATAAGATAAGCCAGCACTCATAAACGATCCATTTGAAATTCTGCTAACAACATCGATTCTCAAGTGGAAAGTTGGAATCAAACACTTTTAGGATATCGAGCGTCCTTAATAAAATACTACTGCTTTAAAAAAAAATTAAATTGATCATAAGACCTAAATTATTTCATCAGATATGCGAGAACTCATAAACGATACTTTTGAAATTCTTCTAACAACATCGATTCTCAAGGTAAAAGTTTGAATCAAACACTTTTAGGATATTGAGTGTCCTTACTAAAAACTACTGCATTAAAAAAAATAAACTATCATGCGACATGAATTAGTTCATCCAAGACAGGTCAGCACTCATAAACGATCCTTTTGAAATTCTGCTAACAACATCGATTATCAAGGTAAAAGTTTGAAACAGACACTTTTAGGATATCGAGTGTCCTTACTAAAAAACTACTGCATTAAAAAAATAAATTAAATTGATCATATGACCTAAATTATTTCATCAGATATGCCAGCACTTATGAACGATCCTTTTGAAATTCTGCTAAAAACATCGATGCTCAAGGTAAAAGTTTGAATCAAACACTTTTAGGATATCGAGTGTCCTTACTAAAAACTACTGCATTAAAAAAAAATTAAATTGATCATTCGACCTAAATTATTTCATTTTCTTGTAGGCGTGAATGTATGGTTGAATGTAAAAATGCTTGCCAGCTTTTTTCGCAATGTCTACGTGTAACTCTAATCTCACAGGCGTGAATGTATGGTTGAATGTAAAAATGCTTGCCAGCTTTTTTCGAAATGTCCACGTGTCACTCTAATCTCACAGGCGTGAATGTATGGTTGAATGTAAAAATGCTTGCCAGCTTTTTTCACAATGTCCACATGTAACTCTAATCTCACAGGCGTGAATGTATGGCTGGATGTAAAAGTGCTTCCCAGCTTTTTTCACAATGTCAACGTTTAACTCTAATCTCACAGGCGTGAATGTATGGTTGAATGTAAGAATGCTTGCCAGCTTTTTTCGCAATGTCCACGTATAACTCTAATCTCACAGGTGTGAATGTATTGTTGAATGTAAAAATGCTTGCCATCTTTTTTCTCAATGTCCACGTGTAACTCTAATCTCACAGGCGTGAATGTATGGTTGAATGTAAAAATGCTTGCCAGCTTTTTTCGCAATGTCCACGTGTAACTCTAATCTCACAGGCATGAATGTATGGTTGAATGTAAAAATGCTTACCAGCTTTTTTGCAATGTTTAGTAACCGGAGGGAAATCCCCGCTTGTTTGGAAAGGTATCAGCGGGACATAAGAAAATAGCACTTATTTTCAAAACGTGTTTAATCACGTGTAGAAGTCCCAAAGAATAACATAGGAAGGAAAATAGCGCTATAGAAGAGCATGGGAGGGAACATAAACCCTTAGAATAGCATAGGAAGGAATATAGCGCGATAGAATAGCATGGGAGGGAACATAAACCCTTATATTACAATGGGAAGGAATTCAAGCTCTTATAAGATCATAAGATGGAACATTCACGCTTATAATAACAAAGGATGGAGCATGAGTATTTAGAATAGCCTAGGAGGTAACAGAAAACCTTATAAGAGATTGGGAGGGAACATAAGCTCATAGAATAGCATGAGAGGAACCAAAAACCCTTGGAATAGCATGAGAGGGAGCATAAATACTTAGAATAACATGGGAGGGAACATAAACCCTTAGAATAGCATGGGAAGGACCATAAGCCCTTAGAATAGCATGGGAGGGAACATAAACCCTTAGAATAGCACGGGAAGGAACATAGCGTGCTAGAATAGCATGGGAAGGAACATAGCGTGCCCAAATAACATGGGAAGGAACATAGTCGGCTAGAATAGCACAAGAAGGAACATGGCGTGCTAGAAATGGAACATAGGACTCTACTAACCTAATTCTTTCAATGTTTTCGTGTGCATATGGTTCTTCATGACCAAGGACTTAGGCATTTATGTTTCAAACCAATCAGAAAAAACGATTTTAGTGCTTTTCCGGGCCGATTTTTGGGTGATTCCACGCCCCTAAACTAAAAGTGTTTTTCGCATATTAGGGTCCACTTTGTCCAGGAGTTTACGGGTGGATATTTCAAGCTGTTTAGAAAAAAATTCCTTGTTTTATGAGAACCAACATTTTTTTCTGTTTTTCTTTCTTTATTGCGGTCTTCTTAGCACAAGGACCTAACGATATTTTGACGTTATTTCCTTGTGCTACATTTAGGTCCGTTATTTGACGTTATTTTGACGATATTTTGACGTTATGCCCTTGTGCTAAAGTTAGGTCCGTTATTTTGACGTTATTTTGACGTTAGGTTCTTGTGCTATAGATAGGTCCGTTAGGTCCGTTATTTCGACGATATTTTGACGTTAGGTCCTTGTGCTATAGTTAGATCTGTTAGGTCCGTTATTTTGACGTTAGGTCCTTGTGCTTTAGTTAGGTCCGTTAGGTCCTAACAGTAGTAATCAATGTTATACTTTGCTTGCCTGTATAGCAATCTCCATGTTATTTGCTTGCCTGTATAGGACCATGTTATTTGCTTGCCTGTATAGGAATTCCACATTCCATGGCACCTTTCCATGCCAGATTACCAGACTAGTTATTAGGAAAGGTTTTTTAGGGAAAGCTGTCTATCATCCGTGTGTTATCCACAGTTCCATTTTTGAAGTCGGTGGAAACAGTTTGACGTGTTCGGTGAGATTACGTTCCTTGGCGTTTGATAGACATTTGCAAAAAAGGGGTAATTAGTGATTGGATAATTTTTTAACGTGAAATCTCTGAATAAAATATTTTTGGAGCATGTACTTGACGATGGATAAAAGGTTTAAGGTGATTATCAATTACGAGCAAGCATCCCCCCACTGGTTCCTGGCAGTAGGCTACGCATATCAAATTGCTGTACTGTGGGTTAGGTAACATGATTAAACACGCTTTTACAATCGGAATTCATTGATTGACATTTGCAAAAAAGGGGTAATTAGTGATTGGATAATTTTTTAACGTGAAGGGTCAATTTTGGAGGGAAAACCAAAAATACTCAGAATCGAAAATAAATGGGATCAGCGTCAAGGAGAAGGCTCAGAGGCCCTTCGTTCCACCATTTCTGAGAGCCGAGGAGGGGGGGGGGTCAGTTTTTGAGGGAAAGCTAAAAAGCCACAGAATCGAAAATAACTGGGAACTGCCTCAAGGAGAAGGCTCAGCGGCCCATCTTGCCACCAATACTGAGGACCGGGGAGGGGGGGGTCAATTTTGGAGGGAAAACCAAAAATACTCAGGATCGAAAATAAACGGGATCTGCCTCAAGGGGAAGGCTCAGCAGCCCCTCCTGCCCCAAATTCTGAGGGAAGGGGAGGGGGGTCAATTTTGGATGCACAACCCAAAATACTCATAATCAACAATACATGGGATCGGTCGCAAGGGGACGACTCAGCGGCTCCTCCTTCCCCCATATCTGTGGGCAGGGGGGGGGGGTTAATGTTTGCGGGACAACCAAAAATACTCAGAATCGAAAATAAACGGGATTTGAATTTCTTTCGTTGAAATGCAAGAGTTGGAATATTTCAGTAGTGACTTGTTGTGCTTTACCTTGTCACAGTTCCATTCTCTTGATTTTTCGAAGTTCATTTTGAATTTCTGTCGTGAAATGCGAGAGTTGGAATATTTCAGTAGTGTTTTGTTGTGCTTTACCTTGTCACAGTTACATTCTGTTGATTTTTATAGTTCATTTTGAATTTCTTTCATTGAAATGCAAGAGTTGGAATATTTCAGTAGTGTTTTGTTGTGCTTTACCTTGTCACAGTTATATTCTCTTAATTTTTCAATGTTCATTTTGAATTTCTTTCGTGAAATGCAAGAATTGGAATATTTCAGTAGTGTCTTGTCGTGGTTTATCTTGTCACAGCTACATTCTCATGATTTTTCAAAGTTCATTTTTAATTTCCGTCGTGAAATGCAACAGTTGGAATATTTCAGTAGTGTCTTGTTGTGCTTTACCTTTTCACAGTTACATTCTCTTGATTTTTCGAAGTTCATTTTGATTTTCTGTCGTGAAATGCAAGAGTTGGAATATTTCAGTAGTGTTTTGTTGTGCTTTACCTTGTCACAGTTACATTCTGTTGATTTTCATAGTTCATTTTGAATTTCTTACAATTGAAATGCAAGAGTTGGAGTATTTCAGTAGTGTTTTGTTGTGCTTTACCGTGTCACAGTTACATTCTGTTGATTTTCATAGTTCATTTTGAATTTCTTTCATTGAAATGCAAGAGTTTGAATATTTCAGGAGTGTTTTTTTGCGCTTTAACTTGTCACAGTTACATTCTCTTGATTTTCATAGTTCATTTTGAATTTCTTTCATTGAAATGCAAGAGTTGGAATATTTCAGTAGTGCTTTGTTGTGCTTTACCTTGTCACAGTTACATTCTCTTAAATTTTTAAAGTTTATTTTGAATTTCTTTCACGAAGTGCAAGAAATGGAATATTTCAGTAGTGTCTTGTCGTGGTTTACCTTGTCACAGCTACATTCTCATGATTTTTCAAAGTTCATTTTGGATTTCTTTCGTTGAAATGCAAGAGTTGGAATATTTCAGTAGTGACTTGTTGTGCTTTACCTTGTCACAGTTACATTCTCTTGATTTTTCGAAGTTCATTTTGAATTTCTGTCGTGAAATGCAAGAGTTGGAATATTTCAGTAGTGTTTTGTTGTGCTTTACCTTGTCACAGTTACATTCTGTTGATTTTCATAGTTCATTTTGAATTTCTTTCATTGAAATGCAAGAGTTGGAATATTTCAGTAGTGTTTTGTTGTGCTTTACCTTGTCACAGTTACATTCTCTTAATTTTTCAAAGTTCATTTTGAATTTCTTTCGTGAAATGCAAGAATTGGAATATTTCAGTAGTGTCTTGTCGTGGTTTACCTTGTCACAGCTACATTCTCATGATTTTTCAAAGTTCATTTTGAATTTCTGTCGTGAAATGCTAGAGTTGGAATATTTCAGTAGTGACTTGTTGTGCTTTACCTTGTCACAGTTACATTCTCTTGATTTTTTGAAGTTCATTTTGAATTTCTGTCGCGAAATGCAAGAGTTGGAATATTTCAGTAGTGTTTCGTTGTGCTTTACCTTGTCACAGTTACAGTCTATTTATTTTCATAGTTCATTTTTAATTTCTTTCATTGAAATGCAAGATTTGTAATATTTCATTAGTGTTTTGTTGTGATTTACATTGTCAAAGTTAAATTCTGTTGATTTTCATAGTTCATTTTGAATTTTGTTCATTGAAATGCAAGAGTTGGAATATTTCAGTAGTGTTTTTTTGTGCTTTACCTTGTCACAGTTACATTCTCTTGATTTTTCGAAGTTCCTTTTGAATTTCTGCCGTGAAATGCAAGAGTTGGAATATTTCAGTAGTGTTTTGTTGTGCTTTACCTTGTCACAGTTACATTCTGTTGATTTTCATAGTTTATTTTGAATTTCTGTCGTAAAATGCAAGAGTTGGAATATTTCAGTAGTGACTTGTTGTGCTTTACCTTGTCACAGTTACATTCTCTTGATTTTTCGAAGCTCATTTTGAATTTCTGTCCCGAAATGCAAGAGATGGAATATTTCAGTAGTGTTTTTGTTGTGCTTTACCTTGTCACAGTTACATTCTGTTGATTTTCATATTTCCTTTTGTATTTCTTTCATTGAAATGCAAGAGTTGGAATATTTCAGTAGTGTTTTGTTGTGCTTTACCTTGTTACAGTTACATTCTGTTGATTTTCATAGTTCATTTTGAATTTCTTTTATTGAAATGCAAGAGTTGTAATATTTCATTAGTGTTTTGTTGTGCTTTACCTTGTCACAGTTACATTCTCTTAATTTTTAAAAGTTCATTTTTAATTTCTTTCGTGAAATGCAAGAATTGGAATATTTCAGTAGTGTCTTGTCGTGGTTTACCTTCTCACGGCTACATTCTCATGATTTTTCAAAGTTCATTTTGAATTTCTGTCGTGAAATGCAAGAGTTGGAATATTTCAGTAGTGACTTGTTGTGCTTTACCTTGTCACAGTTACATTCTCTTGATTTTTCGAAGTTCATTTTGAATTTCTGTCGTGAAATGCAAGAGTTGGAATATTTCAGTAGTGTTTTGTTGTGCTTTACCTTGTCACAGTTACATTCTGTTGATTTTCATAGTTCATTTTGAATTTCTTTCATTGAAATGCAAGAGTTGGAATATTTCAGTAGTGTTTTGTTGTGCTTTACCTTGTCACAGTTACATTCTCTTAATTTTTCAAAGTTCATTTGGAATTTCTTTCGTGAAATGCAAGAATTGGAATATTTCAGTAGTGTCTTGTCGTGGTTTACCTTGTCACAGCTACATTCTCATGGTTTTTCAAAGTTCATTTTGAATTTCTGTCGTGAAATGCAAGAGTTGGAATATTTCAGTAGTGACTTGTTGTGCTTTACCTTGTCACAGTTACATTCTCTTGATTTTTCGAAGTTCATTTTGAATTTCTGTCGTGAAATGCAAGAGTTGGAATATTTAAGTTGTGTTTTGTTGTGCTTTACCTTGTCACAGTTACATTGTGTTGATTTTCATAGTTCATTTTGAATTTCTTTCATTGAAATGCAAGAGTTGGAATATTTCAGTAGTGTTTTGTTGTGCTTTACCTTGTCACAGTTACATTCTCTTAATTTTTAAAAGTTCATTTTAAATTTCTGTCGTGAAATGCAAGAATTGGAATATTTCAGTAGTGTCTTGTCGTGGTTTACCTTGTCACGGCTACATTCTCATGATTTTTCAAAGTTCATTTTGAATTTCTTTCGTTGAAATGCAAGAGTTGGAATATTTCAGTAGTGAATTGCTGTGCTTTACCTTGTCACAGTTACATTCTCTTGATTTTTCCAAGTTCATTTTGAATTTCTGTCGTGAAATGCAAGAGTTGGAATATTTCAGTAGTGTTTTGTTGTGCTTTACCTTGTCACAGTTACATTCTGTTGATTTTCCTAGTTCATTTTGAATTTCTTTCATTGAAATGCAAGAGTTGGAATATTTCAGTAGTGTTTTGTTGTGCTTTACCTTGTCACAGTTACATTCTCTTAATTTTTCAAAGTTCATTTTGAATTTCTTTCGTGAAATGCAAGAATTGGAATATTTCAGTAGTGTCTTGTAGTGGTTTAACTTGTAACAGCTACATTCTCATGATTTTTAAAAATTCATTTTGAATGTTTTTCAGTAAGGACACTCGATATCCTAAAAGGGCTTGATTCAAATTTTTACATTGATTATATATGTTGTTAGCAGAATTTCAAAAAAGGAACGTTATGAGTGTTGGTGTATTTGATTAGATAATTTAGGACGAATGATCAAGTTGATTTATTTTTTTATTCAGTAGTTTTTCAGAAAGGACACTCGATATCCTAAAAGTGTCTGATTAAAACTTTTACCTTGAGCATCGATATTGTTAGCAGAATTTCAAAACGGATCGTTTATGAGGGCTGGCGTATCTGATGAAATAATTTAGTTCGTATGATCTTTTTAATTTATTTTTTAATTCAGTAGTTTTTCAGTAAGGACACTCGATATCCTAAAAGTGTTTGATTCAAACTTTTACCTTGAGCATCGATGTTATTAGCAGAATTTCAAAAAAAAATCGTTTATGAGTGCTGGCGTATCTGATGAAATAATTTAGGTCATATGATCAATTTAATTTATTTTTTAATTCAGTAGTTTTTCAGTAAGGACACTCGATATCCTAAAAGTGTTTGATTCAAACTTTTACCTTTAGCATCTATGTTTTTAGCAGAATTTAAAAAATGATCGTTTATGAGTGCTGGCGTATCTGATGAAATAATTTAGGTTGTATGATCAATTTAATTTATTTTTTAATTCAGTAGTTTTTTTCAGTAAGGACACTCGATATCCTAAAAGTGTTTGATTCAAACTTTTACCTTGAGAATATCGACATAGCTTTATTTCATTTTTTAAGGTTAATTTAGACGAGGTTACGTGCACGTACGTAACCTCGTCTAAATTAACCTTAAAAAATGAAATAAAGCTATGTCGACTTTGCATATTTTCTCTTTGTTTGTTGTCTTTGTGTGTGTGTGTGTGTGTGTGTGTGTGTTTGTGTGTGTTTGCGTGTGTGTGTGTGTTTGTGTGTGTGTGTGTTTGTGTGTGTGTGTGTGTGTGTGTGTGTATGTGTGTCTGTGTGTGTGTGTGTGTGTGTGTGTGTGTGTGTGTGTGTGTGTGTGTGTGTGTGTGTGTGTGTGTGTGTGTGTGTGTGTGTGTGTGTGTGTGTGTGTGTGTGTGTGTGTGTGTGTGTGTGTGTGTGTGTGTGTGTGTGTGTGTGTGTGTGTGTGTGTGTGTGTGTGTGTGTGTGTGTGTGTGTGTGTATGTGTGTGTGTGTGTGTGTGTGTGTGTGTCGTCTCTATGTGAGTGTGTCGTCTCTGTTTTTTGTGTCTTCTCTGTATGTTTGTCGTCTCTATGTGTGTGTCGCCTCTGTGTATATGTCGTCTCTGTGTGTGTGTCGTCTCTGTGTGTGTGTAGTCTCTATGTTTGTGTCTTTCGTCTCTGTTTGTGTGTCATGTCTGTGCGTTTGTCCTCTCCGGGTGTGAGTCGTATATTTTTTTCTCTCGTATCTATGTGTTTGTCGTCTGTGTGTGTGTGTGTGTCGTCTCTCTATGTGTCTTGTCTCAGTGTGTGTGTCGTATGTCTGTATGTGTGTGAATGTGTAGTTTCTATGTGTAATTCGTCACTTTATGTCGTCTCTGTGTGTGTTTCGTCTCTGTGTGTGTGTCGTCTCTGTATGAGTGTCGTCTCTGTGTTTGTGTGTGTGTGTGTATGTGTGTGTGTGTGTGTGTGTGTGTGTGTATGTGTGTGTGTCTCTGTGTTTGTGTGTGTGTGTGTTTGTGTGTGTGTGTTTGTGTGTGTGTGTGTGTGTGTTGTCTCTATGCATGTGTCGTCTCTATGTATGTTTAGTATCTGTGCGTGTGTTCTCTCTGTGTGCGCGTTGTATTGAGTGTCATTACTAAAAAAACTACAGTATTAAAAAAAAAAATTAAATTGATCATACGACCTAAATTATTTCATCTGATACGCCATGTCTTGTCTCTCTGTTTGCGTTGACTCCGTGTGTGTGTTTCGTCTTTGTGTGTGTGTCATCTCTTTGTTTCGGTTCTGTGGGTTTGTCCTTTCTATGCGCGATTCTTCTCTTTGTGTCTGTCGTCCCTGTGGGTTTTTCCTCTGTGTTTGCGTGGACTCTGTGTGTGTGTCGTATCTGTGAGTATGTCGTATCTGTGTGGGTGTTGCCTCTGTGTTTGTTGTCTTTGTGTGTGTGTGTGTGTCGTCTCTATGTGAGTGTGTAGTCTCTGTTTTTGTCTATTCTCTGTATGTTTGTCGTCTCTATATGTGTGTCACCTCTGTGTATGTGTCGTCTCTGTGTGTGTTTCGTCTCTGTGTGTGTGTCGTCTCTGTGTCTGTGTCAACGCTCCAATCTGAACACTGACTAAGACCCCAATTCTGAGCTAGTGAATTTCAACCATTCAGGCTGGTGGACTAAGACCCCAATTCTGAATTAGTGAATTTCAACCATTCAGGCTGGTGGACTAAGACCCCAAGTCTCAGCTAGTGTATTTCCACCATTCAGGCTGGTGGACTAAGACCTCAATACTGAGCTAGTGGATTTCCGCCATTCAAGCTGGTGGACTGGGATCCAACAACATCGATTCTCAAGGTAAAAGTTTGAATCAAACATTTTTAGGATATCGAGTGTCCTTACTGAAAAAAACTACTGAATTAAAAAAGAAATTAAATTGATCATACGACCTAAATTATTTCATCAGATACGCCAGCACTCATAAACGATCCTTTTGAAATTCTTCTAACAGCATCGATTCACAAGGTAAAAGTTTGAATCAAACACTTTTATAATATCGAGTGTCGTTACTAAAAAACTACTGAATTAAAAAAATAAATTAAATTGATCATATGAGCAAAATAATTTCATCTGATACTCCAGAACTCATAAACGATACTTTTTTGAAATTCTGCTAATGACATCGATGCTCAAGGTAAAAGTTTGAATCAAACACTTTTAGGATATCGAGTGTCCTTACTGAAAAACTACTGAATTAAAAAATCAATTAAATTGATCATACGAACTAAATTATTTTATCAGATACGCCAGCCCTCATAAACGATCCTTTTTGAAATTCTGCTAACAATATCGATGATCAAGGTAAAAGTTTTAATCAGACACTTTTAGGATATCGAGTGTCCCTACTGAAAAACTACTGAATTAAAAAATAAATTAAATTGATCATACGACCTTAATTATTTCATCAGAAACGCCAGCACTCATAAACGTTCCTTTTTTGAAATTCTGCTAACAGCATAGATGCTCAAGGTAAAAGTTTGAATCAAACACTTTTAGGATATCGAGTGTCCTTACTGAAAAAAATTCAAAATGAATTTTGAAAAATCATGAGAATGTAGCTGTGACAAGGTAAACCACGACAAGACACTACTGAAATATTCCAATTCTTGCATTTCACGAAAGAAATTCAAAATGAACTTTGAAAAATTAAGAGAATGTAACTGTGACAAGGTAAAGCACAACAAGTCACTACTGAAATATTCCAACTCTTGCATTTCACGACAGAAATTCAAAATGAACTTTAAAAAATCATGAGAATGTAGCTTTGACATGGTAAACCACGACAAGACACTACTGAAATATTCCAATTCTTGCATTTCACGAAAAAAATTCAAAATGAACTTTGAAAAATTAAGAGAATGTAACTCTGACAAGGTAAAGCACAACAAAAATCTACTGAAATATTCCAACTCTTGCATTTCAATGAAAGAAATTCAAAATGAACTATGAAAATCAACAGAATGTAACTGTGACAAGGTAAAGCACAACAAAACACTACTGAAATATTCCAACTCTTGCTTTTCAATGAACGAAATTCAAAATGAGCTATGAAAATCAACAGAATGTAACTGTGACAAGGTAAAGCACAACAAAACACTACTGAAATATTCCAACTCTTGCATTTCAATGAAAGAAATTCAAAATAAACTATGAAAATCAACAGAATGTAAGTGTGACAAGGTAAAGCACAACAAAACACTACTGAAATATTCCAACTCTTGCATTTCACGACAGAAATTCAAAATGAACTTAGAAAAATCAAGAGAATGTAACTGTGACAAAGTAAAGCACAACAAGTCACTACTGAAATATTCCAACTCTTGCATTTCCCGACAGAAATTCAAAATGAACTTTGAAAAATCATGAGAATGTAGCTGTGACAAGGTAAACCACGACAAGACACTACTGAAATATTCCAATTCTTGCATTTCACGAAATAAATTCAAAATGAACTTTGAAAAATTAAGAGAATGTAACTTTGACAAGGTAGCACAAAAAAACACTACTGAAATATTCCAACTCTTGCATTTCAACGAAAGAAATTTAAAATGAACTTTGAAAATCAACAGAATGTAACTGTGACAAGGTAAAGCACAACAAAACACTACTGAAATATTCCCACTCTTGCATTTCACGACAGAAATTCAAAATAAACTTCGAAAAATCAAGAGAATGTAACTGTGACAAGGTAAAGCACAACAAGTCACTACTGAAATATTCCAACTCTTGCATTTCAAAGAAAGAAATCCAAAATGAACTTTGAAAAATCAAGAGAATGTAGCTGTGACAAGGTAAACCATGACAAGACACTACTAAAATATTCCAATTCTTGCATTTCAATGAAAGAAATTCAAAATGAACTTTGAAAAATCAAGAGAATGTAACTGTGACAAGGTAAAGCACAACAAAACACTACTGAAATATTCCAACTCTTGCATTTGAATGAAAGAAATTCAAAATGAACTATGAAAATCAACAGAATGTAACTGTGACAAGGTAAAGCACAACAAAACACTACTGAAATATTCCAACTCTTGCATTTCAATGAAATAAAATCAAAATGTATTAGGAAAATCAACAGAATGTAACTGTGACAAGGTAAAGCACAACAAAACACAACTGACATATTCCAAATCTTGCATTTCACTACAGAAATTCAAAATGAACTACGAAAAATCAAGAGAATGTAACTTTGACAAGGTAAAGCACAACAAGTCACTACTGAAATATTCCAACTCTTGCATTTCACGACAGAAATTCAAAATGAACTTTGAAAAATCATGAGAATGAAGCTATGACAAGGTAAACCAGGACAAGACACGACTGAAATATTCCAATTCTTGCATTTCACGAAAGAAATTCAAAATGAACTTTGAAAAATTAAGAGAATTTAAGTGTGACAAGGTAAAGCACAACAAAACACTACTGAAATATTCCAACTCTTGCATTTCAATGAAAGAAATTCAAAATGAACTCTGAAAATCAACAGAATGTAACTGTGACAAGGTAAAGCACAACAAAACTCTACTGAAATATTCTAACTCTTGCATTTCACGACAGAAATTCAAAATAAACTTCGAAAAATCAAGAGAATGTAACTGTGACAAGGTAAAGCACAACAAGTCACTACTGAAATATTCCAACTCTTGCATTTCAACGAAAGAAATCCAAAATGAACTTTGAAAAATCATGAGAATGCAGCTGTGACAAGGTAAACCATGACAAGACACTACTAAAATATTCCAATTCTTGCATTTCGCGAAAGAAATTCAAAATGAACTTTGAAAAATTAAGAGAATGTAACTGTGACAAAGTAAAGCACAACAAAACACTACTGAAATATTCCAACTCTTGCATTTGAATGAAAGAAATTCAAAATGAACTATGAAAATCAACAGAATGTAACTGTGACAAGGTAAAGCACAACAAAACACTACTGAAATATTCCAACTCTTGCATTTCAATGAAAGAAATTCAAAATGAACTATGAAAATCAACAGAATGTAACTGTAACAAGGTAAAGCACAACAAAACACTACTGAAATATTCCAACTCTTGCATTTCACGACAGAAATTCAAAATGAACTTCGAAAAATCAAGAGAATGTAACTGTGACAAGGTAAAGCACAACAAGTCACTACTGAAATATTCCAACTCTTGCATTTCACGACAGAAATTCAAAATGAACTTTGAAAAATCATGAGAATTAAGCTATGACAAGGTAAACCACGACAAGACACGACTGAAATATTCCAATTCTTGCATTTCACGAAAGAAATTCAAAATGAACTTTGAAAAATTAAGAGAATGTAACGGTGACAAGGTAAAGCACAACAAAACACTACTGAAATATTCCAACTCTTGCATTTCACGACAGAAATTCAAAATGAACTTCGAAAAATCAAGAGAATGTAACTGTGACAAGGTAAAGCACAACAAGTCACTACTGAAATATTCCAACTCTTGCATTTCAACGAAAGAAATCCAAAATGAACTTTGAAAAATCATGAGAATGTAGCTGTGACAAGGTAAACCACAACAAGTCACTACTGAAATATTCCAACTCTTGCATTTCGCGAAAGAAATTCAAAATGAACTTTGAAAAATTAAGAGAATGTAACTGTGACAAGGTAAAGCACAACAAAACACTACTGAAATATTCCAACTCTTATATTTCAATGAAAGAAATACAAAATGAACTATGAAAATCAACAGAATGTAACTGTGACAAGGTAAAGCACAACAAAACACTACTGAAGTATTCCAACTCTTGCATTTCACGACAGAAATTCAAAATGAACTTCGAAAAATCAAGAGAATGTAACTGTGACAAGGTAAAGCACAACAAGTCACTACTGAAATATTCCAACTCTTGCATTTCACGACAGAAATTCAAAATGAACTTTGAAAAATCATGAGAATGTAGCTGTGACAAGGTAAACCACGACAAGACACTACTGAAATATTCCAATTCTTGCATTTCACGAAAGAAATTCAAAATGATCTTTGAAACATTAAGAGAATGTAACTGTGACAAGGTAAAGCACAACAAAACACTACTGAAATATTCCAACTCTTGCATTTCAATGAAAGAAATTCAAAATGAACTATGAAAATCAACAGAATGTAACTGTGACAAGGTAAAGCACAACAAAACACTACTGAAATATTCCAACTCTTGCATTTCACGACGGAAATTCAAAATGAACTTCAAAAAATCAAGAGAATGTAACTGTGACAAGGTAAAGTACAACAAGTCACTACTGAAATATTCCAACTCTTGCATTTCAACGAAAGAAATCCAAATCCCGTTTATTTTCGATTCTGAGTATTTTTGGTTTTCCCTCCAAAATTGACCCCCCCCCGCCCGCCGCAGTGGGGGAAGGAGGGGCCTCTGAGCCTTGCCCTTGAGGCAGATCCCATTTATTTTCGTTTCTGAGTATTTTTGGTTTCCCCTCCAAAATTGACTCCCCCCTCCCCCGCCCTCAGAAATGGGGGAAGGAGGGGCCTCTGAGCCTTTTCCTTGAGGCAGATCCCGTTTATTTTCGATTCTGAGTATTTTTGGTTTTCCCTCCAAAATTGACCCCCCCTGCCCTCAGAAATGGGGGAAGGAGGGGCGTCTGAGCCTTCCCCTTGTGGCAGAACCCATTTATTTTCGATTCTGTGTTTTTTGGGCTTACCCTCCAAATTTGACCCCCCCCCTCCCCTGCCCTCAGAAATTGAGGAAGGCAGGGCCGCTGAGCCGTCCCCTTGCGGCATCTCCCATTTATTTTTGATTTTGAGTATTTTTTACTTTTCCTAAACAATTGACCCCCCCCTCCCCTGCCCTCAGAAATGGGGGGACTACGAGCCTCTGAGCCTTCGCCTTGAGGCAGATCCCATTTATTTTCGATTCTGAGTATTTTTGGTTTTCCCTCCAAAATTGACCCTTAACGTTAAAAAATTATCCAATCACTAATTATCCCTTTTTTGCAAATGTCAATCAATGAATTCCGATTGTAAAAGCGTGTTTAATCATGTTACCTAACCCACAGTACAGCAATTTGATATGCGCAGCCTACTGCCAGGAACCAGTGGGGGGATCCTTGCTCATAATTGCTAATCACCTTAACCCTTTTATCCATCGTCAAGTACATGCTCCAAAAATGTTTTATTCAGAGATTTCACGTTAAAAAATTATCCAATCACTAATTACCCCTTTTTTACAAATGTCTATCAAACGCAAAGGAACGTAATCTCACCGAACACGTCAAACTGTTTCCACAGACTTCAAAAATGGAACTGTGGATAACACATGGGTGATTGACAGCTTTCCCTAAAAAACCTTTCCTAATAACTAGTCTGGTAATCTGGCATGGAAAGGTGCCATGGAATGTGGAATTCCTATACAGGCAAGCAAATAACATGGTCCTATACAGGCAAGCAAATAACATGGAGATTGCTATACAGGCAAGCAAAGTATAACATTGATTACTACTCCTAACGATATTTTGAGCCAATTGGAAAACTTTTTTGGTGCTTCTTCGTGCCTATTTTCAGTGGCTCTTACCGCCAGCATTAACTTTTTTTACATTAATTTCCTCTTGTCTCAGGGACTTATGACTATAAGTTTCAAACTGATAAGGGACAACCAGTCTTTTGGAACTCTTCCGGGCCCTGTCCCCCTCCTACAACAAAATGTGGGGTCTTATTGGCCCACGGAACGGTTCCTAAGAATTTGAGTCAATCAGATAGTCAATATCAAACATGCCCCTTTTTTCTATTATGAAACCTATTTGTAAACAATTCCTTGAGCCGAATTTATTGGACTGACTATTCTGAGAAAAATGGCTATTTGGATATTCTGATCGGATTTCTTGAAGGTTACGTGGAGAAGGGTAGTTAAACAAAGGCACGAGAGTGGAGGGTTACCCTTCAATCACTTTTATCTCTCTAAAGAGAACTACAGCCTTCAAGCTCCTATTGAATGAGCCCCTCCCGAGTTTCTACGACCATTCGTTCTATAAGAAGTCTTTGGGGGACAAAAACTAAAAAGATAATATAGGGGAAGACTATCTCTCTTTACTCACTACCTTTGACAAAATTTTTAAACTAACGAAAATAATCCTAGCTTTTCAATTAAGGGATATATACATGTAACCTGATAATTTTTAACCTGAGTTATTGGAAGCCATAAGTGATTAGTTTTACGAAAAATGTACTATACTGTTTTGTTTATACATTATTTTGTTTAATTTGGCAAATAAGATCAGGATGAATAAAACCATTAATAAATTCAAGAATACAAACTTGCAAAGAGTTCCGAAGGCACCTGGAGAAAAGTTGTTTTTGGGAAGAACCAAACCTGAGTTTCTGAAACATACTAGGAGGTATGGGGTTTTTCGGAGAATTGAGGAGCCAAATTTTCTTTTGGGAAAAACCTAAGAAATTCAGGGATTCAGAAAAAATTCAGAGATATCAGAAGCTCTGCTCCCAAAATCGCGAGTCTCTCCCGTGCCGTGTACCTTTCAGATGATAACCGACCGATACCCTTGGTGCGACTTGTACGCCCGCACCTCGATTTTTTTTACCAGAGACTCAATTAAGGCCCTGAAGAAGAAGAGCTGCTTGCGGCACGTGAGCCGCACTTTAGTGACCACCACTGTATCTAATCTCCAAGATAAGCGGCAAGTCAATGTCATCATTGATAGGACCATGAATTTCGAGAACAAAAATAATTACATATTTGCTTATTATTAAAATTCGTATATTGGTTGTTTGGATGTGACTTCTGAATATTAAAAATCTATTGAGTTTTTTTTTTATTTCAAGGTTACTGAAGAAACGGTAGAAATATGATACTGGATTGCTCTCGTTTGCTTTGCCCTGGCTCATGTGTGCTCACAGAAATTTTGCATAAGAAGAAGGCAATATCCATCCAACACAAACTGCAGGGACCCGTATTCACGCTACTTAATTTTTCCTTTGATCATTTGATTTGTTTTGTGTCTTTGTGCATTCGTTTTTTTCTTGGGTACTGGATTTTTATTATTGCTGTATTTGTAGCCACTCTTTGCTTTACTAGTATTTTTTATATTGTAAGAGGCTCATGTACTGTAGCAAAAAAGCATATCTTACAGTAACCAATAATTTCTTAGACCACACTGATTTTCCATTTAAAGAATTTAAGAGAGATAAAAAGGGTAAAATTTAGATAAAACAGTGAAACAAAATAAAACAACAACCTCAACAAAACTTTAAACAATAAAATTCAGAATATTTCGACTCCGCGTCCGGGAGCCTTTATCAACGGGAAAAAAATTAAAGGTAAATTAGCTTGAACGCAACATGTAAAGAAAAATACAGAACAAAAACATGCACACAAACAAAAACAAAACAAAAACGAAACAAACGAATAAATAAAACTCATGTCTTAATAAAGTGGTTTTTTATGTGCTTTTTTTGTCTTTTTTTTTATATGTTGCGTTTAATTTAAACTTTTTTCCCGTTGATAAAGGCTCCGGAATGTGGAGTCAAAATATTCGGATTTTTATTATTTAAAGTTTATCAGTTTTTGTTTGTTTTTCCCACTGTTTTATTTAAATTATACCCGTTTTTTCTCTTGAATTCTGTGCTATATCCAAACTTGGAGATTTTATGACTGTTAAAATAATTTAATTGCTTGCTTCCTAACAAAGTCAGTTTTTCTCTAATGGCACTTTTTTGCAAGGAAAAAAAATTCTCATGACCTTGTTTAAGAAAAAAGCCTAATTAGCTCATACACATGTCTAGACCAAGTTGTTTTTATTTTTCCTAATTCGTTATTTGCTGTAAGTCTTAACTTGTCGAATACACACCTAATTATTTTTACGTATGATTACCGCAACGCCGACCGACTTAGTAAGCTGCAATTTTCTGCAATAAAACATTTTCGCAGCCTAGGCGAACGATTTGAAAACCTGCAAATGAGACTGATCCTACGAAAATTTTATGTTATTTTAGGCAATAAAGTTTTTGTTGTGAAACACCTGATGATCCCTTACAACAGAATTGGAGAAATGCCATCCTTTTTTTTGTCGTGTTACGGCCCCTATTTAAACAATTACAAAACTGCGAACTTATTGACGTGACTTAAAGAAACTGTATAACATCTTTTTGTTATTGGTCTATTATTTTCGATGGAACTTAAAATGCAGGCTATTAATAGATTTAAATAGCTAATGCAGACATTTAGTTACAGAAATATGCATCTCTTGCTACTTGTCTCTTATACCCACCACACTCAAGAAGTGAAGTTAGGTTAATCCTAATGAAATATAGCTAAGTATGATGGAAATAAAACAGTTTAGTAACAAAATTATGGAAACTATAACAGAGAATTATGAAAATCAGCCTCTCCCCCCCCCCCTAGAACGCTTTATATTAAGTGGTTTCTAGCCTAACCAAAATACCAACTAAAATATTTAATTATTATATACCTACAATGTAGTGTATATATATACGAAGTAGCATAACGCGTTTGTGGCAAAATGATTCTATTCAAAACTTGTACTATAAACTTGTCCAAGATGGAACTTTTCAAAAAGGGGCCATCAGTGATGGCACTTTTGTTTCTTGCACAAAAACTTAAATTAATCAAAATAATTATGTAGTATTTTGTCTTCAACTTGTTTATTTCTCGAGGAAGTGATCAAGACCATAACACAATCAGCGCATTATGACGTTCAACTTAGAGTAATTCCAGTTGTACTACTTCATGAAAATTGAGACCCAGCTTATTTTATTTTTAATTGAACGCCTTTGCTTGGAGGAGGTTACCATTATTAAGAGGCATCAGATAATGACATTTCCATAGTTATGCCGGCTGTTCAACATTCTTAAGAGGAAATTGATCTATGTTGGACGCAACAATGTCTTCCGATCTCTACGATTCTTTTTGAATGTACTACTATTTTGCCTTTTTTTTCTCTTGAATTACAATTTTATAGACAATTGTAGTAAAACAGTATTTATTTCTTTTTTTTACTTCGTTCTTTTCATTCTTAAATGACCTGCAATATCTGAACTGGTGAGCTGCATGTACGAAGTATGCAGCGCAAACAGGCGCCTCGGTGGACAGTGCACCTTAAGCGCAAAAAAATATCGTTTTTTATTCTTCTCTTCCTACCCTCCTTACTTCCGTAATTACAATTTTATAAAATAATGCTATAAAATTGTTTTTTTTTCTTCGTTCTTTTTATGCTTAAATGACCTACAACAATGTCTGGTCATACAACATTTGAGCTGGTAAGCTGCTTGTGCGAATTGTGATGCGCTCGCGGGTGTCGTGGTGGACAGCGCTCCTTAAATGCAAAAAGACTATCTTTTATTCTTCTTCTTCTTCTCTTCCTACCACTCATAATTCCGTAATTAAAATTTTATAAATAATATAGCAAAACAGTAGTTTTTTTCTCACTTTGTTCGTTTCATTCTTAAGCGACCTGCAAAAATTTCTGGTTATAGAACATCAGAGCTGGTGAGCTGCTTGTACGAAGTGTGTAGCGCACGCAGGTGTCGTGGTCGACAGCGCACCTAAAATGCGAAAAAACACTATCTTGTCTTCTTCTTCTTCTCTTCCTACCCCTCATTACTTTGGGTTTATTTATTTACTGAAAAACATGTAAGATCATGTAAAGAGCCAAGTGGGCTCTATGTATTACTGATTTTTTTTTTTTTTCAAGCCACTTTTTATGAAAGTAATCGTCGTGAAAACTTCAGAGGGGGACTACACGATCGGAAATAGAAATTTTATAGTGCCCTTTATAAGAGCCAAAATGATTTTAGGGCAACCAACCCATACCCACGCCCTTTTTAGCTACTATCTCCCAAAGACATCCGATCAAAATTTTGGGATAGCTATTTTTTTTTTTGCAAAATAGTCAGAAGGTCCAATAACTTGCATCCAGGAATGACATGGCCCCTCATAGCCCCTGGGGTAAGGGTTGTAAGCTATGTAATTTACCAACAGTTTACATATAGGATTCATTATTGGGAAAAGGGGAGGTGTTTGATTCCAGGTATATCCAAAAAGGGTAAGGGTATTAAAATGAAACTTCAGGGAATATTGAGTGGGATTTTGAACTATATCAAAAGATACTAAGTGCATCCAGGTTATCAAAAAGGTGTATCTGTAGTATCTTAGAAATTGCTAAGAGTATTATGTTGAAACTTTCAATGCTAGTATTGCTACTACTATTATTAATGCTACTACTACTTTTACTACTACTTCTACTACTACTACAACTGCTACTATTTCTACTACTACTACTACTACTACTACTACTACAACTACTACTGTTACTACTACTACTACAACTGCTACTACTACTGCTGCGACTACTTGGGACTGCAACTACTTGTGACTATGAGTAATAAAGATTGTGTCTGCGACTACTGGTGACTGTGACTAATTGTAAATGCAACTACAGCTACTTGCGACTGATTGCGACTAAGCGATGACTACTTGCAACTGTAGTTGCGACTACTTACGAAAGAAATTACAAGCAACTATGACTGCGACTGTGACTGCAACTGCTTGTGACTGTAACTGTGACTACTTGTGACTGCAACTGTGACTACATGCAATTGCAGTTGTGACTGCTTGCGACTATTTGTAAATGCAACTACTTGCGACTGCGAATGCAACTGCTTGCGACTGTGACTACTTGCCACTGCTTGTGACTGCAAATAGGAATATTGGTTACTACTACTACCACTGGGATTGCGACTGCTACTCCTCCCGCTACTGCTACTGCTACTACCACAATTGAACAAAATCCAAAGTGATTAAATGCATCCAGGTTTTCAAAATGGCATAGATCGAATATCTCAGGAATGGAAAAGGGTATTAAATAAAAACTTTCGGGGAAAGTTGGACGGGATGTAAAACTAAATCATAAGACACTATGACCATCCAAGGTTGTCAAAGGGTTGGCGGATCTGCAATATCTCTGGAATGGCTGAAGGTATTACGATGAGACTTTCAGCGCATGTTTAGGGGGTGTTGAAGTAAATAAAAAATCGTATGTGGATCCAGGAGGTCAAAAGAGCGGATTTGCAATATCTCAGAAACTGCCAAGTTCATTTTGGATTTCTTTCGTTGAAATGCAAGAGTTGGAATATTTCAGTAGTGTTTTGTCATGGCTTACCTTGTCACAGTTACATTCTCTTAATTTTTCAAACTTCATTTTGAATTTCTTTCGTTGAAATGCATGAGTTGGAATATTTCAGTATTGTTTTGTTGTGGTTTACCTTCTCACAGTTACATTTTCTTGATTTTTCAAAGTTTATTTTGAATTTCTTTCGTTGAAATGCAAGAGTTGGAATATTTCAGTAGCGTTTTGTTGTGGTTTACCTTGTAACAGTTACAATCTCTTGATTTTTCAAAGTTCATTTTGAATTTCTTTCATTGAAATGCATGAGTTGGAATATTTCAGTAGTGTTTCGTTGTAGTTCACCTTATCAGAGTTACATTCTAACTATTTTCAAAATTTAAGATAGAATTTCTTACATTGAACGGTATGAATGGTATTATTTCTAGTGATTATTTTCGCGCAACACCATGTCTATGCATCATTGTTTTGACTATTCCAAGATTATTTTGGATTTCAATCGTTGAATGACAAGTGTCGGATTATCTCAGATTATGTTTGTCACTGTTTAACTTGTCAAAGTTGCATTCTCTTAATTTTTCAAATTTCATTTTGAATTTCTTTCCTTGAAATGCAAGAGTTGGAATATTTCAGTAGCGTTTTGTTGTGGTTCACCTTGTCACAGTTACATTTTCTTGATTTTTCAAAGTTCATTTTGAATTTCTTTCATTGAAATGCAAGAGTTGGATTATTTCAGTAGTTTTTTGTTGTGGTTTACCTTGTCACAGTTACATTTACTTGATTTTCAAAGTTCATTGTGGATTTCTTTCATCGAAATGCAAGAGTTGGAATATTTCAGTAGTGTTTTGTCATCGTTCACCTTGTCACAGTTACATTCTCTTGTTTTTTCAAAGTTCATTTTGAATTTCTTTCGTTGAAATGCAAGAGTTGGAATATTTCAGTAGTGTCTTGTCGTGGTTTACCTTGTCACAGTTACATTCTCTTGATTTTTCAAAGTTCATTTTGAATTTCTTTCGTGAAACGCAAGAGTTGGAATATTTCAGTAGTGTTTATCGTGGTTTACCTTGTCACAGTTACATTCTCTTGATTTTTCAAAGTTCATTTTGGATTTCTTTCGTTGAAATGCAAGATTTGGAATATTTCAGTTGTGTTTTGTCGTGGTTTACCTTGTCACAGTTACATTCTCTTGATTTTTCAAAGTTAATTTTGAATTTCTTTCGTGAAATGCAAGAGTTGGAATATTTCAGTAGTGTTTATCGTGGTTTACCTTGTCACAGTTACATTCTCTTGATTTTTCAAAGTTCATTTTGAATTTCTTTCGTGAAATTCAAGAGTTTGAATATTTCAGTAGTGTTTTGTCGTGGTTTACCTTGTCACAGTTACATTCTCTTAATTTTTTAAAGTTCATTTTTGGATTTCTTTCGTTGAAATGCAAGAGTTGGAATATTTCAGTTGTGTTTTGTCGTGGTTTACCGTGTCACAGTTACATTCTCTTGATTTTTCAAAGTTCATTTTGGATTTCTTCCATTGAAATGCAAGAGTTGGAATATTTCAGTAGTGTTTTGTCGCGGTTTACCTTGTCACAGTTACATTCTCTTGATTTTTCAAAGTTCATTTTGGATTTTTTTCATTGAAATGCAAGAGTTGGAATATTTATGTAGTGTTTTGTCGTGGTTTAGCGTGTCACAGTTACATTCCCTTTATTTTTCAAAGTTCATTTTTGATTTTTTTCATTGAAATGCAAGAGTTGGAATATTTCAGTACTGTTTTGTCATGGTTTACCTTGTCACAGTTACATTCTCTTAATTTTTTCAAAGTTCATTTTAATTTCTTGAGTTGAAATGCAAGAGTTGGAATATTTCAGTATTGTTTTGTTGTGGTTTACCATGTCGCAGTTACATTCTATTGATTTTTCAAAGTTCATTTTGGATTTCATTCGTTGAAATGCAAGAGTTGGAATATTTCAGTAGTGTTTTGTCATGGTTTACCTTGTCACAGTTACATTCTCTTAATTTTTCAAAGTTCATTTTGAATTTCTTTCGTTGAAATACAAGAGTTGGAATATTTCAGTAGTGTTTTGTTGTGGTTTACCTTGTCACAGTTACATTTTATTAATTTTTCAAAGTTCATTTTGAATTTCTTTCGTTGAAATGAAAGAGTTGTAATATTTCAGTAGTGTTTTGTTGTGGTTTACCTTCTCACAGTTACATTCTCTTGGTATTTTAAAGTTCATTTTGGATTTCTTTCATTGAAATGGAAGAGTTGGAATATTTCAGTAGTGTTTTGTCGTGGTTTACCTTGTCACACTTACATTCTCTTAATTTTTCAAAGTTCATTTTGGATTTCTTTGTTGAAATGCAAGAGTTGGAATATTTCAGTAGTGTTTTGTCGTGGTTTACTTTGTCACAGTTACATTCTCTTGATTTTTCAAAGTTCATTATGGATTTCTTTCATTGAAATGCAAGAGTTGGAATATTTCAGTAGTGTTTTGTCGTCGTTTAACTTGTCACACTTACATTATATTGATTTTTCAAATTTAATTTTGGATTTCTTTCTTTGAAATGCAAGAGTTGGAATATTTCAGTTGTTTTTTGTCGTGGTTTACCTTGTCACAGTTACATTCTCTTGATTTTTCAAAGTTCATTTTGAATTTCTTTCGTGAAATGCAAGAGTTGGAATATTTCAGTAGTGTTTATCGTGGTTTACCTTGTCACAGTTACATTCTCTTGATTTTTCAAAGTTCATTTTGAATTTCTTTCGTGAAATGCAAGAGTTGGAATATTTCAGTAGTGTTTTGTCGTGGTTTACTTTGTCACAGTTACATTCTCTTAATTTTTTAAAGTTCATTTTTGGATTTCTTTCGTTGAAATGCAAGAGTTGGAATATTTCAGTTGTGTTTTGTCGTGGTTTACCGTGTCAGAGTTACATTCTCTTGATTTTTCAAAGTTCATTTTGGATTTCTTCCATTGAAATGCAAGAGTTGGAATATTTCAGTAGTGTTTTGTCGCGGTTTACCTTGTCACAGTTACATTCTCTTGATTTTTCAAAGTTCATTTTGGATTTTTTTCATTGAAATGCAAGAGTTGGAATATTTATGTAGTGTTTTGTCGTGGTTTAGCGTGTCACAGTTACATTCCCTTTATTTTTCAAAGTTCATTTTGGATTTTTTTCATTGAAATGCAAGAGTTGGAATATTTCAGTAGTGTTTTTTCATGGTTTACCTTGTCACAGTTACATTCTCTTAATTTTTCAAAGTTCACTTTGAATTTCTTTCTTTGAAATGCAAGAGTTTGAATATTTCAATGGTGTTTTATTATGGTTTACCTTGTCACAGTTAGATTATCTTTATTTTTCAAAGTTAATTTTGAATTTTTTTCCTTGAAATGCAAGAGTTGGAGTATTTCAGTAGTGTTTTGTCGTGGTTTACCTTGTCACAGTTACATTCTCTTGATTTTTCAAATTTCATTGTCGATTTCCTTCGTTGAAATGCAAGAGTTGGATTATTACAGTAGTGTTTTGTCATGGTTTACCTTGTCAGAGTTACATTCTCTTAATTTTTCAAAGTTCATTTTGAATTTCTCTCGTTGAAATGCAAGAGTTGGGATATTTCAGTAATGTTTTGTTGTGGTTTACCTTGTCACAGTTACATTCTCTTAATTTTTCAAAGTTCATTTTGAATTTCTTTCATTGAAATTCAAGAGTTGGAATATTTCAATAGTGTTTTGTTGGGCTTTAGCTTCTCACAGTTACACTCTCTTGATTTTTCAAAGTTCATTTTGGATTTCTTTCATTGAAATACAAAAGCTGGAATATTTCAATAGTGTTTTGTTGTGGTTTAACTTGTCAAAGTTACATTTGCTTTATTTTTCAAAGTTCATTTTGAATTTCTTTCGTTGAAATGCAAGAGTTGGAATATTTCAGTAGTGTTTTGTCGTGGTTTACTTTGTCACAGTTACATTCTCTTGATTTTTCAAAGTTCATTATGGATTTCTTTCATTGAAATGCAAGAGTTGGAATATTTCAGTAGTGTTTTGTTGTGGTTTACCTTGTCACACTTACATTTTCTTGATTTTTCAAAGTTCATTTTGGATTTCTTTCATTGAAATGCAAGAGTTGGAACATTTCAGTAGTGTTTTGTTGTGGTTTACCTAGTCAAAGTTACATTCTCTTGATTTTTCAAAGTTCATTTTGGATTTCTTTCATTGAAATGCAAGAGTTGGAATATTTCAATAGTGTTTTCTCGTGGTTTACCTTGCCACACTTACATTCTCTTGATTTTTCAAAGTTCATTTTGTATTTCTTTCGTTGAAATGCAACACTTGGATTATTTCAGTAGTGTTTTGGTGTGGTTTACCTAGTCAGAGTTACATTCTCATAATTTTTCAAAGTTCATTTAGAATTTCTTTCGTTGAAATGCAAGAGTTGGAAATACTTCAGTAGTGTTTTGTTGTGGTTTACCTTGTCACTGCTACATTCTTTTGATTTTTCAAAGTTCATTTTGAAAATCTTTCGTTGAAATGTAAGAGTTGGAAATATTTCAATAGTGTTTTATCGTGGTTTACCTTGTCACTGTTACATTCTCTTGATTGTTCAAAGTTCATTTTGAATTTCATTCATTGAAATGCAAGAGTTGGAAAATTTCAGTGGTGTTTTGTTATGGTTTACCTAGTCACTGTTACGTTCTCCTGATTTTTCAAAGCTCATTTTGGATTTCATTCATTCAAATACAAGAGTTGGAATATTTCAGTAGTGTTTTGTCATGGTTTACCTTGTCACAGTTACATTCTATTGATTTTTTCAAAGTTCATCTTAGATTTCTTTCGTTGAAATGCAAGAGTTGGAATATTTCACTAATGTTTTGTATCTGGGTTGTTTTTTTACAAGTCCAAGAATTTATCTTTGTTGATTTGAATGTCTAAACCGAATGTCTTTCTCTGTTTCTATGTCTGAATCTATTTGTTTACATGTCTGGGTTGGTGTTTGGCTAGGTAAGGTTAGCTAAGTTAGGTTAGGTTAGCTAGTAAACATTTCTCCATGTTTAAGTTAGGTTAGGTTAGCTTATCATGAGCGCTCATGATAAGCTAACTTAACCTAACTAAAGCATGGTACAAAGTCGACATGGGGGATTTTCCGGCGAGTATGGTTAGGTTAGACTAGATCAAGTTAAGTTAGGTTAGCCTACGTACGCGCGCGTACGTAGGCTAACCTAACCTAACTTGAAAAATCAAAAGAATGTAACTGTGACAAAGTAAACCACGACAAAACACTACTGAAATAATCCAACTCTTGCATTTCAACGAAAGAAATCCAAAATGAACTTTGAAAAATCAAGAGAATGTAACTGTGACAAGGTAAAGCACAACAAAACACTACTGAAATATTCCAACTCTTGCATTTCAATGAAAGAAAACCGAAATGAACTTTGAAAAATCAAGAAAATATAACTGTGACAAGGTAAACCACAACAAAACACTACTGAAATATTCTAACTCTTGCATTTCAATGAAAGAAATTCAAAATGAACTTAGAAAAATCGAGAGAATTTAACTGTGATAAGGTAAACCACAACAAACCACTACTGAAATATTCCAACTCTTGCATTTCAATGAAAGAAATTCAAAATGAACTTTGAAAAATTAAGAGAATGTAACTGTGACAAGGTAAACCATGACAAAACACTGATTACCCCCTCAGAGCCCTCAGGACAAGGGTTGTAAGTTATGTCCTGGGGGCATATAGGTTTTTTATACAAAGTTTTGTCGTAGAAAATTCAAAAGGGGCTCATTTGATTGGAAATTGAAAAGGCTAGTGCGCTTTTTAATATTCGAGAGTGAATGGAGAGCAATTAACCTCCCTCTCACGTCCATCATTTTCCCAAACACACTCAATCAAAGTTTAGAGGTAGCCATTTTGTTCAACGTAGTTGAAAGTTCCGGAAATTATGTATTTGAGGATGACAAACCCCTCAGAGCCCCCAGGGCAAAGCTTTTAAGTTATTCCCTGCTGGCATATAAGGCTTTCATAGATAGCGTTATCCTACGAAACTTCAAAAGGGGCTCATTTAATTGGAAATTGAGAGGGCGAGTTCCCTTTTTAATATTCGAAAGTGATTGGAGGGTAACTAACCCCCCTCTTACGCCCACCATTTCTCCAAAAACATCCAATTAAAGTTTTAAGATAGACATTTTGTTCAAAGTAGCTGAAAGTTCTGGAAATTACGTCTTTGAGGATGAAACGTAATCCCCAGAGCCCTCAGGGTTAAGGTTGTAAGTTAAGCCCTGCGGTATATAATATTTTTATTGAAATCTTTGTCGTACAAACTTTAAAAAGGGCTCATTTGATTGGAAATTCAAACGACTAGTGCCTCTTTTAATAGTCGAAAGTGATTGAAGAGCAACTAACCCCCCTCTCACGCCCACATTTTCCCCGAACACATCCAATAAAAATTTTGAGATAGCCATTTTGTTCAAAGCAGCTGAAAGTTCTGGAAATTTGGTATTTGAGGATGACAACCCCCCAGAGCCCTCAGGACGAGGGTTGTAAGTTATATCATGGGGGCATTTAAGGTTTTTATAGAAAGCGTTGTCGTAGAAGCTTCAAAAAGGACTCATTCGATTGAAAATTGAAATGGCTAGTGCCCTTTTTAATAATCGAACCTGATTGAAAGGCAACTAACACCCCTTCCAAGCCCACCTTTCCCCCAAACACATCCAATAAAAGTTTTGAAATAGTTTTTTTGTTCAACGCAGTTGAAATTTCTGGGATTTATGTTTTTGAGCAGGAAATTCTCCCACAGTGTTCAGGGCAAGAGTCACAAGTTAGGCCTTGTGGGCATATAGGGTTTTCATTGAAAGCTTTGTCGTAGAAACTTGAAAAAGGGCTTATTCGGTTGGAAATTCAAAGGGCTAGTGCCCTTTTTAATAGTCGAAAGTGATTGGAGGGCGACTAACCCCCCTCTCACGCCCACCTATTCCAAAAACACATCCAATCAAAATTTCGCTTTTGTTGAACGTAGTTAAAAGTTTTGTAAATTAGGTCTTTGAGGATGAAAGCCCCTCCCCCACATCCCTCAGGGCAATGGTTGTTAGTTATGCCCTGGGCCATATAAGGTTTTATAGAAAGCGTTGTCGAAGAAACTTCAAAAAGGGCTCATTCAATTGGAAATTGAAATGGCTAGTGCCCTTTTTAATAGTTGAAAATGATTGGAGGGCAACTAACTCCCTCTCACGCTCACCATTTTCCCAAACACCTACAATCAAAATTTTGAGAAAGCCATTTCTTTCAACGTAGTTGAAAGTTCTGGTACTTATGTCTTTCAGGATGACCCCCCCCCCCTCCTCCCCAGCCCTCAGGGCAAGTGTTGAAAGTTGTGCCCTGAGGCATATAAGGTTTTTATAGAAAGCGATGTTGTACACACTTCAAAAAAAGCTCATTCGATTGGAAATTAAAGGGCTAGTGCCTTTTTAATAGTGGAAAGTGATTGAAGGGCATCTAACACCCTCTCACATCCACCATTTTCACAAACACATCCAATCAAATTTTGAGACAGTCCTTTTTTTGAACGATGTTGAAAGTTCTGGAAATTATGTATTTGAGGATGGCAAACCGCACAGAGCTCCCAGGGCAAAGGTTGTAAGTTTAGACCTTGCGACAAATAAGATTTGTACGGATAGAGTTTTCGTAGAAATTTCAAAAGAGGCTCATTCAATTGGAAATTGAGAGGACTAGTGCTCTTTTTAACTTTTTAACTAACCCCCCTCTCACGCCCTCAATTTCCCCAAAAACATCCAATCAAAATTTTGAGATAGCCATTTTGTTGAACGTTGTTGAAAGTTCTGGAAATTAGGTCTTTGAGCATGACAAACTCTCAGAGCCCTCAGAGCCAAGATTGTAATTTATGCCCAGGGGGAACATAATGTTTTTATAGAAAGTGTTGTCGTACAAATTTCAAAAAAAGTCCATTCGATTGGAACTTGAAAGGGCTATTGCCCTTTCAATTATTTATGGAATGGATGGCTGTTTAACTTCAGAAGAGGCTCAGTCTTTCTCCCTGAAAAAGACTATGTCAATATAAAACGAACAAAAATTAATAAAAAAAAACTTTTTCCACAAAATAAGTTTTTCAAAAAAAAGTAAAGAACCCCATTAAACCATACATGAACAAAAGCACAATCAAATAATTTAACAAGCGTACAACTACCATAAATCAGTACCAATAAATAAATGAAACAAAAAACAAACAAAAATTAAAATAAGACAAATTCAAAATGAGCAGAAATTAATCTGAGAAGGGTTCTAAGCCCTATGATTTCTAAAACCCAGAATATAATTTGTACTTCACTGAAAAAATTCTTTTAAATGTTTTTTACTTTTATAACTTTAAGAAATCAAAAATTAATTAAGATTTTAAGGAATAAATATCAATATATATATATATATATATATATATATATATATATATATATATATATATATATATATATATATATATATATATATATATATATATATATATATATATATATATATATATATATATATATATATATATATATATATATATATATATATGTATATTAAACTGACAATGCACATTTTTTTCAGTAAATTCATTTGAAATTTTTCAGTAAAGTACAAACTAAATTCTGTCTTTTAGAAAGCATAGGGTTTAGAACCCTACTCAGGTTAATTTCTGCTCGTTTTGAGTTTGACTTGACAATGGCTGCGAGGAGGAGCACACCATTAATAGCTAGAAAAAAGCGAAAACGTATCATGTCACCACCACCCCCCGCACCAACCACAACTTGTATACAAAAGGGTAGCGGACGTTACACTACGTGTTTACATTCAAAATGGTTTAAGTTCTGAAAGGTGTTTATGAAAATATTGGTGAAGTGGGGAGTTTAAGCTCCCCCACCACTCTTTCCAAAGTCACTGGTGTTCACACTAAAAGTGTACAAGACTATCTACAAAATGAATCAAGTTACACTCTGCATAGAAATCATAGACTTCGTGCTAATCATTATCGAAAAACTAAAGCCTTTTTCCCATTTCATATAATGCAAGCAGAACTCCCAACTCTAAATGAGATTCAACAACGTCACAATACACCGTACAAGTATATTCTACTTGCAACCAGTGTTTATATTCGTTATGCATATGCAATTCCATTGGGGTCAAAGATAGGCATTCAAGTTGCTCAGGCTATAGAAAGTATTCTCGAACAGGATTCGTATAAAAAAAAACTCAAACGGATCGCGGTAGTGAATTTGTTAATCCCCATGTTGCAAAAGTAGAAACGAAATATAGTAGACTGCTCTATCATAGTCATAGTCCTATAAAGGCTGCATTGGCTGAACGATTGATAAGAACTATTTGACTTTTAATTTCAAGATATTGTACATTGAAAAATATATCTGCTTTTATTCAGGATTTAGATAAAAACATGTTGATTTATAATCAACGACCTCATTGATCATTGTCCAAGTCAACCCCAACGGAATTTCATTATTCTGATCATGATACAATTGAAACCTTTCTTAGACAATATTCCAATGAAACGATTGTCAAAAAGAAAGATAAATTCAATGTTGTTGATACTGTTCGAATTAATAGAACAACTAATGTTTTTGAAAAGGGGAATTACTTGTGGTCCACAGAACTTTTTAAAGTGGCAAAAATCCTAGACACTAAACCCATAACTTATCGTTTGCGCGATACCAAAGATGAAGACATTCTCGGGGGCTTTTATGACTATGAACTACAAAAAGTTAAAAATAATAGCGAAATCTATCAAATTGAAAAGATATTAAAGACTCGTAATCACAGGGGTAAGAAACAGTTACTTGTTCGGTGGCCAGGATACAACTCTTATTTTGATTCTTGGATCGGTGCTGAAGATATTGACAATGCCCAATGATTTCTATGTAACATTTATGTCCAATGTTTCCGATCCTCTCTACAACGACTTGAATAAGACAAGGTATGTTCGAACAAAACTCTCACCCGCCATCAAATTTGACGGTCCAAATAAAGTGGCTCTTGTCGACTGTATTCTCAAAAATACCTATGACATCCTGAGAAAGGATCGTGTGTATGATATAAAAGTTATACCATTCGATTGGTCACTCTTTGTCGACTATGAATGGGTTGAAGCAGTTAAATCTAACGAATATCCACGTGTTATATTGAAATATATTGAATACGATAATATGACAGATTTGTGTCATACAATCAATAGGAAAATCTCGTATTGTAGGAATGGTACATTGCATTTTTATTATTATATGGAAGATGATAGGATATAACTTACTTCACCTGTTGTCACTGAAATAATTATTCTCAATGACAATCTGAGAGATGTTCCTGGCTTTAAACAGAATATGATCAATGGGAAAAACGCTGGCACCGTTTACGGGATGGATCAAGTTATTTTTGCTGATTATCCACTCGGTTTCGCCTCGGACTCTTGCATATTTCTCTATGCATCCTTTGTGGAAACATCGAGAGTTGGTAATTCAAATGTACCCCTCCTACGTGTTCTTGAACTAAAAACAACTCATGAACTTGTTCATCACTATAATATACAACATCTTCAATATGTTCCTGTAAACACTTCGTATTTGGAACTCTGTCAGTTAACACTAAGAAGTGAATTGGGTGATCCTCTAGCAATAACAAAAGGCTTAGCAGTGATTACATGTCATTTTCGACCCATTGTCGGCGACACGAGCACCATCACTTAAAATGAACAATAGAAGAATTCCGCTTGTCTGTCCCGATTTCGATTGCTGTGTTGGTGCTTTGAGTCCACGTCAAATATGCAATGGATTGGACTACTACAAGGGTCATACTACAATGTCTGGCTATGGTATTGGTAGCTGGTTTGCTTGGCTATTTTGTTCTGAACTACCCCTTGCCAGAAAATATCTTGTACCTGCTGCATCAAATTTGGCTGCCTCAACACTACAGGACTGGGGATCGGGAAAGAATTTCAAGGAGAGTGTTAAAGAAAAAATTAGATCTTCAGCAAGAGCCGTTGGTGAGCAATTAAAATCTCAGCAAAATGGGAAGGGATTGAAAAGGATGCGTGCGCGTCATTCACTCATCAGTCTCCACCCAGGCGGTAAGCGAAGGACATCAACAAGGATTTCTTCTGTTAAGATGACTTATCTCCCTCACAAGGAATCACATCCATCAATCAGTTCCTCATTGAATCTATTCAATGCTGAAAATGTTGATGTCAGTGTCAAGTATGGCTACTATAAACAATTTCACCCCCAACAACCCCTCTCGGAAAATATACACTTTCAAATATTTCCAAAGAAGAATATTTCATTGATTTGTCATCACCATTTATTGATTTAAATGTTGCGGTGAAGAAAAAGTCAGATAATACAGCTCCAACTGATGCTGATGGTCTATCCGAAGAAAACTGTATTATACAAAACCTGTTCAAACAAATTAATTTATTTATTAATGGAACATTGGTGAGCACTAGCAATAATTTATCCAACTATGCAAGTTACATACAATTTATGATGATGACACCAAACGTATACAAGGAGTTGAGAGGACAATCATTGGGTTATGAAAATCGATCAGGTATTGATACTGACGGCGAGTTGACTACTGCAGTGAGCCAGGAGTATCATATGGTTGGAAAATAAAAGAATAATAAAAAAATCATGAGATATTCAATATATCCCAATGGTTACCCCCCAATGTCAAGATTGACATAAAGTTGCAACTGGCCCCATCGAATTTCATTTTGAGAAAAACACTTCCTGCAGCACCCGATGCAAATGTCATTATCAGCTCTGTTGCATTGGCAGTGGAAAAGCTAAGAGCCAATGGCAACAAACATTAAACTTCTTGTCCTCCATACGATCACCAATCAACGTCACATTGCCACCGGCTCTCGTAGCTATACCGATTCATCATTTATCAATGGAGAAATCCCATCAAAATTGGCTTTGGCCTTTGTGAAGAGTAGCAGTGCCGTTGGATCCTGGACTGAATCCCCCCATGATTTAAATTTTTTCGGTCTATCTAACCTTGTGTGCATAGTGAATGATATTCCACTGTACACTCTATAATTTGACAAAAAATCCTATTGAACTCTGTACGAGTTGACCATGCAATCCCTAGATCATGACTCCCAACTATTTGAAAATGGAATAACCGCTTCATTATTTTCAAAAACTCATGGTGTAATTGTTTTGGACCTGGTAGAGACCCAAGATATGAGCATAGTACGAACAAGGAATGTACGTTTAGAGTGTATATTTGCCAATACTGTGAATGAGAGTATCACGCTAATATCATTGAGTCAATTCGAAACCTATTGGGAAATCACACCCGATGGCAGTGTTCTACTAGACCTAGCACCATGAACACAAGCCAAATAATCAACGTATTTAGTATGGATCCATACATGTCCCAGTACAAGTCCTATTGCATACCATTAGACTTCGTTGAAAAAATTCCAAGTGTTAACAATACCCTAATCATTGTTAATAGCAGTCCATCGACTTTGAAGACAAGCCATTGGCTATGCATCTTTCAAACAGCGAAGAATATAGAATTTTTTGATCCTCTTGGCCTATCCTATAAATTCTACACATTAGCAACTTTATTGAAAGCAGTGGGAAAACTATTATTCAAAATCAACAAAGAATACAGGATTTAACGACTAAGACATGTGGCTTTCATGCACTACTCTTTTTCTTGTTCAGATGTCGTGGCTATACTTACAAGCAGTTTCTCGACATCTAAGTTGACTTACCTCGATTGAACGGCTTTCTAGTGTAAAATATACTTACAAGCGTGTTTAATATTGATTTTAGTGCCCTACGAATAAAATGTTATAAAAATGTATGTGAAATTGTTTATTAATAAATTAAAAAATTTATATACATGATAAAAACGACTTTTCTACTCTTTAGATTTCATCTTCTACTTGGTATAGGTATTTGTCGACAAGAACTAATGCAGGTAGATTATCCGAATTCACAGCATACTGATCCTGATGTACTGCAATGTCAGGTTCGCATTTTCTACAGTAGGGTGTAACTTCACTCCTGTCTTATCTCTTTGTATAGTCAATGATACTATTCTCATTCATTCTATAGAATTTACATGTTTCAATTTGCTTATTTGAAGCAATGTCACAAACAGTGTCCTCAAGTGGCGAGTCATATTCCGTCACAGCCAAATAAAAATCAGTGGGCTTATTGTCAATCAGTGGGCTTATTGGGCTTAGTGCCAATTGTAGCATAGGTGCCCTCTAGGATGAGAGTCACACACCTCTTCAAGACTGGAATTACAATATTTAGTTTGTACAGCATATCCTCTATGCAATTTACACGGGTTGCATTATCTACACTTTTCATCATACTCATCAATCATTGTGCAATTCTCACATGATGAGCAGCTGCCCAGTGTGTTCATACATAGTGGACATGTATGTGCACGTCAAACTTTACTGCATATTCTTGTGCAATTCCATATGCAATTCAAATATATAGCAATAACCAGGCTGATTGCATTATATAATCTTAATTATACCCTCAAAACGTGTTTGACCACTTTATAGGTATAAAAGGTTTTTACAATGTGCACGTCAAACTGTACTGCATATTCTTGTGCAACTCCATGTATATTTCAAATATATAGATACATTACTACTTGTAGGGATAGGGCCCTCTTTTCTAGTTCTGCGATATTTGAAAAAAAAACTTTTGTCAGTGAAGTTCCTTGTTTCCCAGATTTTTCTCCACATAAATGTATAGTCATTTTGATCGAGTCTTCCTTTCTGCAAACTGAAGACCATCCTCACAACCATCCTCGCAAATTCTTCTACAATATTTCGTTTCTGAGTTGTAGTAGCAGCATCAGCATATAGATGGACCGAATGACAAATACAATTCAAAAGTATCAAGTTTGTTTGTTTTTAGATGTGATGCCATAAGTTGGTTTACATTTTCTTTGATATTGCTACGATTGCGCTATCTTTAGGAGAATTATAATTATGTTACGTCCAGCATAATTATGCTAAATCTGGCAACACTGGTTTGGACATTTCTTTATACCAGGGCTGCCAACTGCTGACGTCTCAAAAGAGTGCATATCAAGACCCAAAAAGGTGATTTTTGCACAAAAGAGTACCAGTCAAAAACTTGCGTGCAGCCCCTCTCATTGTTCTGATCCCTCTTACGTCATTTAAAAATAATTATAAGTTATCCTGTGATCATTAAACATATTGCCCTTAAATTGTTCAAATGTATTTAAAATGAAGGCAGGAGGGTGCCCTACTTGAATGAATCTCTAAATACTGAGTTAAATAATAACTACTACTACTACTACTACTACTACTACTACTACTACTAACAACAACTCACCGCAGCACCAAGCCGTCTGAGACCAACACAGCTACGCACGATCCTCCTCCACCCCAATCTATTCAAAGCCTCCCTTTTTACACCCGCCCACGAAGTTCCCATTTCCTTTAAATTTTTCTTTATGACATCGTCCACACCCCAGACGAGGACGACCTCCTTTCCGTCTAGCCCTAGATGGTTGGCCAAAAAGAAGAATCTTTGGCAATCTGTCATCCTTCATCCGCACAACGTGCCGTAGCTACCTCAACCTTTCTTTCATTAATAGTCCTAGAGAGCGGTATTCAACCACATTTTTCGTATAGCCTATTGTTTTACATACAGTCAGTCAGCTTGGCGCTCAGAACAGTCCTTACGCCATTTCTATGGAAAGCATCTAACGAATCTTCATCCACATTTTGGAGCGCCATTTCTTCAGAGTCATATTTGACCAGCGTCATCACTGTAGCTTTTAATATTCTAATCTTGGTTAGCAGACATATCTTCCTATTCTTCCAAACTTCTTTTTAACTGTGAAAAAACACCCTGAGCCTTGAGTAGAATAGATCCATGCAGTTCTATGATGCCCACGTACAAACAGGTTTTTTCTAGTAGTTACAGATCATCACACTCTTTGCCAAGAGGAACGACGCAATTTCACAGTTCAATGTCTTTTTTTTTTTTACAGATCATCACACTCTTTGCCAAGAGGAACGACGCAATTTCAAAGTTCAATGTCTTTTTTTTAGTTCAAAAAACCGGTGTCTCTTCTTTTTTACTCGCCTATTATTTTTTGTATATAATCAGGTTCCATATTTGATTCTCAATCAGTTTTGAAATTAGTAAGAGACTTGAATTCAAATAGAATAGTTTTTATTTGCAATGATATTAGTAGAGGAAAAAAATGAGGGGTGCATTTACATTATTGGAGATTAATGATGGAGCTAACAACAGTGATGTAATTACTTCTTTAGTTTACGAGATTTGCGAATTTTTTTTGCGAAGAGGTATTAACGTAAAAGTATTGCGATGGTTAAGAATGCCTTACGGGGTAATTAAAGAATGGGGTGCTTACATCAGATACTTAATAGATTTGACGATTACAAGAGACATTGCTAGAGTCAAATATATTTGGTGTTGGTGATATTATGACCCTCCAAGTCCCCTGAGGACAGGGCTGCACAGTGTATCGGTATCGGACGTATTATTTTTGGGCGTATTGCTATCGCAGATATCTATACAGATTTTTAGTAGCTCGTATAAAAGATATTACTCATATCTACGTTCTTCCTATAAATTCAACCATCAGCAACTTCGATTTTAAATTTTACAGGCTTAAATTCCAATCTGCTTAAACTCGTAAAAAAAGCCAGTCCTGGATAGAGCCTAAGCTATCTATATTTTAAATACGATGCATAAAAAATAACACAATTTGGTCTGTTTGATATTTATTCAGAATATTAATGAGGGCGCCGTTCCCCCCTCCCCAAAACCAAAGCTCACGTAGGATAAAATAAAAATAAAATTGTTTGTCTTTTTAAATTATGAACGTCACGATTTTAAAAATTATAGTCTTAAATTTCAATCTGCTTAACCTCTTAAAAAAGAACGACAGTCCTATATGGAGCCTAAGCTATCTATATTTTAAATACGTTGCATACAAAAATAACACAATTTTGAGTATTAGGTCCATTTGATATTAATTTTAAATACGATGAATAAAAAAACACAATTTTGACTATTAGGTCTGTTTGATATTTATTCAGAATATTAATGAGGGCGCCGTTCCCCCTCCCCAAAACCAACGCTGACGATGTATAAAACTTTATAATTTATTTTTAAATTATAAACATCACTATTTTAAAAATTATAGTATTAAATTTAAATCTGCTTAATTTCTTAAAAAAAACGACAGTCCTAGATAGAGCCTAAGCTATCAATATTTTAAATACGATGCATAAAAAACACAATTTTGACTATTAGGTCCGTTTGATATTTATTCAGAGTATTAATTGGGGCGCTGTTCCCCCTCCCCAGAACCAAAGCTCACACAGGATAAAAGAAAAAAAATGTTATGTCTTTTTCAATTATGAACGTCACGATTTTAAAACTTATAGGCTTAAATTTCAATCTGCTTAAACTCTTAAAAAAGAACGCCAGTCGTATATGGAGCCTAGGCTATATATATTTTAAATACGTTGCATAAAAAATAACAGAATTTTGACTATTAGTTACATTTGATATTAATTTTAAATACGATGCATAGAAAATAACACAATTTATACTATTATGTCAGTAAGATATTTATTCAGATTATTAATGGGGGCGCCATTCCCTCCTACCCCAAAACCAAAGCTCGCTATTAATAAAATAAAAAATTGCATATCTTTTTAAATTATGAACGTCACGATTTTAAAACTTATAGGCTTAAATTTCAATCTGCTTAAACTCGTAAAAAAGAACGACAGTCCTAGATGGAGCCTAAGCTATTTATATTTTAAATACGATGTATAAAAAATAACACTGTTTTGACTATTAGTTCTGTTTGTTTTTTATTCAGAATATTAAAGGGGGGGCACCGTTCCCCCTCCCTCAAAACCAAAGCTCACACATGATAAAAGAAAAAAATTGTATGTCTTTTTCAATTATGAACGTCATGATTTTAAAACTTATTGGCTTAAATTTCAATCTGCTTAAACTCGTAAAAAAGAACACCAGTCCTAGATGGAGCCTAAGCTATTTATATTTTAAATACGATGTATAAAAAATAACACAATTTTGACTATTAGACCCGTTTGATATTAATTTTAAATACGATGCATAAAAAAATAACACAATTTTGACTATTAGATCCTTTTGATATCTTTTCAGAATATTAATATTCCTCACCCCCCCTCCGCAAAACTAAAACCCAACCCAAAACATTAAATATATTGTTCATATTTAAAGTAGACTCATTTCTCGTTAATCAATTTTTAGTCTTAAATATGATATATTTCTGCAAGCTTGTTAAGAACCGTTTTAGCCAAAATACCCTATACCTGAACCGCTGTCAAAAAGCGTTTGAATTATGTTTTAGATATGTGGTCCTCTTTCAATCATAAACTAAATCTTATAAGATATTTAACAGTAGTTATACGAAAATTTGAACTTAGAGTGAAAGGCGAGGTGTTGAAGAGGAGGGAACCCCCCTCATATACGTAATAATGTTGGTTCATTTTAAGTTTTTAGTGTTTCTCCTTACTTCCAGTGGATTTGTTTTTTGAATATTTACAATACAATAAAAAATATAGCACTACAAACATCATAATCAACTTTAGTGGGACAATTTATATTTAAAATAGGGGTTTTTTTTTCCTTAATAAATTTTTATTATTTTTTTTTTTTTATGGAGTAAGTGGATTAATAAGATTACTCTCCCCCTGAAAAACGACCGAGATGGAACGATACCACATCGATGCAAGCTACCAAAATACATGGTGAAAATATCCCTTTACACATTGACAACGATTCGACTGAAACAAGAAAACAGTTAAGGGAACTTCTAAAAACACAGAAAAAGGACAAACATACCCTTCTGTATAATGGTAGAGATGTGAGACGCTTTATTATATTAAATCACTCAATGAAATACCCTGTGATATCGTTATACCCCGTTATATCGTTATTCTAATAATTACAAAACACGAAAATGCTTAAACGAACAAATATATTTTTTTTTTTAATGTTTCTGTACATTGTGTTATTTAAATTAACGGTTACTAAATTTTGAAAAATTTAAAAACGGTTAATAGATTGTTTTTTTTAGAGTTTCGGTTACTATTGAGCCTTACGTGCCTGAAATCATGAAATAGAATATTTAATTAGCTGTTTGGGTTTTCAGACACCATAGCTAGTTGAAACTCTGCATAAATATCTTCATTTTTAACCTAAGTGCGTATAGTTTAAATAATTCTAGGAGGATGAAGTATTTTTCTACTTAACAACTGCATTAATAACTTCCAAGATGATAGGACAGTATGACACAGAATTTATCAGTTACCGAGAGTTCAATAACTCCCCCCGCAATGACGTCCAGGGGTTTTATGACTCCTCTCCACAAGGAATTCAGAGGTTTTTAAGACTCATCTCAATACTCATAAATCAATTCAACCTTGAGCGTCTGTATAAGAGTTGAAGAAATATTTCTTTTCTTAACACCTACATTAACAGCCTCCAAGATGATAGGACTGTTTGACACCAAATTTATCAGTTTGAAAAAATCATCTTGCGGTGTTATATTCGAAGGTGCTTTTTTATTATTGTCTATTGATCTTGAAGAAATCGACTGTTATCATTGGTTAGTGAACTATAATCTGTTTGAGTATGATAAAAGCTTGTGGAGTACTACATTACGTTACATAAACAGACTGGGATTCTATGATAGAGTGATTACACCACTTAATAATACTAGTCAGGAACTGAGAAATGTCCAGGAGGAAGTCAGTGAAATTTGCAGCTTTTTCGGAGTTGAAGCGCTCTATGTAAAGGGCAATGTACCTACAGATAAAGTTTTAATTCAAAAGTGTGACCCTAGGATTCCACTTTTCAATCTAGAAGAGTTTAAGTGTCCTAAATTTGAAGGGGCTATCACCGTCCTGAAGACGAGGTTAGGTTCTTCGCACAGTGGATACCTAATAACATACCTGATCGGGATAAATCAATGACATGTTAAAAACTATCTTATATCATGGGACCATCGTTTGTGGATGTTTAAGAGTGAACTCTAAGTAGTATTTTTATGTAAACATTTGTTGTTGTTGTTTTTTTTCTCAAAAAAAAAAATCTGTTAATACATTTAAGCAATAAATATATTTAATCTTAACCCCTTCATGTTCTTTAGAATAGTATTTATTCAGATGACTACTGACTCAATACTGGATACAACCCGAGAACCAAATTCAATATTTGTTATCTACCAGAAACTTCATGGAAAATGAACAGCTCAACATTAACTTTTTTACCGCTTGATCATTTTCAGACTGAAAAGATCAAAAGATATAAAAACTTTTTCTATCTTCTACGGAAAAATTTAGAATAGAACTTTAAATTTCTTTATGTGTTGATGAACTTAAGAACTGATGTGGAATATTTTTATTTTTCTCTTGATAAATTAGAATTGAAATGAAAGTTATATAATAAAAGTCTTAATTGATTTAAAAGTTAATGATCATAGAATAGCATTTACTATCTTCTACTAAATAATTTGATCAATAATTAAAATTTTTCAGTCCCTTTGAGAAAATCTGATCTGACGTGACAAATATTTAGTTTCTCTGGGACTAAATTTACATGATCTATAAGTTATTTCTTTTTCATTGAGAAAAGTCAGAAGAGAACTTGAACTTTTCTTCACCTCGTTGAGAAAATTAGAAATTAAATGAAGCTTTTTATATTCCTGGAAAATATTAATATTCATAGTATAACTTTTCCTATCTTCTACACTAAAATTTAGAAAATTACTTTAAATTTGTTTATGTCTTTCGGAAAAATTAAAGAATTAAAGTGGAGCTCCATATCGTCATAGTTAAATATTCATGATCAAGGTGTAACTTTTTATATCTTCTACAAAAAATTTTGATGAAATCTTTAAATCTATGTCTTTGGTGAAAAATCTGAATTGAAGTGGAACATTTTTATATTATTTGTAAAAATATAATTGATCAATAACTAATTTCTTTTTTTATTGAGAAAACTCAGAAGAGAAGTTAAACTTTTCTTCACTTCCTTGAGAAAATTTTAAATTGAAGTACAACTTTGTCTTTCGTTAAAATATTCACACTTGATTTTTTTATCTTCATTGAAAATACTCACAATCAAAGTATAACATTTTCTTGCAAAATATAAAATACTTGTTACAAAACCATAAGATTTCTAACAATAATAAAAATAGTTCTTACAGAATATAAAAGCTCAAACAAAATACAAAGCATTTCTTACAAAAAAGAAATAATTCTTAAAAAATACAAAAAGTTTTAAAAAATCCAAAATAGTTCTTACAAAACAAAAATTATTCGTAATAAATACAAAAATACTTTACACAAACCCACAATAGTTCTAACAGAATATAAAATACTTGGTGCAAAATACCAAATACTTGCTTCAAGACACTAAATTTCTAACAACATCCCAAATAGTTATTATAACATACAAAAAATTCAAACTTATTCCAAAAATAATTCTTGCAAAGCAGAAACAATTCTTGCAAAATACAAAAAGTTGTAAGAAAATCGAAAATAGTTCTTAAACAACAAAAACTATTCTTAAAAATAGAAAAATCCTTTACACAAATCCAAAATAGTTTTAACAGAATTAAAAATAGCTTCTGCAAAATATGAAATACTTGTCACAAAGCACGAAAATTCTAACAACACCGAAAGTACTTCTTACAGAATACAAGAAGTTCAAACAAACCCCAAAAATAGTTCTTAAAAAACATAAATCATTCTTAAGAAATACAAAAATATTTTAGACAAATCCAAAATAGTACTAACAGAATAAAAAATAGTTTTTGCAAAACTTGAAATACTTGTTACAAAACAAAAATATTTATTAAAACATCAAAAATAGTTCTTAGATAATATAAAAAGTTCAAACAAAATCAAAATTGTTCTTAAGAAACATAAATAATTCTTAAAAAATATAAAAAGTTCTAAGAAATCCAAAATAGTTCTTACAAAACAAAAATTATTCGTAGTAAATACAAAAATACTTTACACAAATCCACATTATTTCTAACAGAATAAAAAAAATACTTGGTGCAAAATACCAAATACTTGCTTCAAGACAATAAATTTCTAACAACATCACAAATAGTTATTATAGCATACAAAAAATTCAAACATAGTCCAAAAATAATTCTTACAAAGCAGAAACAATTCTTTCAATATACAAAAAGTTGTAAGAAAATCAAAAATAGTTCTTAAACAACAAAAACTATTCTTAAAAATAGAAAAAATCCTTTCCACAAATCCAAAATAGTTCTAAAGAGTTTGTCACAAAGCACGGAAATTCTAACAACACCGAAAGTAGTTCTTACAGGATACAAAAACTTCAAACAAAATCAGAAAATAGTTCTTAAAAAACAAAAATTATTCTCACTAAATACAAAAATATTTTAGACAAATCCAAAATAGTACTAACAGAATAAAAAATAGTTGTTGCAAAATTCGAAATACTTGTTACAAAACAAAAAGATTTGTATGCCTTTCCTTGGCACCTTTCCAACCGAGCGGGGACTCCCCACTGGTTCCTACACATTGCAAAAAAGTGAGCAGTACGAAAACTCCACGTTTTCAACCAGACTGGTTTTTTAGGGACCAATCGGGAGAGATATGTAAAGTCGACATAGCTTTATTTCAATTTTTTAAGGTTCATTTAGAGCAGGTTACGTGCGCGCACGGAACCGGGTCTAAATGAACCATAAAAAAATGAAATAAAGCTCTGTAGACTTTACATATCTCTCCCGAGTGGTCCCTAAAAAACAAGTAGGGTTGAAAACGTGGAGTTTTCGTACTGCTCACTTTTTTGCAATGTGTAGGAACCAGTGGGGAGTCCCTGCTCGTTTGGAAAGGTGCCAAGGAAAGGCATACAAATCGTTTTGTTTTGTAACAAGTATTTCGAATTTTGCAACAACTATTTTTTAGTCTGTTAGTACTATTTTGGATTTGTCTATAATATTTTTGTATTTCGTGAGAATAATTTTTGTTTTTTAAGAACTATTTTCGGATTTTGTTTGAAATTTTAGTATCCTGTAATAAATACTTTCTTTGTTGTTAGAATTTCCGTGATTTGTGACACGTATTTCATATTTTGCAGAAGATATTCTTAACTCTTTATAACTATTTTGGATTTGTGTAAAGGATTTTTTCTATTTTTAAGAATAGTTTTTGTTGTTTAAGAACTATTTTTGATTTTCTTACAACTTTTTGTATATTGCAAGAATTGTTTCTGCTTTGTAAGAATTATTTTTGGAATATGTTTGAATTTTTTGTATGCTATAATAACTATTTGGGATGTTGTTAGAAATTTAGTGTCTTGAAGCAAGTATTTGGTATTTTGCACCAAGTATTTTTTTTATTATGTTAGAACTAATGTGGATTTGTTTAAAGTATTTTTGTATTTACTACGAATAATATTTGTTTTGTAAGAACTATTTTGGATTTCTTATAACTTTTTACATTTTTTAAGAATTATTTATGTTTCGTAAGAACAATTTTGATTTTGTTTGAACTTTTTATATTCTCTAAGAACTATTTTTGATGTTTTAACAAATATTTTTGTTTTGTAACAAGTATTTCAAGTTTTGCAACAACTATTTTTTATTCTGTTAGTACTATTTTGGATTTGTCTAAAATATTTTTGTATTTCGTAAGAATGATTTTTGTTTTTTTTAAGAACTATTTTTGGGATTTGTTTGAACTTCTTGTATTCTGTAAGAAGTACTTTCGGTGTTTTTAGAATTTTCGTGATTTGTGACAAGTATTTCATATTTTGCAGAAGCTATTTTTAATTCTGTTAGAAATATTGTGGATTTGTGTAAATGGTTTTTTCTATTTTTAAGAATAGTTTTTGTTGTTTAAGAACTATTTTCGATTTTCTTACAACTTTTTGTATTTTGCAATAATTGTTTATGATTTGCAAGAATTATTTTTGGAATAAGTTTGAATTTTTTGTATGTTATAATAACTATTTGGGATGTTGTTAGAAATTTAGTGTCTTGAAGCAAGTATTTGGTATTTTGCACCAAGTATTTTATATTCTGTTAGAACTATTGTGGGTTTGTGTAAAGTATTTTTGTATTTATTACGAATAATTTTTGTTTTGTAAGAACTATTTTGGATTTCTTAAGACTTTTTGTATTTTTTAAGAATTATTTCTGTTTTTTATGAACTGCTTTGGATTTTGTTTGAGCTTTTATATTCTGTAAGAACTATTTTTATTATTGTTAGAAATCTTTTGGTTTTGTAAAAAGTATTTTGTATTTTGCAAGAAAAAGTTGTACTTTGATTGTGAATATTTTCAATGAAGATAAAAACTCCAGTGTGAATATTTTCCCGAAAGACAAAGTTGTACTTCAATTTTAAATTTTCTCAAGGAAGTGAAGAAAAGTTTAACTTCTCTTCTGAGTTTTCTCAATAAAAAAAGAAATTATTTATTGATCAATTATATTTTTCCAAATAATATAAAAAGGTTCCACTTCAATTCAGATTTTTCCCCAAAGTCATAGATTTAAAGCGTTCATACAAATTTTTCGTAGAAGATATAAAAAGTTACACATTGATCATGAATATTTCACTATGAAGATAAGGAGCTCCCCTTTAATTCTGTAATTTTTCCGAAAGACATAAACAACTTTAAAGTAATTTTCTAAATTTTAGTGTAGAAGATAAGAAAAGTTATACTATGAATGTGAATATTTTCCAGGAAGATAAAAAGCTTCCTTTAATTTCTAATTTTCTCAACGAGATGAAGAAAAGTTCAAGTTCTCTTCTGAATTTTCTCAATGAAAAAAGAAATAACTTACAGATCAATTCTATTTTTTTTCCCAGAGAAACTAAAAATTTTTCATTTCAGTTCAGATTTTCTCAAAGAGATGGAAAAATTTAAAGTAGTGATCCAAATTTTTCGTAGAAGATAGAAAAAGTTATTCTGTGATCATGACAAGTTAACTCAATTCCGAATTTTATTAAAGAACTTACATTTCAATTCTAATTTCTCCAGAGAAAAATAAAAATCTTCCACATCAGTTTTTAAGTTCATCAACACATAAAGAAATTTAAAGTTCTATTGTAAATTTTTCCGTAGAAGATAGAAAAAGTTTTTATATCTTTTGATCTTTTCAGTCTGAAAATGATCAAGCGTTAAAATATTTAATGTTGAGATGTTCATTTTCCATGAAGTTTCTGGTAGATAACAAATATTGAATTTGGTTATCAGGTTGTATCCAGTATTGAGTCGGTAGTCATCTGAATAAATACTATTCTAAAGAACATGAAGGGGTTAAGCTTAAAGATATTTATTGCTTAAATGTATTAACAGATTTTTTTTTTGAGAAAAAAAAAAACAACAACAACAAATGTTTACATAAAAAGAGTACTTAGAGTTCACTCTTAAACATCCACAAACGATGGTCCCATGATATAGGATAGTTTTTAACATGTCTTATGGATTTATCCCGATCAGGTATGTTATTAGGTATCCACTGTGCGAAGAACCTAACCTCGTTTTCAGGACGGTGATAGCACCCTTCAAATTTAGGACACTTAAACTCTTCTAGATTGAAAAGTGGAATCCTAGGGTCACACTTTTGAATTAAAACTTTATCTGTAGGTACATTGCCCTTTACATAGAGCGCTTCAGCTCCTAAAAAGCTGCACATTTCACTGACTTCCTCCTGGACATTTCTCAGTTCCTGACTAGTATTATTAAGTGGTGTAATCACTCTATCATAGAATCCCAGTCTGTTTATATAACGTAATGTAGTACTCCACAAGCTTTTATCATACTAAAACAGATTATATTTCACTAGCCAATGATAACAGTAGATTTCTTCTAGATCAATAGAAAATAATAAAAAAGAACATTCGAATATAACACCGCAAGATGATTTTTTCAAACTGATAAATTCGGTGTCAAACAGTCCTATCATCTTGGAGGCTATTAATGTAGTTGTTAATCAGAGAAATACTTAATCAAACTTGTATACATTCGCTCAAGGTTGAATGGAGTTATGAGTATTGAGATGAGTCTTAAAATCATCTGAATTCATGGTATGGGGGAGACATAAAACAACTGGAAGTTATTGCGGGGGGAGTTATTGAACTCTCGGTAATGATAAATTCTGTGTCATACTGTCCTATCATCTTGGAAGTTATTAATGCAGTTGTTAAGTAGAAAAATACTTCATCCTCCTAGAATTATTTAAACTATACGTAATTAGGTTAAAAATGAAGATATTTATGTAGAGTTTCAACTAGCTATGGTGTCTGAAAACCCAAACAGCTAATTAAATATTCTAATTCATGATTTCAGGCACGTAAGGCTCAATAGTAACCGAAACTCTAAAAAAAAAACTATTAACCGTTTTGAACTTGTGAAACATTTAATAACCTTTAATTTCTAAATCACAATGTACAGAAACATTAAAAAAAAAAATCTCTTTGGTCGTTGAAGAATTTTCGTGTTTTGGAATGCTTAGCATAATGATATCACGGGGTATAATGATATAACAGTGTATTTCATTGCGTGATTTAATAGACTAAAGCATCTCACATCTCTAACATTATACAGAAGGGTATGTTTGTCCTTTTTCTGTGTTTTTAGAAGTGTCCTTTAACTGTTTTCTTGTTTCACTCGAATCGTTGTCAATGTGTAAAGTGATATTTTCACCATGTATTTTGGTAGCTTGCATCGATGTGGTATCGTTCCATCTCGGTCGTTTTTAAGGGGGAGAGTAATTTCATGAATCCACTTACACCATAAAAAAAAAAAAAGAAGAAAAATTTATTAATGAAATAAAAAACCCACTTTTAAAGATAAATTTTCCATCTAAAGTTGATTCTTATGTTTGTAGCGCTCTATGTTTTAGTTCATTAGAAATATTCAAAAATCTTTTCCACTGAAAGTAAGGAGAAACACTAAAAACTTAAATGAACCAAAATAATTACTGATATGAGGGGGGGTTCCCTCCTACTCAACACCTCGACTTTCTCTATAAGTTCAAATTTTCTTATAACTACTTTTAACTATCTTATCAGATTGAGTTTCTGATTGAAAGCGGACAACATATATAACACATAATTCAAACGCTTTTTGACAGCTGTTCAGGTATAGGGTATTTTGGCTAAAACGGTTCTTAACAAGCCTGCAGAAATATATCATATTTAATACTAAAAATTGATTAACGAGCAATGCGTCTCATTTAAATATTCACAATCTATTTAATGTGTTGGGATGGTTTTTAGTATGGCGGAGGGGGGTGAGGAATATTAATATTCTGAAAAGATATCAAAAGGACCTAATAGTCAAAAGTGTGTTATTTTTTTATGAATCTTATTTAAAATTAATATCAAACGGGTCTAATAGTCAAAATTGTGTTACTTTTTTATGCATCGTATTTAAAATATAGATAGCTTAGGCTCCATCTAAGACTGGTGTTCTTTTTTACGATTTTAAGCAGATTGAAATTTAATAATATAATTTTTAAAATATTGACGTTCATAATTGAAAAAAGACATACAATTTTTTTGTTTTATCCTGTGTTAGCTTTGGTTTTGGGGTGGGGGGAACTGTCCCCCCATTAATATTCTAAAAAAAAAAAAAACAGAACTAATAGTCAAAACCGTGTTATTTTTTATGCAACGTATTTAAAATATTAATAGCTTAGGCTCTATCTAGGACTGTCTTTCTTTAGTAAGAGTTTAATCTTATTTTAAATGTATCAATTAAGTTTTAAAATCTTGTCTTAATTTTATTAATTTTTTATTAAATTTTTTCTTGGTGACATAGCTATCGGGTTGGTGTTTGGATTATTGACTTTAGCCTCCATATAAATAAATACACTAGGAATATCGGTAATAATATTCTAAATTGTGTTATTTTTTATGCGTCTTATTGATCTTAAATATAAAATGTAACTAATATTAAAAATTATGTTATTTTTTATGCAACGTATTTAAAATATAGATAGCCTAGGCTCCATATACGACTGGCGTTCTTTTTTATGAGTTTAAGCAGATTGAAATTTAAGCCTATAAGTTTTAAAATCGTGACTTTCATAATTGAAAAAGACATAACATTTTTTTATTTTATCCTGTGTGAGCTTTGGTTCGGGGGAGGGGGAACAGCGCCCCCATTAATACTCTGAATAAATATCAAACGGACCTAATAGTCAAAATTGTGTTTTTTATGCATAGTATTTAAAATATTGATAGCTTAGGCTCTATCTAGGACTGTAGTTTTTTTAAGACTTTAAGCAGATTTAAATTTAATCCTATAATTTTTAAAATAGTGATTTTTATAATTGAAAAATAAATAATAAATTTTATCCTACGTGAGCTTTGGTTTTGGGGAGGGGGGAACGGCGCCATAATTAATATTCTTAATAAATATCAAACGGACCTAATAGTCAAAATTGTGTTTTTTTATTCATCGTATTTAAAATTAATATCAAATGGACCTAATAGTCAAAATTGTGTTATTTTTGTATGCATCGTATTTAAAATATAGATAACTTAGTCTCCATATAGGACTGTCGTTATTTTTTAAGAGTTTAAGCAGATTGAAATTTAAGCCTATAATTTTTAAAATCGTGACTTTCATAATTTAAAAATAAAAAAACTTTTTTTTTTATTTTATCCTACGTTAGCTTTTGGTTTTGGGGAGGGGTGACCGATGCCCTCAGTAATATTCTGAATAAATATCAAACAGACCAAATTGTGTTATTTTTTATTCATCGTATTTAAAATATAGATAGCTTAGGCTCTATCCAGGACTGGCTTTTTTTACGAGTTTAAGCAGATTGGAATTTAAGCCTGTAAAATTTAAAATCGAAGTTGCTGATGGTTGAATTTATAGGAAGAACGTAGATATGAGTAATATCTTTTATACGAGCTACTAAAAATCTGTATAGATAGCTGCGATAGCAATACGCCCAAAAATAATACGTCCGATACCGATACACTGTGCAGCCCTTTCCTCAGGGGACTTGGAGGGTCATAATATCACCAACACCAAATATATTTGACTCTAGCAATGTCTCTTGTAATCGTCAAATCTATTAAGTATCTGATGTAAGCACCCCGTTCTTTAATTACCCCGTAAGGCATTCTTAACCATCTCAATACTTTTACGTTAATACCTCTTAGCAAAAAAAATTCTCAAATCTCGTAAACTAAAGAATTAATTACATCACTGTTGTTAGCTCCATCATTAATCTCCAATAATGTAAAAGCATCCCTCATTTTTTTTCATCTACTAATATCCTTGAAAATAAAAACTATTCTCTTTTAATTAAAGTCTCTTACTCATTTCGAAACTGATTGAGAATCAAATATGGAACCTGATTATATACAGAAAATAATAGTCGAGTAAAAAATAAGAGACACCGGTTTTTTGAACTAAAAAAAAAGACATTGAACTTTTAAATTGCGTCGTTCCTCTTGGCAAAGAGTTTGATTATCTTTAAAAAAAAAAAAAGACATTGAAATTTGAAATTGCGTCGTTCCTCTTGGCAAAGAGTGTGATGACATGTAACTACTAGAAAAAACCTGTTTGTACGGGGGCATCATAGAACTGCATGGATCTATTCTACTGCCTTGGCTATTCTATTTTTAACATCTTCACTGCTCCCACCATCTTTACTAATAATATTACCAAGGTAAGTGAAGCTGCCCACCTGATCAATCTTTTCATTACCCAACGTCACCTTTTTATCTTCACTTATTCCTAGCCTTAGTGACTTAGTCTTCCTTACATTATTTTTCAAACCTATTCTAGCACCCTGTACTCGCAAAACCTCTAAATCTTCATTCATTTTGCTCACACTTTCATCTAGGATGCTTAAATCATCAGCATAATCTAAGTCCAGGAGACGTTTTCCTCCCCATTTGATTCCGTGGTCTCCCATGTCCTTTCCTTTGCTCCTTAAGACAAAGTCCATCAAAATAATCCAAATAAAGGGGGATAGAACACAATCTTGCTTAACTCCTGATTTAATACAAAAACAGCTGCTAACCTCATTTCCTACCTTAACCGCAGCAGTGTTATTCTCGTACATATCACTAATCACTTTAATGTATTTGTCTGGTATACCATACACGGATAAAACCTTTACTAAAGCTCTTCTATCAAAAGAATCGAACGCTACCCTTGTTATTATTAGGGCTAAAATTTAATACTCTGCTATAAATTTGTATGTTTTAATTTTAATCTTAGACCTTTAACAGAACTATAGTTGCTTCATAAAATATTTAGATAAAGTTTCGTCTTCATCATTTTTGTCTGAATTAATATAGTTTCAGGTTCAGGCCTATAGAGAAAATATTCTTGGCTTTCACCCTCTGCAAAACCTGTCATGCATGCAATCCTCTAATCCCAAGAAATAAAAATAGAGTAGACATAATGACTCATCAATATCTTCCCAGGTTATATTTTTGGCCCTGGATTTATTTCTGAAAGTGTCATTCACCTAAATCAACTACTTTTCAGGATAACAAGAAGTCCCTAAGTTACAATTTTACCCCATATTCTCATAATATACCCTTTTCTGTCATTTTGATAGCATGGGCCCCATCCAAAAAAGTTCTTGGGCACCTGACTGGTAAGATAAGACTATTTCAGAAAAAAAAAACTCTATCACAAGCCGGGATGGGCCATTCATGCTTTGAAATGGGGCATAGGGGTAAAGTCTTTGCAGAAGTAGACTTCGAAAAGGTTTGTTTTGGTCGGCCCTTCTCCATCACCTTACTGCATGCTCACTTTCCCATTTCCAAGCAGAATGGTTGCACCATACAGTTTTGACCTTGTTTTTATTGAATTTGAATTTACAATATCCACGTTTCCACTTGATAATTTGACTTTGATCTACTTCTTTTTAAATAGTTGGAAATGCTGGAAAGACGACTGGAGATCTAGCGGAAGGCACAGGCATAGATAAAAGAGATCACACCGGCTAGCAGTTTTATTTTTTGCAATCGAATGATTTAATTTGAATTTTTTTATTTCGCTAGAACTTTTTCTATCTTCACCTCGTAAAAAAGTGAAAAAAGAGTGATTTTAGCTAAAAAATTGGCAAAAAGAGTGCAATTCTTATGTCTGTCGAGGGAAAGAGTGAAATGAGGTAAAAAAGAGTACAAAAACTACGAAAGTGAGCAAGGGTGGCAACCCTGCTTTAGACCACTCGAGCTTTGGGTATCATTTATTTAATTGTTGAATTACGTTGGTTTTACATTTGAATTATTATTTGACTTCATTTCTGCTTGTCTCTGTACTTTCCGCTCTTTTTTTTCCTTCGAAAAACTTGACTTGTGATTTTTTTTTTCTTAGTTATGAAACGAACAGAGAGATAATAGACAAAAAAGGAAAAAAAATCAACAAACATAATTCACATCTAACAACACCGATACAGACAATAATTTGTTATTATTATTATTGTATTTTTTTTTTTTTTTGCTAAATAGGTCACTTCATAATAATTCAGTCAGGCAAACACGATTTACTCACCAATATCACGCAATTGTAGTATTATCAATCTATTCTGGTGAAATCCCCCCCCTCAATGGATCTATCAAAGAAAGCTTATGTCTATGCGCCTGATTAAAACTCGTATAAATAGCTTAACAGTAACCGCTTGAATACTGAGTGATTTCTTCAAAGCCACAAGGCAGGAAAACGAGCCATGATACACAACCTGAAAACAGTGTTTCCACTTCCACCTGTTTTTCGGAAGATCTATTTTCGAATTCCCAATGTATATCCCGACAAAAAAAGGAAGATAAGTAAAATCGCTGAAGTTTGACTGGCTGTTTGACGAGAAAAGTTGAAACACTGCCTGAAAACAAAGTTACAGGGAAATACCATTTTACTATTACGTGTAGTTCTTTGCTTCCAATACTCACAGCCACTGCTAGGCCCTTCCACCTTCATTTGCGTCATAATAATAATAAAAATGACGTCTTCATATTAATAATAACAATGAAAATATTTTAGGATAAAGCATCACGATAAATTTGTTTGTCCCCGCGGCCCAGCCTCGGCTCTTTGCAGGCCTACGTGGGCTTAATTATTTTGAAGGTTGTCATTGTTTTAATTATTGTTGTTATTATTTTGTTTTTCGTACTTCTCCCCATAAAAATTTCCGGAAAATCCCCCGAAACATTCCCCCTGAAATCCTCCCCCCAAGAAAATTATCCCCAAATATGAAATTGAGCAGCCAAATAGAGAATAATACAAATAAAAAGAACGAAGAATTGCGTATACTTGTACATAAGCCATTATGAAGAAGGGGCGGTTGGTCATTGTATAGGCAGGCATTGAATGCCAGATGTAAGAGCGCATTTCCGATCTCCCAAATCTCCATGAGTCTTCAGATAAATATAGCAAGGACATGGGGGGTTGTTAATTTATCTCTCAACCTTCTTCATTTGGACTAAGCCTAAGTAAGGGGGCTGTGGGGGATACCTCCCTACTTATTGCAGAAAGTGATGTCTAACATTTATTTTAAAGCTTCATTTAACTAAGCTAATTTTCTTCATATTTCATAAGATTACATGCTATGATGTGTAAGTGCGTATCATCAGCTATTAGGAAGGAGAGGCGATGGATCATTTTAAAGGCTGGGGGAGGAGGTAGTTGCCTCAAAGAGTGCATTTTAATGCCAAAACATTCTAACTCTTATTGAGCCTTCAGATAAATACAGAATTAATTCTAGGGAAGGGGGCAGAAATTGATGTCTAACCATTTTATGTGCAGCATACTATATTATATTCACAGGTCTACAGGCACAAAGATGGAAAATTAAAAGACGGGACGTCACGAGTCTCATCAGAAAATTTCTTAGGAGGGGGAGGGGTGACAAACTTTACCAGCAACTTTGTTTTCAGTGATTTTAAATGGCTGTATTTCTAATTTTCTATTAATATGCAATGTTTCAGTTTATTTAAACATCAGAGAGCCTTAATGTAGAGGTCGCGATGGCTCTGGCCGCGTAGAAGATCAAAGGTCTCGCAGAATTTTCAATCCATATGAACGCCCTAAATAAGAAAGAATGCTGAAACACAAGGGCCATTGAATTGGAATAATAAAGATTTTTGAAAGCAATAAAAACTTTGGTGTAACGACCAAGGTGTTAAAGAGGGGGCGGCCTCCCTCATATATGAGATAATTTCTGTTCATTTTGAGAGATCATAGCAGGGTAAGATAAAATTTAAAGAAATTAAATTGCTTACTTACTTAAAAGAAGGAGTTCTGTTGCTCTTAAATTTTCTTCATTCCGAATTGGAGTTTGACTCCATGTTATTGAAATAATAAAAAAAAAACCAATGAAATTACTCTTAAAAGTACTTCAGACCTTATTCGGAATGAGAAGTTCTGTCAATTTTAAGTTTGCTTCTGATTTAGAGTTTGATTCCATATTATCTAAAATAAAAAAAAAACTCTTAAAGGTGCTTCGGACTGAAAATCTTCTGATATATCGCCTAGGGGACGCGTTTCCGATCGCAAGGGGTGAACTGGTATCATAAAGTATAGTTACGGCTAAGTCCATAGGGACACTAAAAAGAAGAAGAAAACAGCCACTTAAAGGTGCTTCGGACTGAAAATCTTCTGATATACGCCTAATAGACGATATACAACCCATTTTTTTGTGAACAGGGTTTAATGACTTCCTGAAAACTTTCTTATTTAAACTATCGCTTCCTTATTTGGAATAAGGAGTTCTGTCAATTTTAAATTTGCTTGGTTCTGACTTAAGCTTTGTCTCCATGTTATTCAAATCATAATTTTTTTATACAGAGTTTTTTTTCAATTTAATTCAATTTTAATTAATTGAATTGAATTAAAACATAGCAATATCACGGGACTACTATATTTCTGCAAAAAAAAGGGGACTATGACCTAATTATTTCGATAATTGGGTGCACATAGAGTCTTTCGATTTACCTCTGCTTCCTCCATTAATTGAAAATTTGAGGTCCAATCGACATCTAACACTCCTTAGAAGTTTCAACTCACACCTCATCAGTTCATGGGAAATTACGAATGTACATAGCTTCTTTTGATTTACTCAGCTACACATGCCGTTTCCAGAGAATACCCTTAGCGAAATTTATTTTGACATCTTGGCCTAGTAAACGATCCCTAGGAGCTCCTAGCTGATAAGACAAACAAGACCAAACATAACCCCTTTTCTGCTATTAAACCAACAGTAACAAGTATTATTACATGAAATAACGAGCGAAATCAAACCCTAAAACGAGCAAAACTTACTCCGTATAGGAGAGGTACTCCCACATCCTCAACCCCCCTTGTGGTCTGAGAAACTCCGGAGAATGCTGATTTTACCGAAAATTGAGAGTTCTAGTGTCGTTTTAAAGGTCAAACGTGATTGGATAGTCCCCAGAGCCGTCTTGGAGCCTTTTCTTTATAGCCGGTTTTTGGTCAAAAAGATCATCAACATTTTGCTGTGGTAAAGGGGGGGGTGAGGGTCCTGAAATGAGCCATAAAAACTTTTCTTCCTTATCAATTTGAAACTTACAGCCGTTTGTCTTTGGGTCAAATGGACTTATGGACAAAAATCATTCAAAGGAGTGGTCCCTTTGAAATTGGTCCCTCCTCTAACAAAGGGGGGTCAAAAAAGGTCGGTTTTTTCAATTTGCCTGAGAATTATATTAAACCTTGGGCAGAGGGAAACCCAATGCAGAAGTATAATTTAAAAAAAAATATTGATTCCTCTTAAAATGCAGCCCAAAACAAAATGTTTTTCCCATCCACTTCAAAAGGAAGGGTATATGTTAGAAACTTAGGAAGGAGCTCATTCGATTTGAAAATGAAAGTTATAGTGTCCTTTTTCAAGGTCGAAGGCTACCAGAGGACAATCAGGTAGCTCAAGCAGAAGGAAGACTCCCTCTCCCTTCCTTTTCTTCTATCCAGCCCTCATCTAACCCCTATGACATCGAATCAAAATCATGAGATATCTGTTAGTTCAAAAGCTTCAAGATATCTATTAAGTTTGCTTTCGGGGGCGACATCACACGCGACCTTATCTTATATCTTATCTTACCTTAACCTTCATCTTAAACTGCTATATGATATACTACACCACACATTTCTGCCTATATTTTTGATTGCTGGTAGGATATTCCAAAATTCCTACTTTTCTTCATTATTTTTATTTGTCATACTTTCTCTGTGGCTGTTCAATTTTTCATGTGGGGGAATTTTCACGGGAGGTAATTTCCGGAAGGTTCTCAAAGGGGTAGGGGAGGTTCCGGGTAATTTTTTAGGGAGGATTTTCCAGGGGGAATATGCCTAGCAACGTTTCCTTAGCTTTATTGTTTGTTTTTTTTCATTAAATACCATACTTGACCTTATCAAATTGTTAGTGTTGAGACTCATTAATCATGGAGAGCATATCAACCTGGCATTAAAATGAGATGACAAAAATGACAAAGTTCCAAAAATGGCGATAGATGAACTGAAAAATGCTAAATTTTGAATCCAATAGCCATTTTGGTGCAAAATTTATGATAATATGATTGGATTTAACTTTTGGATGATTCGTGAACCCCATTGCCACCTTCTCAGAAAATAAAACCAATTTTGAAAAAAAAACTCTACCAAAATTTAACCTTTACTTTGATCTCATTCTCGAAGAGTTTAAGACTCTCTGATAAATAAGATTTTCACATGTGTTGTTTTGATTTAAATAGATTTGTGGGCAGTATATATCTCCAGATAATTTTCAAAATGAATATTTTTATTGGTTTTAATGAAGAAAAGGATATTTTTGATTTATTTAGGTATTCTACAACCGATGTATTGTTTTTTCTTTGATTTACTTTTATGACCATTTTGAAACAATATTTACTTGTTGCGCGCAAATTTTATGTTTGTTTTGTAAACTTATCTTGAAGCCATATTAAAAGAAAATAATAAACACAGTGTTGGTTTTAAGATATAAGCAAGTTCTAAATATTTTCAAGCACCTTATGATATTTTATTATGTCACTAAAAGGTATTAAGGCAGATAATTGAATAATAATTTCAATCAGATGCCATTAAACGTAAAATCTTAAAATCTTCAATCGAGAAACATGTTTCAAATGAGCAATATAATGTATATTTTGTCCAAACTTTCATCGTAAATTATCAATATAGACGCGAAATGACAAAATTGAAACAAGAGAAATACAGAAGTAATGATATGAATCTACTCTTCGAATTTTTTACTTGTCAGTATAAATTTCTTGACGCTTAATATTTATTATAATCTGTTTTTTCATACTCAAAAAAGATCACCCAAGAATGATAAATCCCTTGTGGTGGCCCATCTGCCAATCAAATAGAGTTTAATGGACATATTATATGCATTTTCTCCATTCGAATTTTGCTGCAGTAACACAGAAGGAGGAATACTACACAAATTTACAGTGGAGCGAAAAAATTCAGAAACGCGTTTTGCGATTTTCAACTTTTATCGGAATTTTTGCTGTAGTAATTCCAGTAATTACTGATGCACTAAATTTTGCTGCACTTCATCCAAATTTGTGCTGCAGTAATTCAAAAGAAGGTGGGTTACACAAATTTAGAGTGGAGCGACAAAATTCAGAAACACGTTTTGCGATTTTCGACTTTTATCGGAATTTTTGCTGCAGTAATTCCAGTAATTACTGATGCACTAAATTTTGCTGCACTTCATCCAAATTTTTGCTGCAGTAATTCAAAAGAAGGTGTGCTACACAAATTTACGGTGGAGCGAAAAAATTCAGAAACACTTTTTGGGCTTTTCGACTTTTATCTGAATTTTTGCTGCAGTAGTTGCAGTTATTACTGATGTAGTAAATTTTGCTGCACCAATTCAAAAGAAGGTATGTTACACAAAAATAGAGTGAAGCGAAAAAAAAAAAAAATCAGAAACACGTTTTGGACTTTTCGACTTTTATCCGAATTTTTGCTGCAGTAATTCAAAATGAGGCATGTTACACAAATATAAAGTGGAGCAAACAAATTCAGAAACACGTTTTGGACTTTCGACTTTTATCGACAAACAGTTGTTTGTACAAGGAAGGATTTATAATAAGCTTCTACATATGACCCAGGCTATATTCAGGGTATGAGTTAGGGGGCTTGAACCTCCTTTCTCCCCGAAATGTTTTCTGACTTGCAAAAGCGTAATATAAATGCATAAAAATGTATTTTTCTTACGTTTTATTGTACCCCCTCTCCCCGCCAAAAAAAATTAAAAAAGCAAGTTTTTTTAACTGAAAGTAAGGAGCGACATTAAAACTTAAAACAAGCAAAAATTATTCCGTATTCGAAAGGGGCTGTCCCCTCCTCAACGCCTCGCTCTTCACGCTAAAGTTTGACTCTGTCTCTCAACTTTATTTTTTAAAACAATAAAGAACTTTAGCGTAAAGAGCGAGGCGATGAGAGTAGAAGTGACCCTAGTACTCGTGACGGGACTCCTTATATGGGCATAGAATACTGACGGGACTCCATATATGGGCATAGCCTCCCTAGGGAGAACACGTGGTTAATGGGGTCAATGACCTCTTTTTCCAAGGTCGATTTATTTGATGTTTCTATGTGTAATAACTCCGGAACGAAGGTTGCACATGCGCATTGAATTCTAACAGGAAACAATGTTATTGATCTAGGACTCGAGGGGGAAGTGAATTTCTGAGAAATTGATTTCGTAACCTAACCTAACCTCATTAGCTCGTGACGGGACTCCATATATGGGCATAGCATACTGACGGGACTCCAAATATGGGCAAGGAATACTGACGTGTCACCATATATGGGCATAGGATACTGACGGTTCTCCATATATGGGCATAGAATACTGACGGGACTCCATTTATGGGCATATAATACTGACGGGACTCCATATATGTGCATAGAAAACTGACAGGACTCCATATATGGACATAGAATACTGACCCTACACCATATATGGGCATAGACTCCGAACCCCACACCAAATATGGGCATAGCCTCCCTAGGGAGAACACGTGGTTAATGGGGTCAATGACCTAAATTTCCAAGGTCGATTTATTTGATGTTTCTATGTGTAATAACTCCGGAACGAAGGTTGCACATGCGCATTGAATTCTAACGGGAACAATGTTATTGATCTAGGACTCGAGGGGGAAGTGAATTTCCGAGAAATGGGATTGCGTAACCTAATCTAACCTCATGAGCTCGTGACGGGACTCTATATATGGGCATGGAATACTGACGGGACTCCATATATGGGCAAAGACTACTGACGGGGCTCCATATATGGGCATAGAATACTGACGGGACTCCATATATGGGCATAGAATACTGACGGGACTCCATTTATGGGCATAGAATACTGACGGGACTCCATATATGGGCATAGAATACTGACGGGACTCCATATATGGGCATGGAATACTAACCCCACACCAAATATGGGCATAGACTCCGAACCCCACACCAAATATGGGCATAGCCTCCCTGGGGAGAACACGTGGTTAATGGGGTCAATGACCTAAATTTCCAAGGTCGATGTTGTTGTTGTTGTAAGTCCACGCTCTCAGCGAATGTTATGAGTTTCCCGGAATTTGGAACACCTGTGCTGTCGACCTCAATTCACCTATCGTGAATCAATAATTCCCCTTAGAAACAACAAATTAATTCCCCTTTCTTGACAGATCAATCAACCAATGACATCATCTGTCAGACTTTAAAAATTTTCGCATAGAAACGATTCTCCAGGAATAGATCCAAGTCATTAATGTCTTTGCCTCGGAAACAACTCTTTTGGTCGAACTCCAAAGGATATTAATAGCCAAAGGCCATGGAAACAATTCTCCAAGAAACATCTTAGCGATGAATTGTTTTAGCGCGGGAATCAGGTTTCATATTAATTTGAAATGTATTAGCGCAGAGATGCCAAAAACAAAAGGAACACGCTTGATTACGTTTAGGGATTATTTGGGCGAAACTGTTTTAGACAGGTTATGGAACTATTTCGGCGAAACAGTTAGAGACATTTTAAAAGATGATTTTTGAAGAGATTTTAGAAGAGAATTTAATGTTGAAACTATGTGGTCGTTATAATACACAAGTTTCATTTGAACAGTGTTGTGAGGTCCTCTAACCCAACCCCAAAGGGTTCCAATCCTCCTACCCCAACCCCGAAGGAAGCCCCCGGACCTCAAAGGCCTCCCAAGCTCTCAAAGGGCCACCGGCGCCCCCAAAGGCCCACCCAGACCCCCCAAGGCCATCCCCGGGCCCCCCAAAGGCCCATCGAGCTCCCAAAGGACCAACGGGGTCCCAAAGGCCCTCCACCGGTCCCCAAATGTCCCCCAGGCCCCCAACTGCCCCCCGGACCCCCAAAGGCCCTCCCTGTGCCCCAAAGACCCTCCCTGTGCCCCAAAGGCCCTCCCCCGGCCACCAAAGGTCCCCCGGACCAGAGAAGTGCCGCCGGGATGCGCCGTGGGCCAGGGAAGCGCCGCAGGATGTGCCGCAGGGATGCGCCGGGGGTCAGGAAAGCGCCGCAGGGGATGCGCCGCAGGGAGGCACCACAGGAAAGTGCCGCAGGATGCACCGCAGGGATGCGCCGCAAAAAAAAAAGTAAACTAAAAAGTAAAAATTTCGAAATGTTATCCCCCAAACGCCATCCTCAGACCCCCAAAGGCCCTCCCCTGGTACTCAAAGGTCCCCCGGGCTCCCAAAAGACCACCCGGCCCTCAAGGGCCCCGGACCCCCAAACGCCCTCCCTGGGCCCCAAAGGTCCTCCCCCGGTCCCCATACATGCACACAAAAACTTACACACACACAAAAACTTACACACACACACAAAAACTTACACACACACACGAAAACTTACACACACACACTAAAACTTACACACACACTCAAAAACTTACACACAAAAACTTACACACACAAACACACACAAAAACTAACACAAGAACACGAAAACATAAAATCACAAAAAAACATACAATCACAAAAAAACTAAAAAAAACACACGCAAAAAAATAACACCCACACACACACAACCGAAAACAAACATACACACGAAAAAAAATACACACACACAAAAACATACACACACACACACACACACAAAAACTTAAAAATGAACAAACAAAAAACTCACACACACACACACGCACGAAAACTTACACACACACACACACACAAAACTTACACACACACACACACTAAAACTTACACACACACACGCAAAAACTAACACACACACAAACCTACACACACACACACACACACACACAAACTTACACACACACACACACACAAAACTTACACACACAAAAACTTACACACACACACACACACACACAAACTTACACACACACACACAAAAAACTTACATCCACACACAAAAGCTTAGACACACAAAAACTTACACACACACACACAAAAACTTAGACCAACACACAAAAAATAAAAAGAACAAACAAAATAAAATTCACACAAATACTAAAAAACAAACAAAAACTTACACAAACTCAAAAACAATAAAAGACACACACAAAAAAACTTAAACACACACACACAATAAAACAAACACACACACTTAAAAACTTACACACACACGCAAAAACAGACACACACACACACACAAAAACTTAAACACACACACACATAAACACAAAAACTAACATACACAAACACACGAAAACTTACATGCACACACAAACTAACATGCACACAAAAACTTACACACACACACACACACACAAAACTTACACACACACACACACAAAAACTCACACATACACTTCAAAACTTACACACACACACAAACTTATACACACACACACACACAAAAACTTACACTTGAACACAAAAAAAACTCACACACACACGCACAAAAACTTGCACACACACACACAAAACTAACACACACACACACGAAAACTAACACACACACTCCACATCTTACACACACAAAAACTTACAAACACACACACACACACAAAAACTTACACATTCACACGAAAACTTACATGCACACAAAAACTTACATTCACACAAAAACTTACACACACACACACACACACACACAAAACTTACACACACAAACACACGAAAACTCACACACACACGCCAAAACTTACACAACTAGCTAAGGGTAAGTGTTTTAAATATGAGCCATTCTGCTGCGAAAACACACAAAAGTTAGAAAAAATACAAAATAATCCTTTATTACCTCTGCAAAACGTCTAAAAATGAAGAATTCATACACATTTTCAACTAGCTATGGGTAAGTGTTTTAAATATGAGCCATTCTTTTGCGAAAACACAAAAGTTAGAAAAAAAACAAAATGTTCCTTTATTACCTCTGCAATACGGCTAAAAATGAAGAATTCATACACATTTTCAACTAGCTAAGGGTAAATGTTTTAAATATGAGCCATTCTGTTGCGTAAACACACAAAAGTTAGAAAAAATGCAAAATGTTCCTTTATTACCTCTGCAATACGGCTAAAAATGAAGAATTCATACACATTTTAAACTAGCTAAGGGTGAGTGTTTTAAATATGGGCCATTCTGTTGCGAAAACACACAAAAGTTAGAAAAAATACAAAATAGTCCTTTATTACTTCTGAAAAACGGCTAAAAATGAAGAATTCATACACATTTTCAACTAGCTAAGGGTGAGTGTTTTAAATATGAGCCATTCTGTTGCGAAAACACACACAAGTACGAAAAAAAAAAAAAAATTACTATATTACCTCTGCCAAATGGATATAAATGAAGAATTCATACACATTTTCAACTAGCTAAGGGTTAGTTTTTTAAATATGAGCCATTCTGTTGCGAAAACACACAAAAGTTAGAAAAAATACAAAATATTCCTTTATTACCTCTGCAATACGGGTAAAAATGAAGAATTCTTACACATTTTCAACTAGCTAAGGGTAAGTGTTTTAAATATGAGCCATTCTGTTGCGAAAACACACAAAAGTTAGAAAAAATACAAAATAATCCTTTATTACCTCTGCAAAACGGCTAAAAATGAAGAATTCATACACATTTTCAACTAGCTAAGGGTAAGTGTTTTAAATATGAGCCATTCTGTTGCGAAAACACACAAAAGTTAGAAAAAATACAAAATATTCCTTTATTACCTCTGCAAAACGGCTAAAAATGACACACAAAAAACTTACACACACACACAAACACACACAAACTAACAAACACACACAAAAACTTACACCCACACACAAAAGCTTAGACACACAAAAACTAACAAACCCACACAAAAACTTACACCCACAATCAAAAACTTACATGCACACGAAAACTTACATTCACACAAAAACTTACACTCACAACACAAATTACACACACACACAAAACTTACACACACGCACAAAAACATACACACACACACAAAAACTGACACAAACCACAAAACTAACACACGAACGTACACACAACAACAAACACAAGCACATGAAAACTTACATGCACACAAAAACTTACAGACACACACACACACGAAAACTTACACACACACACGTCAAAAACTTACACACACAAAAAATTACACACACAAAAACTTACACACACACAAAAACTTACACCCACACTCAAAAACTTACACACACACTCAAAAACTTACATTCACACAAAAACTTACATGTACACAAAAACTTTCACACACACTAAAACTTACACACACGCACAAAAACTTACACACACACACAAAAACTTACACACACACACACACGACAAATAACGAACACACACAAACACACACAAATACACACAAAAAACTTACACATGCACACGAAAACTTACATGCACATAAAAACTTACATGCACACAAAAACTTACACACACTCACAAAATCTTACACTCACACACAAAAACTTACACACACACACTAAAACTTACACACACACACTAAAACTTACACACACACACACAAACAATAAAACACACACAAATGAAAACTTACACACACACACTATAACTTACACACACACTCAAAAACTTACACACACCCAAAAAATTACACACACACACACACACACACAAACATACACATTCTCACTATATCTTACAATCACACAAAACTGACATTAACACAAAAAATTACACACACACACACACACACACAAAACTATCACACACGCACACAAACTAAAACTTACAAACACACGCACACGAACAAAAAAAAGCACACGAACAAAAATAAAAACACAAAAACAAATACACACACACACACACACACACACACACAAAAACTTACACATGCACACGAAAACTAACATGCACACAAAAACAGACATGCACACAAAAACTTACACACATACACACACACACAAACGTACACACACACACAAAAAAAAACTTTAGCTAGTTGAAAATGTGTATGAATTCTTCATTTTTAGCCGTTTTGCAGAGGTAATAAAGGATTATTTTGTATTTTTTCTAACTTTTGTGTGTTTTCGCAACAGAATGGCTCATATTTAAACCACTTACCCTTAGCTAGTTGTGTAAGTTTTTGTGTGTGTGTGTGTGTGTAAGTTTTTGTGTGTGTGTAAGTTTTGGCGTGTGTGTGAGTTTTCGTGTGTTGTGTGTGTAAGTTTTATGTGTGTGTGTGTGTGTGTAAGTTTTTGTGTGCATGTAAGTTTTTGTGTGCATGTAAGTTTTCGTGTGCATGTGTAAGTTTTTGTGTGTGTGTGTGTGTGTGTAAGTTTGTGTGTGTTTTAGTTTTGGCGTGTGTGTGTATGTTTTCGTGTGTGTGTGTGTGTAATTTTTGTGTGTGTGCGTGTGTGTGAAAGTTTTTGTGAGTGTGTGTGTGTGTTTTTTTTGTTTTCATGTGTTAGTTTTTTTGTATTTGTTTGTGTGTGTGTGTGTGTCATTTTTTGTGTGTGTGTAACTTTTTGAGTGTGTATGTTAGTTTACGTGTGTGTGTGTGTGTAAGTTTTGTGTGTGTGTGTGTCTAAGTTTTTGTGTGCATGTAAGTTTTTGTGTGCATGTAAGTTTTCGCGTGTGTGTGTGTAAGTTTTTGTGTGTGTGTGTGTGTGTAATTTTTTGTGCTTGTGTGTAAGTTTTGGCGTGAGTGTGTAAGTTTTGGAGTGTGTGTGTAAGTTTTCATGTGTGTGTGTGTTTAAGTTTTTGTGTGTGTGTGTAATTTTTTGTGAGTTTGTGTTAGTTTTTGTGTGTGTAAGTTTTTGTGTTAATGTAAGTTTTTTTGTGAATGTTAGTTTTCTTGTGTGTGTGTTATTTTTTGTGTGTGTGTGTGTGTAAGTTTTTGTGTGTCTAAGCTTTTGTGTGTGGATGTAAGTTTTTTGTGTGTGTGTGTGTAAGTTTGTGTGTGTGTGTGTGTTTGTGTGTCTGTGTATGTTTTTGTGTGTGTGTAAGTTTTTGTGTGTGTGTGTGTATAAGTTTGTGTGTGTATGTGTGTGTGTGTAAGTTTTTGTGTGTTTTATTTTTGGTGTGTGTGTTTAAGTTTTCGTGTTTTTTTTTGTTTTTGTTTTTTTTTTGTTTGTGTTTGTGTGTTTGTGTTTGTGTGTGTGTGTGTGTGTGTGAGTTTTTTTTGTGTTCATGTGTAAGTTTTTGTGTGTGTGTGTAATTTTTGTGTGTGTGTAATTTTTGGCGTGTGTGTGTAAGTTTTCGTGTGTGTGTGTGTGTAAGTTTTGTGTGTGTGTGTGTGTAAGTTTTTGTGTTCATTTAAGTTTTTGTGTGAATTTAAGTTTTTGTGTGCATGTGTAAGTTTTTGTGTGTGTGTGTGTGTTAGTTTTTGTGTGTGTAAGTTTTGGCGTGTGTGTGTAAGTTTTCGTGTGTGTGTGTATGTTTTCGTGTGTGTGTGTAAGTTTTTGTGTGTGTGTGTAAGTTTTTGTGTGTGTGTAAGTTTTTGTGTGCATGTATGGGGACCGGGGGAGGACCTTTGGGGCCCAGGGAGGGCGTTTGGGGGTCCGGGGCCCTTGAGGGTCGGGTGGTCTTTTGGGAGCCCAATGGACCTTTGGGGACCGGGGGAGGACCTTTGGGGGGCCCGGGGGACCCTTGGGGGCGGTTGGCCCTTTGGGAGCCCGGGGGACCTTTGAGGACCAGGGGAGGGCCTTTGGGGGTCTGAGGATGGCGTTTGGGGGATAACATTTCGGAATTTTTACTTTTTAGTTTACTTTTTTTTTGCGGCGCATCCCTGCGGCGCATCCTGCGGCGCTTTCCTGCGGGGCCTCCCCGTGGCGCATCCCCTGCGGCGCTTTCCTGACCCGCGGCGCATCCCTGCAGCACATCCTGCGGCGCTTCTTTGGCCCACGGCGCATCCCGGCGGCGCTTCTCTGGTCCGGGGGACCTTTGGGGGCCGGGGGAGGGCCTTTGGGGCACAGGGAGGGTCTTTGGGGCACAGGGAGGGCCTTTGGGGTCCGGGGGGGGGCAGTTGGGGGCCTGGGGGACATTTGGGGACCGGTGGAGGGCCTTTGGGACCCCGTTGGTCCTTTCGGAGCTCGATGGGCCTTTGGGGGGCCCGGGGATGGTCTTTGAGGGTCTGGGTTGGCCTTTGGGGGCGCCGGTGGCCTTTTGGAAGCTTGGGGGGCCTTTGAGGACCGGGGGCTTCCTTCCGGGTTGGGGTAGGAGGATTGGAACCCTTTGGGGTTGGGTTAGAGGACCTCACAACACTGTTTATATGAAACTTGTGTATTATAATGACCACAGAGTTTCAACATTAAATTCTCTTCTAAAATATCTTCAAAAATCATCTTTTAAAATGTCTCTAACTGTTTCGCCGAAATAATTCCATAACCTGTCTAATACAGTTTCGCCCAAATAATCCCCAAACGTAATTCAGCGTGTTCCTTTTGTTTTTGACATCTATGCGCTAATGCATTTCAAATTAATAAGAAACCGGATTCCCGCGCTAAAATAATTCATCGCTAAGATGTTTCTTGGAGAATTGTTTCCATGGCCTTTGGCTATTAATATCCTTTGGAGTTCGACCAAAAGAGTTGTTTCCGAGGCAAAGATATTAATTGTCCTGGAGAATCGTTTCTATGCGAAAATTTTTAAAGTCTGACAGATGATGTCATTGGTTGATTGATCTGTCAAGAAAGGGGAATTAATTTGTTGTTTCTAAGGGGAATAATTGATTCACGATAGGTGAATTGAGGTCGACAGCACAGGTGTTCCAAATTCCGGGAAACTCATAACATTCGCTGAGAGCATGCACTTACAACAACAACAACATCGACCTTGGAAATTTAGGTCATTGACCCCATTAACCACGTGTTCTCCCCAGGGAGGCTATGCCCATATTTGGTGTGGGGTTCGGAGTCTATGCCCATATATGGTGTAGGGTCAGTAGTCTATGTCCATATATGGAGTCCCGTCTGTATTCTATGCCCATATATGGAGTCCCGTAAGTATTTTCTGACCATAAATGGAGTCACGTCAGTATTCTATGCCCATATATGGAGTCCCGTCATTAGTCTTTGACCATATATGGAGCCCCGTCAGTATTCTTTGCCCATATATGGAGTCCCGTCAGTAGTCTATGCCCATATATGGAGTCCCGTCACGAGCTCATGAGGTTAGATTAGGTTACGCAATCAATTTCTCGGAAATCCTCTCCCCTCGAGTCCTAGATCAATAACATTGTTCCCGTTAATGCGCATGTGCAACCTTCGTTCCGGAGTTATTACACATACAAACATCAAATAAATTGACCTTGGAAATTTAGGTCATTGACCCCATTAACCACGTGTTCTCCCTAGGGAGGCTATGCCCATATTTGGTGTGGGGTTCGGAGTCTATGCCCATATATGGTGTAGGGTCAGTATTCCATGCCCATATATGGAGTCTCGTTTGTATTCTTTTCAAATACGTGTTGATATATTAGGATCCCATGTCAATACATGGAGATCCGTCAGTTGTCCATGCTCAAAATTGGGGTTCCGTCAGTTGTAACTTCAAAAATTGGGAGTCAAGAAATTAGTCTATGCCCCAAATTGGAGTCACGTCAGTATTCTATGCCCATATATGGAGTCCCGTCACGAGCTCATGAGGTTAGATTAGGTTACGCAATCAATTTCTCGGAAATTCACTTCCCCCTCGAGTCCTAGATCAATAACATTGTTTCCCGTTAGAATTCAATGCGCATGTGCAACCTTCGTTCCGGAGTTATTACACATAGAAACATCAAATAAATCGACCTTGGAAAAAGAGGTCATTGACCCCATTAACCACGTGTTCTCCCTAGGGAGGCTATGCCCTTATATGGAGTCCCGTCAGTATTCTATGCCCATATAAGGAGTCCCGTCACGAGTACTAGGGTCACTTCTACTGATGAGGAGGAGACAGCCCCTTTCAAATACGGAATAATTTTTGTTTGTTTTATGTTTAAATGTCGCTGCTTACTTTCAGTTAAAAAAATACGTGCTTTTTATTTAATTTCTGAACGTTTTTTAATTAGTGCAGGTTTTGATTTTGGCTCACCGTACATGAATAATTAAAACGAAATTTGTATATTAACTTTACTTTTTCTCGAAATGGCTTTCTGGCTAAATGGCTTTCTCGAAAGTTGTTTAATTTTACTTACGAACTTTTTTATTAGTAATAAATATAGGTAACTTAATAATTAACTTACTTAACGAACTTCTATGTTCGTATGTTTTTATTACGTATATTATGGGGTTCGCCCCCTAGTCAATACCTCGCTCTTTATGTTAAAGTTCGAATTTTTGTTCCAATTCTTTAAGAATGACCCCTTAATCACAAAGGCCGTTAATTAGAATAAATAGCTCTTATGAAATGACTAAAATAAATTTAGCGTAAAGAGCGAGGTATTGATTAGGGGCCGAACCCAATAATATACGTAATGATTTCTGTTCGTTTTAAGTTTTATGTTGCTCCTTACTTTCAGCGAAAAAAAAAATTTTTTTATTTAATTTCTGATCATTTGTTTAAATAATGCAAGGAAATTTGGCGCCCCCTTCATAGCAATTTCCCTTCCCCCATGAACACTTCCGCCATGGAAAAATCCTCATACGTAACCCCCAGCCCTACCCCTCCCACTACCTGAAAAAATCCACCCTGAAAATCTCTGTATACTTCCCAATAGCCTTTATGTAAACATTGGGCTAAGTTCATAACTTGCAGCCCTTCCCCCGGGGACTGCGGGGGATTAAATCATCCTCAAAGACATAATTATTATGTTTTCGACCATGTTGAACAAAATAGATATCTCAAAGTTTTGATCGGGTGACTTTGGAAAAAAAATGAGTGTGGGAGGGGGCCTGGTTGCCCTCCATTTTTTGGTCACTTAAAAAGGGCACTAGAACTTTTAATTTCCATTCAAATGAGCCCTCCTGTGATATTCTAGGATCACTAGATCGATACGATCATTCCTGGGGAAAAGAAACAAAAAAACAAATAAACACGCATCTGTGATCTTTCTTCTGGCAAAAATACAAAATTCCACATTTTTGCAGATAGGGGCTTGAAATCCTCTACATTAGGGTTCTCTGATACGCTGAATCCGATGGTGTGACTTTCATTAAGGTTCTATGACTTTTACGGGGTGTTCCCCCTTCTTTCAAAAATAAGGCAAATTTTCGCAGGCGCATTACTTTTAATGGGTAACACTAAAGTCGATGAAACTTATATATTTGAAATTGGCATAAAAATCCAATTCTTTTGATGTATCTATTGGTATAAAAATTCCGTTTTTTAGAGTTTCGGTTACTATTGAGCTAACTGTTCGCTTACTTACTGAGCTTACTTACTTACTGTTCGTTACCATGAAATGTTTGAAAGTGTTGCATAGTGCCTTTGGGACTGGTTTCGTGAAATGGCATTTCAAGCCTATAAAGACGGTACTTCGACGCAACAGGAACAGGATTCGTTTCCAACTGGAAAAGGATCTTAAAAAAAAAGACGAACGAACATTTTCAGGATGACCCTGGGCTGGGGTAGTAAAAAAAGAACATTTTACTGTTTGAGAAAGAATTGAAAGGGTCACTGATTGGGAGAGAGGCAAATAGATTCAGTTAACGGGTCATATCCAGTACGTGTCTTTTGAAGATTTTTATATTTTTTTTCTACATTATTCAAACTTTCTCATACAAATTTTCAAGTCATCGTAATAACAGAGTCTTTTGCATAACGTGTTCTCCTCCTTCCTACATTTAGCGTATTATGGGGCAAGTATAGCTCTTTACTAAGACACAATTTCCATGACCACCATCCTGTTCGAAATATATATATATATATATATATATATATATATATATATATATATATATATATATATATATATATATATATATATATATATATGTGTGTATATATACATAAATTTTTCGTATGAAACAAAGTTGGAAACTCTTAATAAGGCTGAGGGATAGAAAGATTCGAGCAGAGGAATTACTCTAGGTATTATCTGGCTCTGTCGAGTTACTAATGACGCTGCAAACATTGAACTAAGGTTTTTTGGAAGTGGGGTTGAGATGTAATAAATAGATTAAAACACAATCAATAATATAAACGATAAATGAGTAAAAACAACCCATAAAAGGCTGAATTGTCAGGGAAATAGGGGAGCCAAATTCAAAGGCGGATCTAGAGCAAAATCTTACGGGGATGTGACAAGGGCGCCAGTAATTTACTAAATTGACAAGATTATTTAAAAAAAGTAAAAAACAAAAAAAGGAATAAAGGTACAGGAAAAAATCTTGGGTGGCTAGGGCCCCCCTCACCTTCTACTGGATCCGCACCTGGCGAAATTTACTTATTTATTATCAAATGCAGGGATGTCACTTCACATGAATGAAGGGGAGGGGCCAAAGTTTGTTTTTCAAAACCTTGGAGGGGACAGTTGTTTTTTTTCAAATTTTTCAATGGAAATGCCAGAAAAATAAATATTTCAAGGAAAACACCAAGAAAAGGCATGTTTCATGAAAATACAAAAAAAGAGATATTTTCAAAATCTAAGGGGGGTCTGGGTTTTCGCCGTCCCCTCTATATTTTGAAAAACACCTTCTTTTTTTATTGAAAATACTAATTTTTTTTCTGGTATTCTCATTGAGAAAATTGAGAAGAACAACGGAATTGCCCCCCTAGGTTTATAAAAATTAATATTGCCCCTCCCCTACATTTTCGTAAATTGACGCCATTGTTGTCTTCCTCATGTTGACGCCCCTGATCACATGATGAGTCAATAAATCGACAGTTGATACGTTTAACACAAGTTACGAGAGACACAAAATTTTACATTCAACAGTTGACAGGAACACAACATTAAACGGTGGGCATAGAGAAAAAAAAAGGAAAGAAGACATTGGTCACAGAACGAAAAAAGGCTAAGAAGGATAAAAGAAAAGAAGTCGCATCAGGACAATAGAAAGAGAAAAAAAACTATGGCCCATAATTTTTTCGCTTTGAGAAGCAATTGCAACGTTGGTGTAGTCAGAAGCGTCAATTGAGGAAAAGGGATCTTTGGACTTTTTACCCCCCCCCCCACATTTATTTTGAAATGTAACTTTTTGGGGGGGGGGGGTATTTTCTGTGAAACCACCTTTTCTGGCATTTTCACTGGAGAAAAACTAAAAACAATAAGTTTGCCCCCATAGATTTTCGCGAATTGACGCCACCGGGTGTAGTGCTTGTTACTGTAATCAGTTATTATATTTGAAGTAAATAGCTTCCTTGGTTCATGATTAAATAAACAGCAATAAGTTCGATATCTTTTTTTGTAATCCTTTCATTAACTTGGATGATTGGTGAGGGTTTTGATTGATGTTGACTTAAATGATCATCTCCAGGTAAATTCTGGTCGATGTTTCCGAATGGTTCTTCCGACCCCTTTCATCAGGTTAAAGCTTCAAAGTGGGCGGGTAGATATAAGACAGTTGTTGGCCGGCAGGCAGTGTACAACAACCGTCTTAGCTAGATGTTCCCTCTTAAGCATTCATTAAGAGTAGTGTTGTTTCAAACATGTGTAAAGCTCAGTCTGTTGCATATCAGTATTGTATATTTGGGTATCATGAACAGTTGTGTGAAAAATTAGAAACATTAAAATCTGTTAGGAAACAATGCAGGCCTAATGGATCTATGGATCGCATTGTGCTTCTTTGCTCCGTCCTTGCTTTTCTCTTGTATTTGAATACTTTGGATGCAGACTTTGCCTATGATGACTGGTAAGTAGTTTGGTAAATATATTACCAAATCATATTATTGAGTTAGGAATAAAGTGAATACACCTTTCGATGCCTTTTTTTATGCTGATTACGAATATAATAAGCATTTCTATCGGAAATTATTTTCAGTCCCCCCCCTAACCTAACCTAACCCCCATATGTGCAAATATATATCCTGAATTGACATATAAAGGGGGGGGGGGCTAAAATTCATTTGCGATAGAAATGGCTGTTATATTCGTAATCAGCATAAAAAGAGGCATCGAATGGTATAATCACTTTATTTGAAACTCAATAATATGATTTGGTATATATTTACCAGTAGTATAGTTTGCTATTTTAGGCCGTGTGTTAGTAGCCATGGCCGTATCCAGGGAAGGATTAGGGGTCTGAATCCCCCCCCCCCTCGAAATGTTTGTCCGACTCGTAAAAATGTAACAAAAATGAATTAATTTTTCTACGCGTTTCTACCCCCCCTCCCAAAAAAAAATCCTGAATACGGCCCTGTTAGTAATCATCTAAGTAAATTTTTCGTTGTTCATATTTTGACTTACGACTAAAACTACCACAAATCACTGTCAATAAATAAATGATAATCAAAACGAACAGAAATTAGAATAAATATCCGAGTCAAACTCGAAACGAACAAAAATTAAAATTAGTAGGGCTGATAACCCCCGTGCCTTCTCAAGACCAGAGCATAATTTGCGCTTTACTGAAACGAAATACAAAATACTGAAAACGAAAAGCCTAAATTATGTTCTGGTCTTGAGAGGGCATGGGGGTTATCAGCCCTACTAACGTTAATTTTTGCTCGTTTCGAGATTAACTCAGCTATTTATCCTAATTTCTGTTTGTTTTGAGTTTAATTTATTTATTGATAGTGATTTGTGGTAGTTTTACGCTTGGATGATTACTTGACTTCATTTCTGCCCATTTTGGCTTAATGGAGCTCTTACTTTTCTTTGAAAAACTTGTTTTGTGGAAAAAGTTTTTTTTAATTTATTTCTGTTCGATTTTTATTGACATAGGCTAGTCATTTTCATGAAAAAAATATTTTATATCTTTCCGGTTTTTTTCTATAAGGATCAATAATTTGGCTTGCTATTTGTATGTTGGTAGAAACTTCGGTCCAATTGCATAATTGTGGTGCATTGGCATGCCCAATATCCCAATATTTATATATATATATATATTTATTGGAACAAATTTATTTAAATTTAAATTCTTTAAAGTTTTGTGTTACAAAGGTGAAGCCAAGTTTCACGTTCAAGAGAACGTGAAACTTGAACGTGAACGTGAAACTCACGTTTCACGTTCTGACTTGTCTACCCATGAAAAAATCTAATGTCGCTTATGTTTATACTTCTTTAAATGTTCTCCAGAGCACTTGCATCTTGGTCCGGTTTTGTATAATGCTTGAGATAGGGAATGATTGTACTGTATAAATGTATATACAGTGTTTAAAAGCCTAGGTCTTCGATTCGTCTTAAATCGCGCTTTCTAGCGAGGTGAGGCAGTGAATGAAGATCTGCCAAAACCGCACACCATGTCTTAGGCCTACTGCTGTTGTGGTTTTGTTAGGTTGTTAGGTTTTGTTGCTTGGCATTCAAAAACAGTAAGTTGGTTTTTGACTGTCCCGGGAAGGTATTTTGAAGTACCTACCTCCACTTTTTCTCCCTCAAAGAGTGTCCTGAAATTTGCCTACATGACAGGTACCTATTGAAATTTTGACAAAACAACAGTCTACCTTAATTTTCAGTTATTATTTCCCTTTTCTCTGGCTTTAGTTCTGTAAATGCAACTCCTGTTATTTGAGTAGAATTTTAAGCCATATCAATGCTTTTTTTTCAAAATTTACAAAATGTATTTGCATGTCTTTAAAACCTTATAAATTGGGATTGAGCAAAGTTATGCAGCTGAAAACAATTTTTTGTACTTCTTTTTAAGCAGAAGATCTATTTTGAAAGGTTCCACTTTTATAACACACATATTTTTAAATCATCAGTCAGGACCCTCTAGAGGGAGCAGTGGAGGTAGGTACTTCAAAATACCTTCGGGGACATACTTTAGCCTGGAGACCAAGGGCGGATCCAGGATTTTTTCGGGGGGGGGGGGGTATTAATTTTTTACTCAGTTTTCGACTAATTTTACTACTTTTTATCTAGGTTTTACTAATTTTCGACTTATTTTCGACTCGGTCAAAAATGTCGAGGGGAGGGGGTTCAAACCGGGTAACCCTCCCCCCCTGGATACGGCCTTGCTGAAGACCCATCCCTGAAAGTTTTATTTTTCCTAACCTAACCCCTTTCCAAGATAGCCACAAGTAGATAAAGTAGAATTCTATCCCAGGTGGGCGAGGCTCTTCGGAATAGGTCGCTATCACAACGTGGTAAAGTAGGAACAATGATGTTCTATAGTTCCCTCTTCTGATAACAACGAATGTTTGGATTTTACTGTGACTTCTTGTCCTTTTCAATCAGAGTTTTGTAATTCCCCAAAGATTCGACTAATGGAGGGTCGCTGCAACTGCACGGTTGTCCTTAAAGGAAAGATAAATATGAAAGCTAAAGAGAATGAGCAAAGATGAGAAATTAATATTATTTTCTTTTCTGTATTACATGAAAGAAAGTTCAATGTTCAGCAACATTCGTTTCCCCTTGGTGAGTGGCAACCCTTAGCAGGGTTGTATTCAGGATTTTTTGTTCGGGGGGGGGGGGGTGTATAGAAGGAATTTTTCAGGGGGTGATGCAAAAAAACTTTGAAAAACACATCAAACATTTGTTCTTGGTCATTTTTGTTACGTTTTCACCCTCAGAAAGGAATATTTTAAAACTAATGAAGTTTTGTGATTATTTATTTTAAAGATTTTAATTAATCCTTTGCTTGGTTTCCCGGAAAATCAAACCATCATGCTTTCCGCACGAATTTGGAATCAGAGAAGGAGAGAAAATGGACTTAATGGAAATATAACTGCAAAAGAAACCAAAAATTAGGATAAATAAAATTCTTAAAAAAGCCGTGATTATCCAAAAGTGATCATTATTGCGGTCCGTAGGCTTATTGAAATGGCAAAAAAAAAAGAAAACAAAAATACATAATAAAACCTGTATAGCATGTTAGCTTCAACAAGAGTTCTAAAATACACAAGTAAATGCATAATCAATTAAAATTACTAACATATCCGCGGTTTCTACCGTCCTAAGAATAGTTTATTTCTAAGGAGTACAGACCTACCCCACTTCCATGGAAGGGCATAGGGATGGTAAATTAGACTATATGGGAATCAGTGGTTCAAGGCCGTATCCAGGGGGGGGGGGTTACCCGGTTTGAACCCCCCCCCCCCGAAATTTTTGACCGAGTCGGAAATAAATCGAAAATTAGTAAAACCTAGGTAAAAATCAGTAAAATTAGTCAAAACTGAGTCAAAAATGAGTAACCCCGCCCCCCGAAAAAAAATCCTGGATCCGCCCTTGCAGTGGTTCCCAAGCGATTTTGGCCTATGTCCCACTTAGGCATTTCTAAAATCCTGATGCCCTCCTAATGATATTCAAAATTTGTTATTCAAAATTTTGCGTATATTCACCTTAAGGAAGCTTATAAGACCGTTAACTTGGTATATATATACTAATGAAAAATATTGTCCGAATACAACACCTTTTATACAATGTATATTGTCATTGTAATACTATCATGTGTCATTTCGCTCTTTAAGTACATTTGAATGTGACTCCGTTCACATGAATTTTTTTTTTTCAAAATTCAGGCTCTAAAGTATAGTCAGCCGAAGGATGCGCTTCCTGTGCATGACTCACAAAAATATTGCCGTGCCCCACCGGTGAGGCCTGCGCTCCACGTTGGGAATCATGGATATAACCTATTGACACTAATATTAACCTTATAGGAATTCAGAAATCTGCAATAGCACGTGGAAACTATAGGCATGCACAGACCCGCCCCAAGTTGGGATTCACGGGACTACACCAAGTTTTACAGTAAAATAAATTCGAATCTTTCTAATTCTAAAATTAAAGTTTAATAAAATAAATAATCGAGGCTTTTTTGAAGCTGAGAATATTACTGAAAATAACCCATAAGCTGATTAATAATAGCTGAATAAAAGCTGAATAATAGCTTATAATAGAAAAAGGAAGGAAAAAGCTGAAAATAACCCATAAGCTGATTAATAATAGCTGAATAAAAGCTGAATAATAGCTTATAATAGAAAAAGGAAGGAAAGGACTTGGATGCTCGTAGGAGGCCTAACCCTTAGTGGCTGAGCAAAAATGTATAAACATAACCAAATTTTATAGTATTTGGAAATTTTTTCTGGAAAAGTTTTTTATTTAAAACTTCGCGTCCCCTAAAAATTATGTGGCTGCCTCCGGAGCTGGCTAATTTACTGTATAATTTTTAGCTTATCATTGTAGGCCTAATCTTTGGGTCTGTGCAGTATCTGCGTTTTTTTTTCTGCCATACAGGATTTTTAGACACGTGGGAACCCATGAGGTTTTGGTGAAAATTCCCATCCTTTGTCATAGATCTTAATGTTTCAACGTTTCGTGGAATTAAGATTATACAACCAAAGTCGGAACCAGAATTACCACCCTTAGTGATTTATCACTATTTCTAGCGATTTTTTACATTGCCTAAACAAAATAATCAGTAAATTAGCATATATATCACTAGATTACTGAAGAAAATCACTAAATCAACCACAAAATCACTAAAATTTAGTGATTTTGTTTCTCACAGTGTGGCAAACCTGGTCGGAACAGACATCTCTGCGGTTGTTTTCTTGCAAGAAAATCAGAAATATTTCCTCGGAAATTAATTTCTATCTCGAATAAAGCCAAACTGTCTTAGGTAGCAGCATCAAATTAGCAACGGGTGAAGTTTTTTTTTTTTTTTTACAGCAATCCAATAATCTAACAGAGCTAAGGACTTTATTTGCCTAAAAAGTTCCCTTTTTTTTATCTTTTCTCTTTCCTTGTTTTTAGGCCGTGGATCCTGCTGGGTGGCGGGAGTGTCTAATTTTCGCGTTTTTTTGTGATTGTAAATAAATGAACTTGAACAAGCATTGTTCTGTGATGAATTATTCTTTGCAATGAGGCAGTAGTCCAAAGAACACTCTTAATGTTTACTTCACAGAAGTCGGCTGATATACAAGCTGTGTTTTGACAGCCGTTGAACAACAGAAGTTACTGCGTTTAATGCCTGCACGGAAAAAAACTGAACATTTCTTTAATTGAAACAGAAAAACTAGCATTATCCCTTCCCTCAAGAGCTTGCAACCATAAATAGAAATTACAACTCTAGCAAAAGCAGACAAATTTTACTTGTGATTGTAAGTAAATAGCTATAAGTAGACTCATTACTAGGCCTGGTGTTTTAGTTGCCACAGGAAGACTGTCATTGAAAGTTTCGTCAAGCTACAAAACCGTTGAAACAGTCGTTTGAGCTGAGGAAAGGCCTACAGCTTGGCTTAATTATTAACATTGATAAAGTCAAGAAATAAAATTATACCTATAATGTGTGTTTTCATCCCTCCTCAGAGGGGAAACCAATTATATGATCAAATGTGGATATCTATTTGCACTATTAAAATAAAATGTAGATTTTACGACAAAATGTAGATCTATATACCATTGAGTGAGGGGGGGGGGCACTTTCCGTCACCTGATGTAACATCAGAACGCCACTTGTGCCACACAGTTCTGCCATGCTTGGCACAATTTCTGTCTTGCTTGGCTCATTTTCCTCCATGCATAGTACATTTACGCCATGCTTGGCACGTGCTACTTGGTGTACGTGATTTCTCAAAGTGGAAGCCCTCTCGGCATTGGAAGCTCAATAAATTTAAACTTATTCTTAGAAGTTAGGTATTAAAATACACTTCCAAGAAAAATTTGATGGAAGACCCAAAAAAGGAACTCTCCGCTTCATCCTAACGAAAACGAAGAAGGAATACGATTGAGTTACATCAACTAGGGATAGCCTACACTTTATTAACCCTAAGAGTAAAACACGCATCTTAAACCTTTTATTTACTACCGTCAACTTCAAAATCCATTGTAAAATGTCAAATTCTGTGGCATACTCAATTCATTTCTTGTCTAATGGTGGTAATTTTCTTGATACGAATATTTTACAAGCTTGTTGAAAAGTGGCTTTTTGTAAAGGTTTTGGACTGCAATTTAACTCCTATTTACCAACATTATCAGATATTCAGGCGGATGAGTTAGATAGCTTCAAAGATTTCTATTAAAAACCAGCGTGAGTAAACCAGACTTTTTGAACAGAAGTTTTATATTGTGAATCCATTACTTTAGACGAATCATGAAAACACGATTTGAAATTGTTTTTAATCAGTTACAACCAGGGTTGCCACTTGTATATTACTTTTGTTGAAATCATATGTTTAGTTACTTCTAGTTTTGCTTTTTGAAATATTTAAGATAAGATTTTAAAACATGTCAGCTGAAGGTTTTAAAGACAATTTAATAAATAATAATAAATATTTTAAATCGGTAACCTTTGTCTCAAATAGTCGATCAATGTTGGTAGTATAAACCAACAGAATTGTATACTAATATCACTGTTTTTCATCTTTATTTCACTGATTTAGTTTCTGTGCAACAAAAAGTGCGTTTAACGTATTGTTTTGAATATAGACACAGTTTGACGAATGTTCAGTTTGTCAAACATGGAAAGATAGGATTGACCAGCGTTACTAGATATCTGGTATGAAGTAGCGCAGCGAAAAAAAACGAAAATGCGCCAAAAGCACCATTTTTTAAGAGAAAATGCATCAAAGCTGCTATGTTTTCGACAAAATCCCTTTGGAAATGCGCTGATTGGAAGAATTTAATGTGTCATCACCTCACAAATGCGCCCGAATGGCGAAATTATGCCTAATTTGGCAATACTGATCCGGGCTAGTTGGTTGTTTAAGTCAAAAACATTTATTGGCGTGTGATCAATATATCCTTTCTGTTTTAACTAGATTCTTTTCGACATTTTTCTTGATATCCTATTCTGCAAAACCTGTGACGTAGAAGAAGTACGACAAATTACCGGAGAAAATTTACGTATAAACTTTTATTAAAAGTGGGAAACAAGGAGCAAATCATACTGGTATTTGTGCATTATAACTAAATCAGTGCTATAGACTGTATAAGGAAACCAGACATGAAAGCAGACAAACGGGCATTTGCTAGATAAATTGATGGCAAAGCGGGGTTTCTAATTGAGTTTGCAATATTTAAACGATTGTTTTTGGGGGTTTAGGGGTGGGGGAGGTACCTACGTTAGATTAGGTTACGTATTTAATTTAAGCTATGCTTACCCCCACCCCCTAATGTGAAAATATATAGCCCGAATTTGTTTCTAAACTATTATATATTCATCCAATTTTATTTTATTCCATTAGCATTAACCAAACTTGACTTCTTTCGTGTATAGCGCTGGTGTAATTATAATGCACAAGTACCATTATAATTTAAACCCGTATCTTTTCTAATTTTTCTCCACTCCCCTCTCCCCCAAGGTAACTTGTTATGTTTTTAAATATTCTCTCATCCAAAAAAAAGAAAGGAACGAGAAAATTAGGGACTAATTGCATTTTCATATTTGGTTTTTAAACAAAATGCATCTTTTTCACAAAATCTGTGGCAAGTTCGTCCATAAACTAAATATTGTCAGTGGGTTTAATTAAGTTTGATGAAAATTTGGGGAACAAATCTAGGTATTATAGGAAGACAATAGATCGTGGCCTTCACGGGGGTTTATAAAGAGCGTATCTTTGGTGTATTGTCCCCCCCCCCTCTTTGGATTAGTAAAATCATATCTTTAATGAAGCCATTTTTCCAAATGTTGAGGCGGTTTAGATAAGTGTCTGCAGATATATTGTAATTTTTTTTTTTTTTTTTTCAAGTCATTTACTGGGACATTTATCTTTATCTAACACCCATCATTCGGTCTGATATATTCGCAAAGAGTTTTATTTATTTATTCTACATCAGGCCTGTGTTAAGAGAGGCGGATTTTAAACCTTAGCCCATTCCCCTGGAATCTTCACGTTCCCCCAATAGGTTCTCATTCTTTTTGTGTAATTCGCTTGTTTTTGAAACATGCCCTTCTCCCAGAAGTATTGTGCCCGTCTTTGAAATTAAGCTCTGACCAAGCGCCTATTTTTGAGAGTTAAATGGCATATGCGTATGTAGGAGGAAAATATGTGGAAAAGACATAGGAACTGTGATTAAAATTTACAATTGGGACCACTCTGGGGTTCTGAGTGCCAAAAGCAGACAAATTGTATGAGAAATTTAGAACAAAATTAAAGGGGAAATCTTTAAAAATGAAAACTTAAACTTTTAGACCAATCGAGAAGCTTTGAAGTCCCCTGCCCTTCGCCCTTTGAACAATCTCAAAAGGGTGCAAAAAAGAAAACATAACATAAAAAAAAACCATTTGAAACATAACTAGTAAATTAAGATATACAGTTTTGGGCATATCAGACGGCTTTACCCCCCTCCCCCACTACTTCGGTTATGCATGAGGCTTATTTTAGTATTTTTGCTAAAATGAGCAACACACTCTTCATTGATATTTCATTACATAAAGCAAACACAAGTTTTGTCAAGTAGTAGTTGACATATGCATATTGACTTCAAACCCCTTAACGGGATTCTCTTTGTCGGCCTACACAAAGGCAATCCAAATATTCCGACATTTTTATAGTTACTGTGAAATCAGTTACTGTGGTCACCATTGGTTCTACTGTCGGCTCCTTAGCTTAAATTGAATGGTATGTCTTCATCACACACGACAACCTTCATAAAAAAAGGGGGTAATGCGTTGCACTTGTATATTGGGAAGACCGGAAAATTAGCTCTGACGGTGCTTTTGTCAACATGGATTGTTTAAAGTTGAGTTATTTGCAAGGCCAGGGAGGAGGGGTAGGGGGTTTGAACCCCCTCCCTTCCCAAAATGTTTGTCCGACTCTGTAAAAAAAACGTAACAAAATGAATATAAACAAATATTTGATGCGTTTTGTAGTTTTTTAACCCCCCTCCCCGAAAAATTCTTTTGTAAAAATACTGAAGTTCCAATTTTCTTTAACTTATTTCCATTTACATTACGACCTCTTTCCACCTCATTTGGAACGACCTGCTTTTCGTTTCACCCTAGATGGATGGCCGAAAATGACGGTCTTTGACAATCTGTCATCCCTCATCCGCAAAGCCTATGAGGCTCTCTTCGTGAAACACAAATTTTTGGATAAAAATCAGGTATTCCATTTTGTAGGAGGTTAAGTGGATCCCACAAATCAAAATTTTCTTCTGAACATTTCTGTGGTGGAGAAACTATTTAAAAATGAGGCTACCTGTACTTTGCCCCTAACCAAGGAATTTTATGGATTTTAGTTAACGCCTCGGTACTTGTGTATTATACGGCAAACACCCAAGTGCTTCATTTAATTAGAACATGTTTCTTTGACGCTCAATCCTAATGAAATATCATAAAATATAATGAAAATATAATACTTTAGAAATAAGTTTGGGCTATATATTTGCACTTTGGGGGGGGGGAGGGGGTAAAGTATAGCGGGTCTGAATGCAAAATGTGTTAGGTACAATCATTCTGCATATTATAAAGTTGTTTTCTGTAAAATTGTTTTCTAACTTGAAGCTGTCCAAATACTTTACCGCCATCACCACCCCCCATCCCCGTAATGTTCAACTATATATAGCCCAAACTATATATTTCCCATACATTCTGTCCCTTATCTTGGTCTTGTCTCACGCTAAGCTGAAAGAAACTAACGAAGAAACCGGTTTGTTCTCGAGTTTTTCACAGCGTAAACTTCAGTGTTGGCCGTATAATACACAAGTACCAACCCTTCCTCTACTCCAAGGTTAAACTGTAAGAAACGAAAAAATACATTGAGAGGTAAATAAGCCTCATCGACTTGCCTAAGACAAATGAGCGCAGGTGTGTACGTGAAATTCCTACATTTCCAAATTTACGCTAGGAGGTCCTTCAGATCAAAAGTAATTCGCCTTAACACCCCACTCTTTACGCTTAAATTCGATATGCTCTAACTTCTTCGTCACATCACTTGGATAATGGTAGGGAACCATTTAGTTGCAATTTCTCCAAACATTAAAATATTTGGCTGAAGTGTTATGAAAGTTAATCGATACCTAAGCTTTGCCATTTCCACCTGGCTGTATCTGCTGCACACTGAAACGCTTTTAGGAGAGCAATAGTCAGATTTATCGTAAAGTGTGGGAGGCTGCGGTGAGCGTCAGTCTCCCTCATATGTAGGATCGTTTCTGTTATTTTTAAGTTTTAAAGTAATTCTACTTTCGTTTTAAGACTCATTTTTTGTTGTTTATGACATTGAATGTTCCCACTACTTTTGCTTTGCTTAGTCAAGTCAAGAATTTTTTGATGGGAGCCTGCCGATATTTTTCATTGTGGTAAGACCTCATTATATTGCTAAGGAATCCTTAAAAAGAAGTGGCTTCAGGTAGAGGGGGTTCTTGCCCCAGGGCGCATAAATCTTAACGACGTAAACAAAATCATTTTGTAATTTCTAACTTATATCAAAATAAAGTCTAGGATGCAGTTGGCAAAATTTCATTAGTGAATGAAAATTTTGGGACACAGGAGGGGGGGGCACTAATCAAGATTTCGTGCCGGCGCAAGAGAGGCCAGAACCGCCTCTATCTTTAAATTGAAACACATGAAGAGTAGACGAAACTAAATATATTTTTCGGTGCGATCAAAAACATATAAACCATGCACGTACGCCCCTTGAGATATCGAGACTCCTCTGGTAATTTCTAATCTTGTCTGTGTAATTTCCCTAATGCGGGGGTCTCTTTTGAATCTATATCTTCGTTCTGTGTCTCGGTGCCTTTTTTGTCGACGGGTCTGAGTAGGCTAATTAAAAATTGGGAATTGCCACATTAGCCACATATACACTGAAAAGTAAGACAATCTTTGCAAAAAGATTAAAATACTTCATTGACGCTCGGTCGTAAAATTACGAAAATATCAGATAGGTTTTTCATTTGGAGCTCTAAGAAATAGACTACTCAAAACTAAGCACATTCGGATGATAAAAATGATGAGCTCCCTGAGGTAGGATTTGTGTTGCGATTTGAGGAGGATCAGTGAGGCCCCGCCCTTTGAGGGTCTGCTAACTTATCGCCACCTGTTGCATAAAATGTTGGAGTGCCATGTGTGCCGCAATTCTGCCACGCGTTGCACGGTCCCGCAATCCTTAGCACATTTCCACCACGCTTGGCACGCACCACCTGACGTACGTGATTTCTGGAATTCAGCACCCCCTTAACGTTCAGAAATCGATGTAAAGCCTATGTGAAACTTGGAATAGCCTTCCTCTGGGAATATCCTTAACAGACCTTAATCAGAGCAAGGGGGCTCACTGGCATTGCAAAGGAATTTTTGCCTCTGACCCTGCTGGCTCTGTCCCTCTTGGTGTACATTAGCGTCAAGTGAGTCCCCCCCCCCTTAGATCGCATATTTTATATCCTGGATCCTCAAACATGTTTTTTTTGTTGTTTGCGTTTTGTAGCCAATCTCTTTCTGAAAAGTTCTATTGTCATAACCAACTGATATGCCTAAAGAATCAGAAACATTCTTTCGTACAATCGTTTGTGGGCCTGACAAAGTAGTTAATCATCAAACAGCGTCACTGAGTACACAATTTTAAAGCCTTCGCTAAGCTCTGAAAATGCAACGAACACAAACTAATGTTTAACTCTACAGGAGAGGTTGTAAATATCTCAGTTCGGTAAGTATCTAGGCTCTAATTATAAGCCGTTTAAAAGAAGAAACGTGGTCCAATGGATTATATTTTATACTATGATATATTGAAGAATATAGGTTTTCAACACGTTACAAACATAGAGCAAGCTTTTGAATATACAGGATAAATTTTCATTTCTTTGCCTTTTATTCTGGCTGCAAATATTTTGAAGTATGTATTTGCAATTCTGAAACATGTTTTTTGAAAGATTCATTTCCAAAAAATTAATAACAGGCAAATACGTAGGAGAAGTCTCGGGGCCCGTATACACAAAATTCATGATTTTCTGCATTGTGATTTTGTATAATCTACCTCCTCTTTTCTCTTTTAATCACCTCTCCCAACCTCTCCCAACCTCTCACCTATCCTGAAATAAATACTTGAGTACACTTCTAGCAGACAACTTCATTAGTAAAATTATTTGCCTGAAATGAGTATTTTAAATTACAGAATTGCAAAGGCAACGATGAAACATTTGTAAATAAAATTTATTTCAAAAAGGTATAAGACATAAAGAATTCAGTCAATGTTTAAATCATTGGTATTCATAATGTAATATCAACCGTCCACAATCAAAACTTCTGAATTCATTGTGACGCAAAGCATCATTTGGGTAACCATTAATTTTATACTAAGATATATCCATAACCGGCAACATACGCGAACGGTTAGCCCCATAGCCGGGCCCTCCGATGTCATGATATCTATAGTAGCTTCCATACTTGTATATAATTTGCATTTTTACTATGCCCTTCCCCCCAATTATGCCCTTCCCCCCAATTAGCTCCTGTTCGCGAGCCTTTGTATAAAACTTGGCTAAATGTTATCGCCTTTCCGGTTTTATTTCACTCTGTTTTTCTGCGTGAAAACTTTTCAGTAATTGAAAGCTTTTCTGAAAAACTTTTACCTTATTTCTCTAACTTTTTTGCTTTAAAAGCAACCAATTTTAAATGCAGCGATATACCAACATTACTAGACTCCGAAGACCAACTTAATAGCTCGTACAAAACTTCATATGCTTTATAGAACGGAAACGTCAAGAGCTGACAAAAAAACAAATTATATAACAGAAAATACAAATGATACAATTTTAACACCAGAGGAAGAAACTCAAAAGGAACGAATTGCTTCCGTTATTGAAACAATTATACATTATCAGTGTGGTTCTTTAGATTTAAAGATTTTTTATAACAAAAGTAATGTTTCGTCATTTTTCTATCTTTATTTCTTTTACTTTAAGAAACCTGACGAAAAGATGGTGCTGCGAAACATCTTGCAAAATAATGTCTGTACTCGAAGATTTAAAATCAATATATTATTCTTCATACAACCTTAATTTAATTATGGTATATTGTGGTGTTAAGAAGGATAATCCTGGTTTTTTGCTTGGAATAAAGCGCTTTCTCTTACAATTTTTTTAAGCTAAGGCGTTAGAAATGGGTTGTATTATAACATTGTCGGAAAGCTTAAAGAGTTAGAGCATATTTTGTTTGTGTAGTAATTTTAACCCAACTTTAAATAATTTTTCACTAATTTTGCTGTTGGTGTTACTAAGCTTATTTAAAGCAGAAAAAATATTTAAGAATTTCCGCTTAGACAGGTCTTACCGTACAAATGTGCCGTTCTGACCTTTAACCAAAGATACACATTGCCGCCAATTTACGGTGAAGATACGACTTGAAATTAATTTAAGTTAAGCAAACTTAAGTTTTGCTCATATTTTATTTTCTATTGCCTTGTCTACACGACAGCGCTAGGTTGCATCTGGCGTCCTCAGCAGAAACTGAATCCCGTCTTCTTTCTGTCTTCCGTCACGTCGTCTTCTTCTGAACGTAGTTACTAAGTTGTATGTCCGTGCTTAGGTTTCTGTGGAAAGCGTGTAAAATCCCTTCTTACCTCTGTAGATACTCTGACGTATCTCAGAAACTATAGTAGATAAATAACGTCTGAGTTTGATATTGGACTTTCGGTGTGGAGATCGGGGGAGGTGCATCCTCAACTCAGAGTCGAATTTTTGTCTAAGTACTAAGTTTTGGTAGAAGAAAGCTGTATTGCACTGTGATTAAGCCAAGGGTCTGCAAATTGTGTGTCACAAAGTGCGAATGGCTTCGTTTCTTCAGTTTTGCCCCACGTTCAACATAGCTGATCGCTTTCGATTGTAACTTATATTCATCCCTGGCAGGAGTGGCGTCAATTGAAAGGGAGGCCTGTGCCCGTTAGATTTTTTGCCCTTCACTAGATTTCGAAAAAAAATAATCATTTTTTTAGTTGTTGAAAAATGCATTTTTTTTTATTTTCATTAAAAAATGAAAGTTTGCCCCCCCCCCTCTCGATATATAAAAATATATTCAGCCCGTCCTAAATATCATGATTTGATGCCAACGACTGACAGACAACAAAAACCTTTTCTTTCAAAGAGAAAATTGCCCCTCCAATAATGTGGAGAAAAAGTTATTATATAGCCCATGCTCCTTGAACATCCGGATATGGACCCCTCTTGCCCTCCAGTGAAAATACTGTAGATTCGCCCCTGATTGTGTCTCCTCCGCCAAAGAGTATGAAAAACTATTGAAAGGAAACTTTCTCGAGGAATGAAGTAAAACTTCCTATACTGTTAAGCAAAGCCTCAAAGTTGATCGTGAAAACCTAACTAACTTTTTTTTGCTATTGCTTTGCATTGCCAACCAAAATAAAGTAAAGGCTCTAACAGTTTGGCAAAGAGACTCCATGACTCGTTTCACGTTGTCATTAGGCATTAAGACAATTTATTTTACAAGGACAATGGACTGTATTTAATTACCTCTAATAGTTGTTGGTATTCATTTGTGTTGAGTGGTTGTGTGCATTAGGTATTCGACCTGTTAAAGCCATTCTTCGCCAAAAATCGGTCTACCTAGTCTTTAGGTGCAATTCAGAGTTGAAGAAACATGACTGATGTCATGCTTCGTATGGCTTTTATGGATCTAAAATTATCCCTCCTCAAATTTTATGCTCTATAATTGGCTTAAAATCCTTTTCAACTCCACCTATGTAATTGCATTGTAAAGAATATATTTTGCTAATTCTTAAAATTTCCTAGCCTTTTATGTGGAATAAAATATGCCTGAAGCAACGTTTGTCGACGTTTTTGCTGTTCTTTATAGAGCCATGGCGCCGTTTTAATAATAGGCTTCTGTGTAACCTGCGTGTCAATTTAACTGCCTTGAAATTAGCATCCTATTTCCACCTACGAAAGGAAGTAGGTAAGTGCTGGTAAATCCGTAATTATTAAATTAAATATTTAACGAAATGTTTTTTTTTAAGAAGAGGGGGCATGAAATTCAAAATGCTAACAACACCAAGCAACCAGCTAAGTATGCAAAGTGTTTCAAATTTGAGCAGTTTTGCACTAGTAATTGCTACATAATTTATATATATATATATATATATATATATATATATATATATATATATATATATATATATATATATATATATATATATATATATATATATATATATATATATATATATATATATATATATATATATATATATATTGGAAAAGTCACAGGGCCATGTCAAAAAATAAAATAATTGAATGATGACGACTTTTAAAACATAAATAAATACTTCAGCAACATATACTAAGTAAAAAGGAACAAAAAAGCGTTTGGTCTACAATATTGAGTATCTGCACGTCCACATACACTGCAGGACCACGAACACTTTTTTTTTTAATTTTATCCATGTACTTTCCTCTTTCACCAAGAGACCAAATTCCAGCCCTTAATTCAAAGACCCGCCCAAAGACTTCTTTTTAGCTCGCCATGACTCCCGATTCAATACGATTGCACGAAAAAAAAATTGTATTACTACGATGATCATAATAATCGTTGCGACCTAGTACGATCGCTTAAAAGAAAAATAAACAGGAAAGTTTCTTTAAAAAAAAAAAAAAAATGATTTAAAATATGGGATTTAAAATTTAAAATATGGGATTTTAAATTTGGGATATGGGATTTAAAATATGACTCGAAAAGTCTCGAAAATCTTGCATTCACGGGTGTTATTTTTCTATCTAGATTACATCGCACTCTTGAGGGAGTTTCCCCTTTTTTACGTTCTTTTGAGCAAAGGTGAACGTTCTTGTAGATTTTAGCTTTTGCAGGTAATTCTAACTTCGACGGAAGCTGTTTATTTAGAATCAGATTAAAAAACGATACGTTTTAACGGATTTTTTTTTTTACCAATGCTTGCTTTTCTAATTTGGCCTAATCGGGTAACACGGGTCGCTTTCTACTAGGACTTGTGCAAAACCAATACCCCGAAATCCAATCCTTTCGTGTTCTGATAAAGAACAGTCGTCAACCATTATGCCTCAACCCCTTATTTGAATTATCTTAAGCCCTAAATAAATAAGATAATGGGTTTGATTGTACAGCTGGTTTATTTGTGATAGGTTTGATGGAAAAAAAGTAAAGCTGTATGCATGGTTGCCAATTTTAAGGGACTAGACACCAATGGTGTCAATTCACGAATGTGTTAGTAGAGGGGGGAATTGTATTTCTAGAATCTAGGGGTGTTTTTTTTTTTTAACAAAAATACCAAAAGGCCACTTTCCAACGAAACTACAAAAAAGTATTTTTTTTTTAATCTAGGGGGGTATGTTCTCCTGCCCCTCTTCTCCTAATTAATGCCACTGCTAGATACCCTAGTTGTATTCCCCAAATTCTACTTGGGGATTGAGCTCCCATGAATAAGACTTGAAATAAATCTAAATAGTGCACAATTTTTATATATTAAGGTTTGATAAAGTTTAAAATGATTATTTCGAGGCCTGGACCTCTAAAACGTCAATATTTTTTATGATTTCCCTATAATTTCCTACATTTTTCCTTTTTGTGTTTTTTTTTTCCAATTTTCCTTTCCTCCTCCTCCAAAAAAAGTTTCATTGGGCGTATCTGGTCCTAGTTCTCTTCGGAAATAGGAAAACTTGTGTTCCAGGCTTATGTGAGACTGAAACTGGCTGAAATTAAGCTGTTTTGCACAAGTAGCTGTTTCATAAACTTATAGGCTAGAAGAAACGCAAATAATGGCTTTACCCGATGTGCTGCTACATCTAAAATACACATTGTGCAATCATTGTTTAAGAAAGGACACATACAGTACTGCCCTCTCAGAATTTGAAATTGTATCTTCATGTAAAACTGACTTGTTATGAAATATGAAGTATTTATCTTTAAAATCCAAAATAAATTTAACCCTAGCCACCTAGCTTTTTTCTTTTATAATTTATGCCGTTCGGAAACGCCGCCTGTTGTTTCTTAGATAAATTCATGGAATTCTTATTATTCTTTCTGGTCTTTCTCAATTATTTCCCAGTTTCATCTGTAAGATTTTCCTAGGTAGTTTGGAGGTAGAAGGGAGCAAATTTTGGCCCATGTCCAGCCTCAAAGTCATAGTGAGCATCTTAAGAGATGTCATATTTTGATGTTGTTTCTTTTATCGAGAATGTAGAGGGCATTCTCTTGTTCCACAAACTGTGTTTCTTGTATCTTGTTGCTTCGACGGTTTGCTTCGGCATCATTAGTTTGCACGAAATAAATCAATCACGAAATAAATTTCCCAGTTTTAGTAGCTAATAGCCTAGTCCCAGTCTGGGAATAAATCGTCAAAAAAAGGGCAAAACAGTCCAAAAGATTAAATATGAAGTTAGGTTGCAGATTACCTGCTATTTAATGAAACTTTTCTCAGCGGTGACCTGCTCACGCAGGGATGTACGTAACAGAAAGGTCTCGGTGCCGGGCCTCCACGAGGTCCTAAATATTCCTGAATTTTTGGGCACTTCTTATTCAGACTTTCAAATATAATTCGTTAATTTGTTATTACCCTTCCCACGGGTGGCCCCACCCCAGAAAAAAAATCTTGTGTACGTGCTTGAGCTCAAATTAATATTCATTTCTCTCAGTCACCTCTTGAGATGTAAAAGAGACAACACACCTTTTCATTTTTCTTAGGCCAATTCACAATGATATTTTACTAATTGAGATTTAGCTTGCGCTAATTTGAGCAAATCAGATTTTTCATAGAATTTTATATTTGGCAGAAAAATTTAGGAAAAAGTTCTGATATAAGCTCAAATTTGTGCTAGCTAGTAATTAGTAAAATCCCATTGTGAACGGGCCTTTTTCTGTTTAAATTTTCAAAGATTTTCGTACAATATTTAGGAAAACAGAAGTATTTGAAATATTTCAGTTTTCCTATACTGCATTTCATAAACGCCAGAGATTTTGAAATATTAAGAAAACTATTGGGTTGTGAGATTCGGATTTATAGATAAAAGTGATCGCAGGATCAAGGTTGCCAGCCGGTGAAAAAAATCACAAGATTTTAATGATTTTTTGTTTGATTTAGTGATTTTGTTTTTATAACCTAGTGATTTATGTGCTGATTTAGTAGTTTTTTGTTTTGTTTAGGCAATATAAAAATGGTACTTGTCGGTTTTTGGAAACACACCCAAGAAGAGAAGTTAGGTTAATCCTAATGAAATATAACAAAACATGAGGTAAAACCCAACCTAACTTAACCTAACCCCCCTTTTCTTAATGTGAAAATATATAGCCCCAATTATATAAGTCCAATGCATTGTATCATCCATCACTTGTTTTTGTAGCTATGAAACCGGTTTCTGAGATTTAACCTAAGCGTAATTCTTGAATGTATTTCCAATAACCGACAAATACCATAAAAATCACTAGAAATAGTGATAAATCACTAGGGATGGCAAGTGGCAACCCTGCTCAGGATTCAAGATTTCAGGCTATGACTTTTTCACTTTGGCCCCACCACTTCAGAATAGTTACTATTTATATGTCATAGAGATTACTATTCTAATATTTCTGCGTTAAAAATATGTTTTTGTTTCATTGGTTTATTTTTGTGACGTCGGTCGTTATGGTTTTTTTAGCCCATTACATTATCCTTTAAGTGTAAGTCAGTAAGGTTAGGCAAATAACCCAGCTTTTCTTACCCATTTTTGTTTTTACCTGTTGTTCGTAAGTCAAATTTTGGGTCGTCAAAAAAACCACAAAAGCCCATTGGTTCTTTTGTACGAGATTTTGAGTTTATAAAAATGACGATATGTTTTGAATTACAATATTGCTCGCAAGTAGGCTCTCTCTTTTCTCTTTGATAAGACATCAAAAACAAGTCAAACACAAAAGACATCGAAACCCTATCAAACATCACAGACCCTTGAGTATAGCTCAGTGTGGTAATTCAAAAGGCATTATCTGACACTTTTTAAAGTTGTATTTATAACCAGGAATGCCAATTAGAGGGTGCTCCCCTCTAGGTGTTTTGCCTCCCCATAGATTTTAATAAATAACTTATTTAGGTATGTTTGCTGAAAAATTCTCTCTTTCATATTTTCACTGAAAAAATCGAAAAAACAAAATTGCACCCCAGATTTTAATAAATATCCGACCCCCCCCTATATTTTCTTGAATTAATGCCACAGTTCATTACCCATCCTATTAAGCAAATTATGTTCGGTCGGTTATTCTAATCCGTGTTCCTAGAGTGTCAAGACAATTAGGAGGTCCTATTGTTTGCAAAATAAGTTGCATCGCCTTTTCTAATATACAGAAACAGTTGGCATTTTTAGCCTTTGATATAAGAATAATGTATATTTTATTTTGAAGGCTAGGTAAATTCTTTCCGACATCGTCAAAAATCTTCAGATAACGTACAAGTGACGTCAATATCAGTCGTAAAACCCGAAACGTTCGCTCTTTTGTAAAATTTATGTGTAATATACCGGCTTTTGAATTGCTGCAGCTAAACGAAACTCCTAGTTCCATAACACTGCAAAAATGCTAAAACTAATACAAGTACAAAGAATCGACATTTAAGTGTCCTTAAAAAATAAGTAATTTTGTTTCGTTACATCACTGTATTCGAGTTTCGAGACCCGGACTATTTAATCTTGTTATTTCTTTGAAAAATACTGTGCAACCCGTATCTCATCAACAATTCAAATATTAAATTTTTTGACAATTTCACTTTGACGGTTGCCAAGAAAATGTAAATCTACCAATTTTAATTTAACTGATTTTTTTTTTATGAATATTGCGCAACTAGCATAAATGCATCCGACCAACCCTTTCATTACTGATTGGCTGTAACTAGGAAATGGGCGGAGCTCTTAAAGAATAAAATAGTATTTTATTTGATGTTTTGCAATTCTCCTGCCATTATTTGCTTGTTTACTACTGGGAGAGAATTTGGAATTGTTGCAAATGTCGCATGAGATTAGCAAAACCTTGGACCGTAGTTTTAAGAGTTCTGATAGCTTTTATTCTATAAGGTTGAATGAGAATTTGGGGCAATAAAATCACAAAACACCGGATCCATATAAACATTTCGTTTTTATTTTGGGAGCGAGGGGGTTGAGCAGCGGGGAATTATCCTGGGGAGGGGGAGGTTAAATTGCTGAAATTTCTTATCTTTCACGGAATTTTCTGATCAACTCACTAATGAGATAGCCAAGTAATAGACAAACATTTAGAATCATAATTTCATACTGAATCCAATATAACATTCATTTGCGTCAGAAATGAACTCAACAACCCCCCCCCCCCTATGACAAAAATATATACCCTCAGTCGTGTATATGTACTAAGTTCACGGTAAGTCACACTTTTCTTCAAATTGATTTACCGGTTTGTCAAAGTAATGGAACATTTATTGCATGTATACAATCAAGGGTATATATTTGCCCATTAGGAGGGGTGGGTGGTTGGTCGGTAAAGCTCATTTTCGACGCAAATGAATGTTATATTTGGGTTCAGGTTGAAAATCTGATGCTGAAGACATTTCTTTTCTTGCTATCTCATTGGTGAGTTAATCGAAAAATTTGCCATTTATTTTCCCCTAAACTTTTTTGTAGAGATTTTTATAGTTATTTTTTTTATCTGGAATTTATTTAAAACTACCTGGTCTTGATGCGCGGGGATTTTATTTAGTTTTCATTTGGAATTAAATGATGCATAAATACTTTTTAATCCTTAAAGAATGAGACATTGGCCTCGTTTTTGCTTCACCAAAGTGGTAAGATCTTACAACTCATTGATCTTGGCAAAAAAAAATGAAATATTTCTGTCAAATAGAACATTGAACGGAGAATTTTGATGACAATCGTATCAAAGTTCTTTTACCACTGATCACAGTAGAATAAAGAAATATATTTACTAAAAACGGCTTGAGAACTTGAGAAGTAAGATCAGAATCCTCAGATTGTCGTTAAAATCGTTTCCTGTCAGAATGTAAGCGATCTTAGCATATTGATTTGCTAAAACATGGCGATGTAGTCTGACATACAGAGGCTTAGCTCCGATTTAGTCTGACATACAGAGAGGCTTAGCTCCAGCATTTTTATGGGGGGGGGGGCAAGAGGGGTCCACATCTGGAGATTCAAGGAGCATGGGCTGACACACGCCCCCCCCCCCCCAAAAAAAAAAAGACTTCACAGGGAAAACATTCCTCGTTGGTTGTGGAGGGGGGTTTGAATAGTTTGACTAGCAAATTTCTATAAGTTTCTTGTACCCCTTATATTCTTCCTGTAACTTCTTGTTTTTCAATCAATTATCATTTTGCAAGTGCGTAAGCAGGCGGGGGAAGCTCGGGCCACCTCCTGAAGTGCAAGATTTCCCCGAATTTCTGGGTACTTCATATTCAAAATATAATTTTTTTTTTATTATTATTTTATAAAGCGCTTTTATACTATTTTACCGTTTAATATAAACCAATGATTGCACTATCTAAAGAATATCAATTTTGGTTTGAAGGAACAATAATAAAGGTAATATAATTTCCGACAGGAACGTTGTAACAAAATCAAAGAAAAATAGTTTGAAATTACTGTGGTACCTCTTTTCAGCTTGCCCGACGGGAGTCAAGACAATAGCTTTAAAAAAGGTGTTTTCAATTTTTATAACACTGAGTGATATATATCTATATATATATATATATATATATATATATATATATATAGGTACTTTCCTATTTGCTATCTAAACTGATTGCAAAGTGTGTATTATCATTCCGTTTGTAATATTTAAACTGTTTTTTTTTGGGGTTTAGTGGGGGGGGGAGGTACCTAGGTTAGGTTGCGTATATGCTAATATATGCTATGCTATACCCCACCCCCCTAATGTGCAAATATATAGCCCAAATTTGTTTCTAAACTATTATGTATTCATCCTATTTTATTTTATTTCGTTAGCATTAACCAAATTTCACTTCTTTCGTGTATAGCGGTGGGTTAGATATAATGTACCAGTACCCTTACAAGTTTTAAAATCCAATCTGCGCCTAGATATATGGTAAACAACGGTTTGTAAGCTTAATCTTTATTAATAAGATAAACAATAAAGCCTACTGAATCCTCTGACAATATTTATTTTATAAAATTGAACATTATTTCATGAAGTAAAAAGGCGAAAACGTTGACAGAATAAAACGAGGGGAAGGAATAAGAAACACGTATTTCTTAAACATATAAGACGACCCTGCATAAGATAGGTCCTATGACGAGCACGCAGCGTGTGCACAATGAGTGTTTATGGATCCTATTCAGAAATAATTTCTGAGGCCACACTGCTTTTCCATTTACAAAAAAAAAACTATGAGAGAGAAAATGGGTTTGATTTAAATAAAGCAGTGGAACAAAAAAAAAATTGTTTACAAAAATCTATTTCTTTTACAATTTGAAATCTCTAAAAGCGTTTATCTTTCAACGCAGAGTTTAAATTTAGCGACTTTAACTTTTTTGTGTGATTAGCCTTGTTGCATGTGTTTGTAATTTTTACAATTATTTTTACAATTTTCAAATTTCTTTTTTGCGTAATTATATTAGCATGTTTTTTTTGCTAAATTCAAAAATAATAAAATTGAATTTGCCTTTTGCCACCCGTAGGCTATACGCAAGTAATTTCTTAGTTCACTCTGCTTTTCCAATAAAAAATTAAGAAAAAATTGTCATATTTGTTCATCCACTGCTTTATCTAATATAAACCCGTTTTTTCTCTCTTAATTTTTTGATCCTATTCAGCCATTCCAGGGCTTTCAACAGAGATTTCAGTTTCAAAAAGAGCTTGAACCTCTTCCTAGGCATGCACCTGTTCGCTAGATCTCGTATTGCAGCCATCCAAGACCTTTTCCCAAAACGTGCAATATTGGGATAAATCTGTAATTTGTTTTTCCGAGTCTTAACGATTAAGTATGAATAAGAAATGCAATATTTTATTGTAAACATTTGTCATTTTCAAACGGAAACAAATACAGACAATAAATGTGAATACTAATGTTTTCACAACTTGTTAAGAAAGTATCAATATAGGGTACACAGGGACGAGCTGGTATCTTAAATATCATTTCAAAAATTGGGTATTAAAAATGAAATAAAGCAGCAAACATTCAACTTGGGACTTCTTTGTACAAAAAATGTAATTTAGACTTTAGATTTCAAATTTTTATGCCCCCAACCAAGTAGGGGCATAAACTATGAGTCTTGCTCACAAGTGCCTTGTTCAAAAATTTCACCCCTTATGCAAGCATAAGAAAATGATGAGTCACAAGTAGGAGGCTCCTGGCATGTGCCCTTCCAACGAATAATATGAGTTTTTCACGATTTACCCTGTAATTTCTTACATTTTTCATAGCCTTCACTCGTATGTTTCCTATATTTTCAATTTTTTTCCCTTCCGAGGAAATTAATGCTCAAATGTCTATTATACTTTCAGGTACAAAAAAATCATATTGAATGCTTGGGCGCAATAATTACTTAAAAAAGCAATAAAAATAAAAAATACAGTAGAAAAATGTGCATCTTATGTAATTTGAAAAACTTAAAAAAAAAACAAGAAACATAAAATAATACGAACAAATCCACTTAGTCATCACAAAAAGCAGTTCAACTGTTAGGATGCAATCACAGAGAGAAAGAGACATCATCGTAACATATTATGATTATGAGTTCTATTGGTTCATTTTTGAGACGTATCTTCGCCTCATCCCACTATTCTTTAAGGTTTATGATTCCTTAGCAAGTTTTTAGAATATCATATAATAATCTGAATATCATAATGCAAAATACATAATTACATAATTTTACATAATTTTATAATTTTACATAATTACATAAAGTTTACGAGCGAAGAATAAGAACATAAAGGATAAGTGAAGATGAAGGGGGGATGCTGGATAACGAGACTAAGAACCAAGTGGATAGCTTCACTTACCTGTGTAGTATGGTTAGCAAAGATAGCGGATAAAGTGAAAATGTTAAAAGTAGAATAGCCAAGGCCCAGCGTGTTTTTTCACAGTTGAAAAGAGTTTGAAAGGAATGGAAGATAATATGAGAACCAAGTTTAAAATTTTGACAGCTACAGTGATGACATTGGTCAAGTATGGTTCTGAAGTGTGGGCACTACGGCAAACGAAGGAAAAATTACTAGATGTTTTCCAGAGAAATTGCCTATGGATTGTTTGGGTTCCCGACTGACTGACAGTATTTCAAATAGTAGGTTCAATGTGGTTCAAACAAATAGTGCTTCAATCCCGCTTTCTAGGGCTATAATGAGAGAAAAGTTGAGATGGTTAGGACAAGTACTGCAGATAAAGGATGACAGATTTCCAAAGATGTCAAGACTGCCAAAGATTAGATAGGGTTGAAGGATGTCGTAAGGAAAGATTTAACAGAAATGGGATCTTTCGTTTCATACCCCAGTGACACAAAACCTTCATCAGTAAATTTTGAAAATGGAGTAGAGGGCGATCCAACTGCAGAAGGAACTAAAAACGCAAAAGGAAAGAAAAACAAAGCTGTTAAAGAAATTGCCAAGGACAAAGAAAGCCCTAATGACGCAAAACCTTCATCAACAAATGTTAAAATGAAGTGGGGGGCAAGCTAAAGCTTGTTCAAATTACAATAGATGACGCTATTTCATTGATTGAAAATTACAATGAGTTTAAAATGCAAAATAAAACAGAAGACAAAACAAGTATATCAGTTTTGTGCCTTTTTCAAGGAGTTTAGAGAATCATTCACAAAATTTGTGGTTCTTTTTCTGAAACTCTTGGAGTTGAATGCTATGGGTATGAAAAACTCTGTCCCAGTGACTATATCAGATATAAGGGACCTAATGCCGTCAATTGCGCACAAGACTAGAGAACTTCAGCAACAAGTTGAAATGTTCCTTAGACAACCGTATGAAGAATTGAGTGCTGTCGAATTTTTCACATTTCTTGTAAATTTTTATCTCGATTAGGGGTAGGAATGAACCCTGAAGGTGTTGAGAAACTGTCTCTACAATGTTTCCTTGATTTTGTCAAAGATGAAGAAAATGTTCGACTATTGCAAAATGGATTGGAGCAGGTGAAAGGAATCTGCAGTAGGCTTGATCATCTGTGGTCAGTTTTAGTTTAGTGAACCTAAAACATGAAGCACTATATCCGTAAAGCCCTACTGACAAAAACAGATAAGGAAAAAAAGAAAATATTTGAAGTAATCACTAAGGACAAAAAAGCTCAGTTTTTGTCCTATAGTTTTTGAACAGTTTTGTGCTTATTATAACATTAAATTAATGTCTCAATATGATTTATTATTGATTTAAATTGATAGGTTCAATACTCTTTCTACTTGAGAATAGGATAGGTTTAACTTGAGAACAGGAAAATGTATTAAGGTATTCGTACTTATTTTTCTTTTAAGTATTCTCTGAGAGTTCCAACTTAAATACACAAATCAATTCTTAAGATACGCTATTTTGACAATCTAAATGCATATAGTGTCGTTTTTTAGTTCGAATTTGCTATCAAAATTCTATAAAATTTTACCTTCATAGACTTAGACTTAATAGTACTAGCATCACAGTAGTTGCGGTGGTAGTAGAAGGTGTAGTAACAGTAATAGCAGCAGTATTAGTAGCAGTATATGTACCTTTATAGTAGTCTGATATGTACCTTTTGATAGTATTAAATAAAAAAACAAACAAGTTTTTTAACTGAAAGTAAGGAGCGACATTAAAAATTAAAACGAACAGAAGTTATTCCGTATATGAAAGGGGCTGCCCCCTCCTCAACCCCTCGCTCTTTATGCTAAAGCTTTTTATTGTTTTAAAAAACAAAGCTGTGAGCCTGAGTCAAACTTTAGCGTAAAGAGCGAGGGGTTGAGGAGGGGGCAGCCCCTTTCATATACGGAATAATTTCTGTTCGTTTTAAGTTTTAATGTCGCTCCTTACCTTCAGTTAAAAAAAAAAACTTGTTTTTCATATTTAATTTCTGAACGTTTTTAAGTTAATGCAGCTTTTATTTTGGCTCACCGTAAATGAATAATTAAAACTAAATGTGCATATTAATTTTACTTTTTTTGCTAAATGGCTTTCTCGAAATTTTGTTCTGACGTAGCTTACGGATTAACTTACGTAACAAACTTCTATATTCGTATATTTTTATTACGTATATTAGGGGGTTCGCCCACTAGTCAATACCTCACTCTTTACGCTTAGTTCAAATTTTGTTCCAATTCTTTAAGAATAACCCCTTAATCACAAAGGCCGTTAATTAGAATAAATAGCTCTGATGAAAGTACAAAACAAACTTTAGTGTAAAGAGCGAGGTAATAACTAGGGGGCGAACCCAGTCATTTACGTATTAATTTCTGTTCGGTTTTAAATTTTGATGTTGCTTCTTACTTTTAGTTGATTTTTTTTTTATTATTTAATTTCTGATCGTTTTTTTTTTAATAATGCTGGGAAATCCGGCGCCCCTTCATAGCAATGTCCCTTCCCCCATAAAAACTTCCTCCATGGTAAGATCCTCCCCCGTAACACCCGATACCCCCCCCCCCCCAATTACCAAAAAAAAAACCTGAAAACTTCTGTATACTTCCCAATAACCAATACTATACGTAAACATTGGGCAAAGTTCATAACTTGCAGGCCTTCCCCTGGGGACTGTGGGGGATTAAGTCATCCTCAAAGACATGGTTATTGTATTTTTTGACCATGCTGAACAAAATGGCTATCTCAAAATTTTGATCGGGTGACTTTGGGAAAAAATGAGCATGGGAGGGGGCCTAGTCGCCCACCATTTTTTGGTCACTTAAAAACACCACTAGAACTTTTAATTTCCGTTTGAATGAGCCCTTCCGCAATATTCTAGGACCATTGGTTCGATACGATCACCCCTGGGAAAAAAAACAACAAAAAAGCAAATAGGCTAAACACGCATCCGTGATCTTTCTCCTGGCAAAAACTACAAAATTTGACATTTTTGCAGATAGGAAATTGAAACTTCTATAGTAGGGTTCTCTGATATGCTGAATCTGATGGTGTGATTTCCATTAAAGTTCTATGACTTTTAGGGAGTGTTTCCCCTTTTTTCGAAAATAAGGAAAGTTTTCTCAGGCGTAACTTTTGATGGATAAGACTAAACTTTTTATTTTTATGCTGATTTGAAATCAGCATAAAAATCTGATTCTTTTGATGTATCTATTGGTATCAAAATTCTGTTTTTTAGAGTTTCGGTTACCATTGAGCCAGGTCGCTCCTTACTTACAGTTCGTTACTACGAACTGTTTAATGAGCCAGGCACACACGCGTCATTTTCATTTTAAGGGTCTATACTTCGGGAAGAGTGGCGAGAGGGAAGGAAATAGGCGATCTGGGTGAAAGTGATACCAAACACATAAAAAATGATCCCTCCAAAATTTAATGAAAATTTTGAAACATAAAATTTTTAGGTCTACATTTATTTGCATAATATAAGTTCATTCGGTTAAAAATCAAACAGTTCGTGGTAACGAACTGTAAGTAAGGAGCGACCCGGCTCAATGGTAACCGAAACTCTAGAAAACGGGTTTTTGATACCAATAGATACATCAAAAGAATCAGATTTCAATGCTGATTTCAAATATATAACTTTCATCAAGTTTATTGCTACCCATCAAAAGTTAAGCACCTGAGAAAATTTGGCTGATTTTCAAAAAAAGGGGGAAAGACCCCCTAAAACTTATAGAACCTTAATGAAAATCACACCATCATATTCAGCGTGTCAGAGAACCCTACTGTAGAGGTTTCAAGTTCCTATCTACAAAAATGTGGAATGTTGCATTTTTTGCCAGAAGAAAGATCACAGATGCGTGTTTATTTGTTTTTTTTGTTTTTTTTCCCAGGGGTGATCGTATCGACCCAGTGGTCGTAGAATATCTAGGGAGGGCTCGTTCGTACGGAAATTAAAAGTTCTAGTTCCATTTTTAATTGACAAAAAAAATGGAGGGCAACTAGGCCCCCTCCCAAGCTTATTTTTTTCCCAAAGTCACCCGATCAAATTTTGAGATAGCCATTTTGTTCAGCAATGTCGAAAATATGATAATTATGTCTTTTAGGATGATTTAATCCCCCGAAGTCCCCAGGGGGAGGGCTAAAAGCTATGAACTTTACCCAATGTTAACATATAGTATTGGTTATTGGGAAGTATACAGAAGTTTTCAGGAGGTTTTTATTCTGGTAGTGGGGGGTGGGTGGGTCGGGGGTTATGTTGGAGGATCTGTCCATGAAGGAAGTTTTCATGGGAGAAGGGAAATTGCCATGAAGGGGGCGCCGGACTTGCCAGCATTATTTATTGGTTATTGGGAAGTATACAGACTTTTCAGGAAGGATTTTTTTCTGGAGAGGAGGGGGTTACTCTGGAGAATCTTTCCCTGGAGGATGTTTCTTTGGGGTAAGGGACATTTCTATGAAGGGGGCGCCTTATTTCCAAGCATTATTTAAAAAATGATCAGAAATTAAATAAAAAAAAAAACAAGTTTTTTCAACTGAAAGTAAGAAGCAGCATTAAAACTTAAAAAGAACAGAAATTATAACGTATGTGAGGGGGTTCTACCCCAAGTCAATACCTCGCACTTTACGCTACAGTTTTTTTTAGTGCTTTCAAAAGAGCTATCTATTCTAATTAAACGGCCTTTGTGATTCAGGGGTTTGTGAATCAATTTTTTTTACTTTTAACGTAAAGAGTGTGGTATTGACTAAGGGGAGAACCCCCTCATATACGTAATAACATATACGTAATAAAAAAAAACAAGCGATACGGCTCAATAGTAATCGAAACTTTTAAAAACGGAATTTTGATGTCAATAAATGTATCAAAAGAATGTGTTTATAATGCTGATTCTAAATATATAAACTTTATTACGTTTAGTATTACTCATCAAAGGCTAAACGCCTGAGAAAACTTACCCGATTTTTTAAAGAGGGGGGAAACATCCCCTACAAGTGAAAGAGTTTTAATGAAAATAACATCGTCAGATTTAGCGTATCCGAAAACCCTATTACATAGGTTTCAAGCTCATATCTGCAAAAATCTGCAACTTTGTGTTTTTTGCCAGAAGAAAAATATACGAATATAGAAGTTAGTTACGTAAGTTAATTTGTAAATTACGTCATAACCAAATTTAGAGATCCATTTAGCAAAAGAAAAGTAAAATTTTTACACAAATTTTGTTTACTTATTCAATGACGGTGAGCCAAAATAAAAGCTGCATTAACTAAAAAACGATCAGAAATTAAATAAAAAAAACAGGTTTTTTAAAATAAAAGTAAGGAGCGACATTAAAACTTAAAACCAACAGAAATTATTCCGTAAATGAAAGGGGCTGTCCCCTCCTCAACGCCTCGCTCTTTAAGCTTAAGTTTGACTCTTTCTCACAACTCTATTTTCTAAAACAATAAAAAACTTTAGAGTAAAGAGCGAGGCTTTGAGGAGGGAACAGCCCCTTTCATATACGGAATAATTTCTGTTCGTTTTAAGTTTTAATGTCGCTCCTTACTTTCAGTTTAAAAAGCTTGTTTTTTTTTATTTAATAACTAACTGAAGGGGAATTTTTATTCGGGTGAATTAGGCTGACCTTTTTCAAAAGAGTTTAAAATGACTCGGAAATGTTCTATATGGCTTAAGATGCCATCATTAAACAATGTTCATCGAAAACTGATGTCTGTTCATTTGACAAAACTGCTAAATTTTCAGCTCTTAAATGTAATGCATTTTTTACTTCAGATAAGTAACTAACACGCTCTAAGGGGAAAAAAAATAAGACAAAGAAAAATCTGAAGACCCAAAACGAAATTAACTTAGCCCGAAAAGTACATATTTATTAGTTATGATAGGCTTTTTATTCTATTGACTTCGTTCGTGACCAGCCAACGGTCCAGATTTGTCGAGATATTGGCTATAATAACCTATTTATTTGAAATCTATTTTAAACATTGATGATCTTTTTAAAGTTTTGCAAAATTTCTAAATAACCGAAAATAGAGGAAAAGATTTTTAGTTTTGCCTAATCGCTGTACTTTATTTGATACTTCGACATACTAGTAGATCTGTAAAATGTTTAACTCGTAATTTATGTTGATTGGAAAGTTATGGAGAACTGAATTTGGCCAAAATCGGTCACCGCTCAGTTTTCAAGCAGCTTATGGCTAAGGTACAAGGTACGATCCGTTTTTAAGTTCCTGCAGCATTTTTTTTTTTTTTTAATGTTTTGTACCAAATGTTGGAACCAAGTTATAGGCAGTGGGCAAGGGAACGCTCCAAAATGACCCAGAATCCTCACCCGAACTTCTAGGGAAATTTTACACCGGGAAATTTGCCAGAATTCCTACACGAAATCCTTTTTATTCGTTTTGCTTTCTCGTTTGCGACTCGGTTTTACATGTGAAGCATGAAGATACTCCGGGATAATTGTCCGGATAAAATTTTCAGCGGTGTTGGAGTTGTCCGGGGGATTTTTCCGCGGGAATGGGAGATTTTTCGTAGAGAAATTCCCCAGAGGGATTTTCCGCGGGAGAAATTCTCAATGGGGAAATTTCTGGGGACAATTTTTGACGTAGGGGGGATTTGCGGCATGATCTAAAAAACCAACAGAAACAAAATAAAAAAACACGGGTATTTTAAATGAAAGTATACTAAGAAGTATTTTCCATGTGGAATTGTCCGCAGGAAATTTTTTGGGGGAATTTTCAGCGAAGATGGAGTTGTCCGGGGGGATTTTACGTGGGAGGAATTTTCATGGGGGAATTTTTCGTGGGGAAAATTTTCCATGAAGCTGTTTCAGCTGAAAGTAAGCAGCAATATTGAAACCTAAAACCAACAGAAATCATTCTGTTTGTCAGGGGGGCTGCCCGTTCCTCAATACCTCGCTGTTTACGCTAAAGTTTGACTTTTGTCCGAATTTTTAAGAGCGACTCCTGAAATACAAGGGCTGTTTAATTGGAATAAGAAGCATTTTAAAATACTAAAAAGCTTTAGCTTGAAGATCGAAGGATTGAGGAGAAGACAGCCCCTTCACAAGCGGAATATTTTCTGTTCGTTTTACGTTTTGTTGTTGCTCCTTACTTTCAGTTGAAAAAACTTTTTTAAAAATTTAATTATCAACCAGAACAAAGATCAGAGTAAACAGTCATTACTGGATCAGCGTAATGCTCAGGAGTCATTTGGAAAAGGGTACACCATGGAGTATAACGGTTTCATCATGAAATTAAGCTGCTCCAAGTGCTGAGTAAGGTAAAAAGCAGTCTTCCGTCTCCCTAGAACTGGCCTAAAGCTCCAAGCCCCCCCCCTCCCCCCAAAAAAAGATTGAACCTAAAAATGTACCCCCAAAACGTTGAACCTAAAACTGCTTTAAGTTTTCCACTCCCTAGAATTGACCCAAAGCTCCGACCCCCTCTCTCTCCCCAAGAAAACTTTGAACCTAAAAACACAACCAAAACGTTGAACCTTAACTGCTCCAAGTCCTGGGTAAGGTAAAATGAGTCATCCGTCTCCCTGGAATCGGCCCAAAGCTCCAACTCCCCAAGAAAATGTTGAACCTATAAACACTTTTGAAGAATCAGACTCACAACCTCAGAGAAATATCTTCCAATACCTCCCTAAAGGTTAGGCTTTCGTGCACCAACGACCTTGACAATGCTACCACCAAATGTTATGCATCGTGTAAGGACCGCTTTAAAACGTGTACATTGTTTCCATTTCTGGAGCGACACAAGCATTAAAAATTAAGGTTTTTTCACTACCAGAGACAAAATCGTTTTACACGAGAAACCACTTGTTGAACCATGTCGATTTAACTCAGATCTATGATGAGACAAAGAGCCATTCGACTGCGATAGCAAATGGTAATAAAATGATAATCGTGTCCTATATCACTATTGGAAACCTGTTCCACCAACATGGATGTGAAGCAATTAATGATGGTGAAGCCCCCTTCTGCTTTGAATGCAGGCAAATTACATGTTACGATTCTACGGTCCTTGATGCCTTTAGGTGGAGATTACTATAGGCAATGTATTCTTTACAAAGCAATAGTATTCGATAGAGCTATCTATATTGAGTTGTTTTGGCAGACAAAGAGAAAAGTAAATGCCCTCCCCGCTGCTTGTAAAATTCCAGCTTTTGCCTTTTCTAAAATACAGATGGTGCTCTGGTGCTTTTTGTTATGGTGCTCTGAGATGACTAAAGCTAAACCAGGATTAAAACTTTGTTGTGAAGAGTCAGGACAGTGGTGACAATTCACAAAAATGCAAGGTGGGCGGGTAAATATATTTTTCGAAATCTAGGAGAAGGACAATTTTGTTATTGTTTTGATTTTTTCAATGCAAATACAAAAAAGTATTTTTTGAAATCTAGGTGGGAGGATGGCGCCCAATCTCCTCTCTACCCCCGATTGGTACTACTGAGTGGGAGGGGGGAGGGTACATACATTAACAAAGGCCGTTTAGGATAATACTTAGTATAACAAAAAACATAAATTCCAGAAAAAGGTTTAGCGAATGGGAATAATTAATGACATTAAAGCTTAAAACAAAAAAAAGTGTAGGCCTATTCTATGTACTGGTGCATTATATGGACATTTCTAAAAAGTCAAGTTTGGTTAATGCTAATGAAATAAAATAAAATAGTCTGAATATATAATAGTTTATAAATTATTTCGGGCTATATAATTGCACATTAGGGGGTGGGGTGGGGGTAAAGCATAGCATATATTAAATACGCAACCTAACCTAGGTACCTTTTCCCCCCTTAAACCCCAAAAAACAATCGTTTAAATATTGTAAATCATTGAGAAACCACGGCTTTGCAGGAGCACGGTTTGCACAAGTCTTTAGCGAAATACCTGTTTTATATTTATTTTGATATGTTTTTCTTCCCTTTTTTGAGTGTTGAGCACGGTTTGACAGTAGAAAGTCTTTAGCGAAATACCTGCTTTATATTTTCGTTGGCTAAAAATAACCCTCGTTTTGGTTTCTGATAGGTTTGATATGTTTTTTATATTATTTTCATATGTTTTTCTTCGCTTTTTGTCAGACGTTATATATAACCAGTTTAATCTTTGAACGTATTTATTTTTACATAAACTACTGTTGGTAGTATCTTAGCTAGTCTCAGGCAAGATACAAACACAGGGTTCTCAGGGTCCTTGCCCTCCCCTGGAAACTCAAAGATTTTAACGATTTTTCTCATGATTCCAATTTTATTCGTATATGTGATTCGCTTTTTTTTTCTCTCTTAACCAAGTCCAAATCGAAAGAAAGTATAGGGGCGTTTTTTCACTCATCAATGTGCTAAGATCTTAAAACGTTTGTGAGAAAACGCTTAAAAGTGAAATCTTTGAACAAATATCTTACATCTTTGGTCGTTTTTCTGCAAACGTCTTTCATCATTCTGCTCTGATCAGCGGTTTGAGAACAATGATGAGTAGATCATCAAAGTTCTCTCGTCATTGTTCTATATGGCAAAACAGTGGCGGTCTTCCCACTTTTTGCTAACATCAGTGAGCTGTAAGATCTTAGAAGAAAGATGAGTTAAAAAACGATAATCTTTGTAGAAAGATGTAAGATCTTAGTGCTAAAAAACGGGCCTTGTATAACCAGCAAAAACACAGCTTTTCGCGGGACAAGTTTTTTTTGTTCATTGATTCAAAATCTACAAAAACTATAGTCTTGTTGCTGAATAATGTGACTTCATGTCCTTAAGTATGTAAAACTATGTTATGTAACTTTTAGTCAGAGACCAAGGCCGTATCTAGGGGGGTTACTGGGTTTGGCCCCCCCCCCCCGCCACCAAAAACGTAACAAAAATGCTTATAGACAAATTTGGATGCATTTTTTGAAGTTTTTTTGTGTAAAACGCCCCCAAAAACACCCCCACCCCCTCCCCGAGCAAAAACTTTGGATGTGTTCTTGCTAGAGACAGCCTAAATATTGGCGCTAATAATGACCATAAAAAATATATTTATCCCAATTATGGCCAGTCTCCCATTTATGTCTTTCTACTTCCAGTTTCCCCTATATGTTTTGGAACTTTGCGTCACGTGGTGTAGTCTACATCTAGGAGTGACAATTCTTCTACCACGCAGGGACGGATCTAGGGATGGGCAAGGGGGCTTCCATTTTCACCTTTATGCCTTGGCACTTTGCGTCACCTGGTGTAGCCTACATCTAGGAGTGACAATTCTTCTACCACGCGTGCAGGGACGAATCTATGGGTGGGACAAGAGGGACAGTCTGCCCCGGGCACTGGTTCGTAGGGACACCGGATCGCAAGGCACTTTTTGATTTGATCAAGTTTGCCTTGAAGATCTATTTAACTATGCCTGTAAAGTTCATACTGATGAAAGAAGCTTGGGCAAGTTGAAGTTAATTAAAACCATGTTAGAAAGGGGGCGACCTAGCAGCGGTTGACTAACTTTAGTTTAATCCACATAAGAACATGATATGGTTTCAAAGCTTTCATAGGAAGACATTATAAAGACATTTACTTCGAGAAAAGTATGTAAAGTTGAATTCTAATCTAAAGGAAAAAATTGATTATAAATAATTTAAATTATATGTGTACTGTGTCCTGTGTCATCAATAAAGTACTGTTACGCGGAATCTTAGAGTTTTTATTGAACCTTATTGCACATATTAGGAACATAAAAAAATTTTAATGATAATAAAACAGTTAGATAAAAATGCAATAAATGGATTTAGTCTTTAGAGAAGTAAAATAACCATAATATGATATCTATATTGTATTTGTTGACCGGGAGGCACCAACTGCCATTCTTGCCCGGGTGCTGAAAGATGCTTGCCCGGATGATCCGTCCGAGCACACGTGACAAACTTGTGCTAAACTCTTCACAAAACTTTTGTAGATCTTTTGCAGAAAAGAAACTTTTGCGAACTCTTTGTTGAAGAATCTTTTGGATTTATAGCGCATTTTGGAAAAAACTGCAGTTAAGACCTTTCATCCTGTGCGCAAAGTTTTATGTTCGATTAAAGTAGGAACTTCCTTTAAATTAGCCTCGAAGAAAACCGGCATTGAATATAAAAAATAAAAAGTTATCAAAAATGCAAATTTTATTGCACTTGATTTTGCTGAAAGCTAAATTTCAACCTTATAGTAGTTGAAATTCATAAGTAGCTAGCACTATAATGTTATGTGTCGGAAGATGCTTCGAGACGTTATAACACCATTGTGCTAACTTAGGCGTAGTGAAAATTGTACCTGCCTGACAACAGTTTTGGCTATCAAGCCTGAACAAAATCACACAAGAGCCATAATTGTTAACAGAAACAAGTTAGGAGGAAGAAATAAATTTAATCGAAACAAAAACAACTGATACTCGAAAAGCCCCTGTAGTAGTTTCATTCGGGAGGTTAACCACTTTCCACAACGTGGTGTACCGCATATTGGAGCACAAACTGTTTGACCACGCGTGAAAAACTTCTGTTAACACTTATCTCTTCGCGCCACGCATGGCAAACATCGTTTCAAATGGGGTACTTCCATGCGCTACTTGGTAAGAAAATTAGTTAAATTAGTTCTTAATAAGCAAAACATCTTGTCCAATAATTAATTTAAGTATTAAAGCTACCCAAGTCCAACTACTTGGGGAATAGCAGCTAATAGAACGTTTTAGTAAGGGGGTTGAGGAATTTTTCGTGGGGTTTTAATGCCAGGAAAGAGGTGTTTTTAGGTCAGTGTTTTCAAATTTTCTGAGTAGTCACTGGGACTGATATAACCGGGTATGGAATCCTCTCATGGTCTCTGTCGTAGTTAGCATAAAATTTATACGAGCATTGCTTTATTTTCGGCATTTGCGTATCACCATGCCAAAAAACGAAAGGGCCTCTCACCAAGACAGTATCAAGAGGGGGGGGGGGGGTTAAGGGATTTGATCCCCCCCACCAAATGTTTGTCTGACTCGTAAAAACGTAACAAAAATCGATATAAACAATTTTTATGAGTTTTCTGAGGTTTTTGTATACCTCAAAAAAAACCTTTGTGTAAAATACCCCCGGAAAAAAAAACCTTGGATAAGACACTGCCTCTCACCCTCTATTTTTAGAAAATAAAAAGTGATACAGGTTTCTATAATGAATTTATATCCATTGGTTGTACTTATACAAGTGCATTTTTATTTTATATGAGGCTGGGAAGATCAGAATCAGAAATATTTGAGAAAAAAATGTCTACCTCTAGCTAAACAAACTACACAATAATTAGCACCAAATTTAGGTATTTTTAGTAATTTTCTGTATCTTTTAGGATGCTTAGTTTTTTTTTAGTTTTAGTTTTTTAGTTTTTTTAGTTTTTACTTTAGTTCTTTTAGTTTTTTTACTTTTTAGTTTAGTTCTTTTAATTTTTTTAGTTTTTAGTTTAGTTCTTTTAGTTTTTAGTTTAGTTCTTTTAGTTTTTTTTTTAGCAATTTTGGTGTGTATTAAAATAAGCCCGTTCTTATACACCATTGCTTCCAGACTTATCTTTATTCCAATTCTCGAACAAGAAAGAATTCCCAAGAGAAGCTTGAAAATCTCGCTTGGTTCCATTGTAACTGAAGCACCGTGTAACTAAACCCCAAGCAACTGAACCCTGTAACTGAACCACCGTGCAACTGAACCATCGTGCAACTGAACCACCGTGCAATTGAACCACCGTGAAACTGAACCACCGTGCAACTGAACCCTCGTGCAACTGATCCTCGTGCTACTGAACCCTCATGCAACTGAACCCCCTTTAACTGAACCCTCGTGCAACTCAACCCCATATGACTAAACCCCCATATAACTGAACCCTCGTGCAACTCAACCGCCGTACTTACATTGGGTAAAACACAAGTTAGAATCTTTACATGTTCAATCTTGTTGGAATTGTTTGCTTTTTTCAGTCTTTATATAAATTACTGTCAAGATGATGCATAAAAATGCTCTGTTTTGTTGTCACAAAAACAAAGAAAATTGGACGTCATAAACTCTTAAATCCAGATTTATTTCTCTTTTTTTATGTCTGTTAATGGGGGTTCCCTTCACCCTGTCACTTTCTACAGGTCTAAGCGTTTATCCCCCTCCCACACGGAAAATTTCCCTCCTCCACCCACGGAAACCTCATCACCTGGAAAATACTCCCATCGTGGAATTTACGGTTTTCAAAATTTAAAAATCATCTTTGAGTCGTGTTATTTTTTAGTTTAATTGAGAAGTTCTAAGGGAAGTGGAAAAGAGGAATTTATGTGTAAATCTTGCCCCCCCCCCCTCCGTGCAAATACTTTCTTCTCGTGAAAGATCCTCCAGAAAACTCCCACACAAAAAAGTTCCGTGTGTTTCCCAATGACAAATGAACCTGTAAGCAATAGACAAATCAAAAAGACTTAAAAAGGAACTGAAACTTCTGCAATGGGGTTATCTGATTGTTTTATAGCTAGGAAGAGAGGGAGATACCTCAAAGTGTGCATTTTGATGCCAAAACATCTCAGCTCTCATTGAGCCTTCAAATAAATACAGAATTAGCTCTAAGGGAGAGACGAAAGGAGGACGGAGGGAGAAATTGTTTGATAATCCCCAGGCATTTCTAGTCTTTTTTATAAGACGAAAGTGATTGGAGACTAACCAACCGCAAGAGGTTTTTTTTCGGGGGGGGGGGATTTTCCACTGGTAGGTATTTTCTGGGAGGGGGTATTTTCCATGAGGTGTTATCTTCCGCGGGGTATTTTCCTAAAGGGATGTTTTTTGCAGGGGAGGGGGGGGGGTAAACGGCACCTCTCACCGTCTACATACTGTAATTTTTTTTTACCACTTTGCTTATTTTGTTGTTTTCATTTTGTGGTATTTTCTACGCTCGTAGCTGTTTATCGTTTGGCTTGAAAAAGGTTAATTATCTGCTTCGGTGCAGTGGTTCAGTTAAGCGATGGTTCAGTTACACGAGGGTTCAGTTGCACGGTGATTCAGTTGCACGATGGTTCAGTTACACGGTGTGTCAGTTGCACTTGTGGTTCAGTTGCACTTGTGGTTCAGTTGCACGGTGGTTCAGTTGAACGGTGGTTCAGTTGCACGGAGGTTCAGTTGCACGGGGGTTCAGTTACACGGGGTTTAGTTACAGGGGGGTTCAGTTAAATGGGGTTGAGTTGCACGGGGGTTTAGTTACACTAGGGTTTAGTTAAATGGGGTTCAGGTGCCCGGAGGTTCAGGTGCCCGAAGGTTCAGTTACACGAGGGTTCAGTTGCACGGGGGTTCGGTTATATGGGGGTTCAGTTGCACGATGGCTCAGTTACACGGTGGTTCAGTTGCTTGTGGTTCAGTTACACGCACACCATCTCGCTTTTATTATTCTGTAATTCTTTAAAGCTATTCCTGTATACGTTCGAATAGCCGATGCTATTCCTCAATAAAATTCAGTTCTTTCCAGGAAGTATTTCGAATGTTATAAACTGAATAAGACTTAGGCCACAGCATAACTATTAAATTTAATGATATTTAAATATTAATAATATAATATATCCATATTGATGTTATAATTTTAATAGATTTTTAATATTATTTTTTAAAATAAATCAATATTCATAAATAATTATAACATAATAATATAACATTATAATATATTATAACATTATAAAATAATATTTATGCTATGGCCGTATGCTGTCTCAAAACGACTAGAAGATCCCGCTTTTATGGAGGCTATAGAGCCCTGTAACTACGCCGATCCAAAAAGTCTAGATTGAAGAACCAAAGTTTGGTCTAGTTAAATGGATATTGCTTTTTGGAGCGTAAAATATCCCCAACATACTTCATCTTAAGTTCTCAAATATATATATATATCACGAAAAACTTTAACAAAGACTCGGCTCTTCCCTCGTGCTTTAACTTTTTAATTTTTTTTAACTGTTTGCCCCTAAAAAACAAACTTTCTAACTTTAACCTTTATATATATATCACAAAAATTTAGCACAGACTCGACTCTTTCCTTATGCTTTAACTTTAACGTTTATCCTTTTAATTTTAACTGTTATATATATATATATATATATATATATATATATATATATATATATATATATATATATATATATATATATATATATATATATATATATATATATATATATATATATATATATATATATATATATATATATATATAAATATATATATATATATATATATATATATATATATATATATATATATATATATATATATATATATATATATATATATATATATATATATATATATATATATATATATATATATATATATATATCATGAAAAACTTCAGCACAGACTCGACTCTTCCTTTGTGCTTGAACTTTTTAACTTAGTGTTTATCTTTTTATGTTTAACTTTTATATATATCACGAAAAACTTTAGCACAGACTCAACTCATCCCTTGTGCTATAACTTTTTAACTTTAACGTTTATCTTTTTAACTTTTATATATATATCACGAAAAACTTTAGCACAAACTCGACTCCTTTCTTATGCTTTAACTTTTTAATTTCGTGGGTTCGCTCAGTCTGGGCAGTCCCTTTTGTGAATGTACCTGAATTTAACCTAGTTTTAAAAATTCAAAGTTATGTTCCAACTGTTGTAACTAAATGAGGACTAATTATAGCAAACAGGTGGACTTCGAACTACTCTGTATGAACAAGTAATCATCCTAAGAACCCAAAATTTTCTTAACAACCAGCGACCAATTCTAAACAGTACTAGAATTAAGCTTGTTGAAATGATTGTATTTAATTGTTTAATTAGTCATATTTGGACTAACCAAACTTTGCTTACTTTCTGCTTTGTCTTAAAAAAAAAAATCCGTGTCACTCGGTAAAGATAAGGTTAAGCAATCTTCAAATACAAAGGTGGAAATATGGTAAGGATCATGTCTGGCCCTCCTGAATTCTCATGATTTTTTTCTACCATGTTCTTTTCATGTACAGTGAGGGACACAAATGTACATGAGGGACACACACAAATATGTGTGCTTGTTTATTATTAAATAAAAAAAACAAGTTTTTTAACTGAAAGTAAGGAGCGATATTATAACTTAAAAAGAACATAAATTATTCCGTATATGAAAGGGGCTGTCCCCTCCTCAATACCTCGCTCTTTACGCTAAAGTTTTTATTGTTTTAAAAAATAAAGTTGTGTGACAGATTCAAACTTTAGCGTAAAGAGCGAGGTATTGAGGAGGGGACAGCCCCTTTCATATACGGAATAATTTCTGTTCGTTTTAAGTTTTAATGTCGCTCCTTACTTTCATTTAAAAAACTTGTTTTTTTATTTAATTTCTGAACGTTTTTGAATTAATGTAGCTTTTATTTTGGCTCACCATACATGAATAATTAATTAGAATAGATAGCTCTTTTGAAACTACTAAAAAAAACTTTAGAGAAAAGGGCAAGGTATTGACTAGGGAGCGAACCCCCTCATATACGTAATGATTTCTGTTTGTTTTAAGTTTTAATTTTGCTCCTTACTTTCAGTTGAAAAAACTAGTGTTTTTTTATTTAATTTCGGATCGTTTTGAAATAATGCTGGGAAATCCCGCGCCTCCTTCATAGAGATGTCCCTTCCCCTAAGGAAACATCATCCATGGAAAGATTCTCCCCCGTAGCCTCCTGCTCCAACCCCCCCCCCCATCAGAAAAAAATTCCTCCTGAAACGTCTGCATATTCTCCATTAACCAATATTATATGTAAGTAATGGGCAAAGTTAATAACTTCCAGCCCTTCCCCTTAATACTTTAGGAGATTAAGTCATCCGCAAAGACATATTTTTAGATTTTCGACTAATATAAACGAAATAGCTATCTCAAAATTTTGATTGGGTTATTTTGGGAAAAAATAAGCGTGGGAGGGGGCCAAGTTGCCCTCCAATTTTTTTGGTCACTTAAAAAGGGCACTAGAAATTTTGATTTAGCCGGGTCGCTCCCTACTCAAACAGTTTGAAACAGTTCTGAATCAAACAATTCGTTACCACGAACTGTTTGATTCTTTGTTAGAAATCTAAGATACTCAATATTAAGTTTTACGATGTTATCGATTGATAACATAAAATTATGAAATATTTTTTTGTGCATTTTTGCATGACATTATCTTTAAGTTGCATAAACCCCAAAATTCTTTAGAGGATGCTTTAAAGGGTATTCAATACAGATAGCGCTGTACTTTAGAGGGTACTTACACACTTAGCAAAAAAGGGGAACTGCTTTATATAAAAAAAAGTATTTCAGCATGTTTTCAAAGAGCTCACTTTCAATATGTTCTGGAATATTTACCCGTGCGGCTTCAAGTTTGTCTAGGAAATGTGCTTTAGCCTATTTATATCTCTTTTTGCGAGACACTTTACCGTCTAGGTCTAGATATGACAATGACAATAGGTACTCAATCGGATTCGAACCCGATTTTTGTAGGTCACTCTACAACCTGATTTCTATGAAGTATACCCGGTTCAACCCCCAATAGGGGTAGAACCAATGAAATATTTTATTTTTTTTTGTGAATTCAATCCACGTTCTGTTTATTCCTGGCGCTAGTAAATAATGCATACCGTTCGAAAAGATTATGTCTCTAGCTATCCTAAGGTTGGCTGTTTAGAAACGGCCTAGCATAATTTATCTGTTACCTCTTGAATACTTATAGTAGCGGGTTTTTCGTTTTTCCTTACAAAATTTGTATTATCTCCCCCATCCGTCTTTCATTTTCGCCCTCTTCCAGACAACCTTTCGATGCTTTTCGTCAAACAAAATTACATATTTTTACAACTGAATTTTCTTTTGTGTATTTGTCGGTAGCTTTCAGCTACGTGGCAATCCTTCCAATCTCACAAGCTTCTTTTGTAACTGAAATTTCAGTTTAAACTGAAATTAATGTAACACATCATTTATGTTGAATGTTGCCAGATGATGCCTCGCTGACATGTGGGACCCTGGCGAAACTGACTCGCTTATGTGACATGTGCAGTGAACTGTAAATTTTACACCGACCTGGTATGCGTATTCTTATTCGAGAACGTGTTTATTTTTCAGAAGATCGTGACCTATATACTAACTGTTGTTTTTTCCTATTTGATCGCATTCTCCCCTCCCTTCCCTCCTCAGTGAGTCATTTCCCCGAAAAAACATTCCCCTGTACGTGTACAATGATAAATAAAAGATGTTCTAAATGGGTCTAGACGTTTACCCCCCCCCCTCCCAGAAAAGACTCCCCCACGGAAAATAACCCCCCCATGGAAAATAATGTTTCCAAATTTGAGATTTTTATTTTAGTTTTTTTTTTTTAGTTTCGTTGAAAAGTGCTAAGGAACGGGAAAAAGAGGAATTTACAGACCAAAAGGATCTTAAAAACTTAGAAATAAAATCCGCAAATCCATTTTTGTTGAACTTCCGTAGGAACTTTTGTAACTTGTAGCAGTAGCGGGTGCCAAATTATAAAAATTGAAGAAGAAAAAGTATAGGCAAACAATCATCAAAACTAAGCCAAAAACATATGACCGATATGACATCAAAAAGTTTAAGTAGGTTTAGCTTTCCTTTGAAACGATAGTTGGTTTTGGGAACCAACAAATTCTTATTGTTTAAGTTTTTACGGACAAAAGCGTTTTCAAATTCTACAAGTTAGTCTTTCTTATCTTCCAAATGTAAAACTACCTCAAATCACCCTTAATAAATAATTGAAACTCAAAACTAGCTGAAATTATAATAGATAGCCTATTCAAAGTCAAAACGAGCAAAAATTAAAAGGTGTAGGGCTAACAACAACCATGTCTTTTCAAGACCAGAACATAATTTGCACTTTATTAAAAAAAAAAATAATAATAATAATAACCGTGTATTGTCAGTTTAATATACATATATTGATATTTATTCCCTATAGTCTTAATACTTCTTCATTTATTAAAGTGAAAAAAAATGAAAACATTTAAAATGTATTTTGTTTTTAGTAAAGTGCAAATTTTGTTCTAGTCTTGAGGAAGTGTGGGGGTTGTCAGACCTACTCATGAATTTTTGCTCGTTTTGAGTTTGAATCTGTTATTTATTGTTATTTATGTTCGGTTTGGGTTTTACGTGGTAGTTTTACGCTTGGAAAATTATTTGAATTTATTTTTACTCATTTTTGGCTTAATGAGGCTCTTTACTATTGTTTGACAAGCTTGTTTTGTAGAAAAAATTTTTTTTAATTAATTTCTGTTCATTTTTATTGACATAGTCTTTTTCATAGAAAAAAATTATTAATATATTTTTGTCTATTAGACTCCATAGTTTTCATTCTGAAGATTATTTGACTTTGTTTCTGCTCATTTTTGGTTTAACGAGGCTCTTTACTTTTCTCATGTTTCCCATTAACAAATACTATCTGTAAGTAATTAAATAAAAAAAAACAAGTTTTTCAACTGAGAGTAAGGAGCAGACCTTAAAGCGAACCTAAATTATTACGTCAAAACGTAGTCAAAATTTTAGCGTAAAGAGCAAGTTCTTGTTTAAAACACAGCTTATTATTCATAGGCAGTGACCAGAACACAATTTGCGCTTTACTGAAAACAAAATACGTTTTGAGTGTTTTCACCTTTCTTACTTTCATAAATGAAAAATTATCCAAACCTTAAGCAAGAAATATCAGTATATGTCAATTAAACTGACAATCCACGGTCATTTGTTTGTTTGTTTTTGCTCATTCTTGGCTTAATGGAGCTATTTACTTTCCTTTGAAAAACTTGTCTTGTGGGAAAAGTTTTTTTAAAATTAATTCTAATTAAACAGTCATTGTGTTTCAGGAATCGTTCTTAAAGAATTAGGACAAAAATTCAAAACTTGAGCATAAAGAGCAAGGTCATGTGGAAGGGGCAACTCCTTTCATATACATGATAATTTATGTTCGTTTTAAGTTTTGATGTTGCTCCTTACTTCCAGTTGAAAAAATGTGATTTTAATTTAGTTTCTGGTCGTTTTTAAATAATACCAGGGACTCCGGCTCTCTCTCCATGAAAAATTTAGGTTCTTGTGCAGGCTATTATACGCCGCTCAATCAAGTTTACGATGTGTAAAACACGAAAACAAACCGGTTTCTTCATTAGTTTCTTCGTTACTTTAGGAACAAATTTGGGCTATATATTTGCACATTGGGAGGGGGGGGGGGGGGGGTGAAGCATAGCGGGTCTGCATGCAAAATGTGTTAGGTACACTTATTCTGCATATTATGAAGTAAGAATTGTTTTCTGGCTTCAAACTGCCCCTTATGTGCAAATACATAGCCCAAATTATATATTCCCCATATATTCTGTCACTTTTCTTTGTCTTAAACAAGTATCAAAATTCCTTCTCCCTACGGAAACAAAACTCAAATAAAATTCTCAAATTTGGAAAGCCTTATTTTCCACGGGGGGGCGGGGGTAGACGCCGGTCACTGTTGTGAATATAGCTTGGCAGCGAAAAGCGTTCCTAAGGCAGAGATACGCCTATAGGGAGGAGGGACAGGGTCAAGGTTATCGTCCGAAGGTCATACGATTTTGTTCCTTATCTATCCGTGCCAGAAGGCACGGATAGATCAGGAGGAAAAAAGAATGAGGCTCGTGCCCCTTCCCTCAAAATCTGGATATTTTTATGATTTCTGCAAAATTTCTTATTAACTCCCTACGAATTACTATTTTGGTTATTTTCGATTCAAATGGCATTGTACCAAGATTGATGTTTGGGAAAGGGTACTCATTATGAAGCAGAAATTGGCTTTCTTTACGCAGAAGTGGGGTTTTCTTATGGATTTTAGGGGCCGCTTCAGATAGATCTACTCTATATTCATCGAAGAACGTCGGATAAGTCTCTGTAGGGTAGATACGGCTTTAAAGGTATCAAATATAATCATTCATACATTGGCTCACCAAAAAGTGAGGGGGGAAACTTTCGCTTCACCGTCATAGTGAGGGGGGATGAAAGCCAATAGGATATAGTACCTCCTCTAGGAAGACGAAAACTGCACATGGCTACCAAAATTTTATAACCTCCTAAAAAATTTGAGGACCTTTTTCAGACTGATGCTATTCTCCAGCCTTGTTCTCTGCAAAAACCTCTGTCAGTGAGTGTATAGGTTTGTCACACAAGTTCCTCACATAACCCTGACCGACCTTTCTGACATTCGTGCCCTGTTTTCAACTCCGAGATATAGCTTTGTAACAATTTTTTTATTGTAGTTTTCGTACCGTGTTTGAAAGGTGCGTAAATCAAGTTGAAGCTGAGTGTGCAATTCTTGATCTTATTGATGACATCACAATATTGCTTGTAAAGGACCCGCAGGGTTTATACCAAAGGGTACTGTGTTCATTCTTTTAAAGGCAGCCCGTCAGCGTCAAGTGGTTAATATCTACGAGATCTCGTGCTGCGAAATGTTGACAGAACAACTGATCTGCGACTATATGGCTGTTAGCCGCTGTGAATTCATTGTCGGTATAAATGATTTCCTACTGATGAACGACATATTCAGTTTATGGAGAGAGCTATCCTATTTTCGGAGATCTTAGCTAAATAAATATTACAGACAAGCTTCCAGGAATTTATTTGACGGCTCAAAGCAGTCCTACTGGATAAATCATGGGGAACTAAAAAAAGACGGGATTTTTCAAGGGAAGGTTGGATCCATGCCATCAATAAAAAAAAATCTAAACATGACATTCTGTATTAGATTCGAGTTGTTATTTTGTTGTTATGGCTTTAGATAGTACACTTGGTTGAATTAATCCAAACAATGAAGGAATGTGAATAAAACCTAATGATTCTAATGAACTTATGAATATTTTGGATATTTATATATTGGATATATATTTTGGATATCCAAAATATTTGGATATTTTGGTAACAGTTTTTTTGTTAACAGTATATGGTTGCCATCCAGCGCCAACGCTCGACTAAAAAACATATTGAGGTTCTCGGCTGCAATAACTTAAATGGCTTTATGTTACATAACATAAATGATACACGAGAGTAAAAAAAAAACTAAGAAATGTATTTTATGTGTTTCATTGCTATTAAGGACAAGTTGTTTCGGTCCGCTTCTTAGTAGAGGATTCTCTGGGATCGCAGCTAGTGAATATCAGGTATATAAGCAAGAGTTTCCTTCGGGAGCGCGGGGAGAGGATAAAAAATTTAAAGGCAAAAATAGGTGTTCATTAGAAATGTGAAAATTGCTTGAGAAATCATTCTAAAAAATGTCAACAATTCAGGAGAGGCACAAGCATCAAGCCCCCAACCCTACATTTAAGCTTGATGGTTATAGTCTGGATTTCACCTAGGGAGGAGGTATGACCGACATTTTTTTTAGATAGGAGAGAAAGTAGACAAGCTTCATTTAAAACCTATTTACCAAAACATCCTTTTTGGCCTTTTTTTAACCCTAGCTTTTAACTGAAACGTCTATCTCCTTCTTGGTTATACATCCTCAATGAAGTTACAGTATTTTCACAACAATAAATTCTTTCCACGGCAAAATTGACTTTAGTGAAGGGCAGCCCTATTCAAGTTATGCTTGGCTCTAGTAGTCCGAAATTCTCTTTTGATGTGGGGTTTTTGCACTGACTAAAAAAAAGACGCCATGATATGTTGTCAAAGCCTACTTGTAAAATAAATGATTACTTATTGATATATACGTAGATCGTAACTTCTTTTTTACTAGAATACAGTACGTTCTCAAATTTAAAACTAGAAGCTACAGATATTTCACGAAATGCAAGGAAATATTCACCAGATGGAGAAGCAACCTCTTGAGCTATCGAAGATTTTCCAGCCAAAACAGAAAGAAAAGACAGATATTTATCAACATCAGGACCATATCCAGGATTTTTTCGGGGGGCGGGGGGCTTTCATTTTTTTTAACGCATAAAAAATTTGTTTTATATTCCTTTTTGTTACGTTTTTACGATTCCGACAAATATTTCGAGGGGGGGTCCAACCCTCTAACCCCCCTGGATACGGCCTCGATCAACATTCCAAAACAGAAGGCTAATAGTAAGCCAATGAAATTTTAATAAATGCTAAAAGAAAATGCCAACCTCAACACTTGCTCTTAGTCGATAGCTATTCAACAACGCATCTGTTATACACTGCCTCAAGGGACAAGATAAAGCCGGCTCTCATTTGAGGTGAAAATCTTGGCTAATTAGGCAAATTTTTATTGGCAATAAGCAGGCTCAAGGAGCGACTGATACCATTCCTAAATAAGGCTTCAAAAAACCAGAAATACCTGTAATCTCTTCTCCTGTTTTTAACTAAGTTTTATTTTCTTCAATTACTCCATGTAGAAAAACAAAACAGTAATGATGCATTTAACGGATTCGGTTTTTTCGCTTAGTTATTGGTTAAGTACTTGAAATAAATCAGCTGGTGAATAGACAAGCAAATAAGATGAACGCTACAGAGTCTGTGTCTTGACATGCGCTAAGCTTTTGAGTTCATGATTCGATTGTGGGGATAATGGGCAATATTGCCTGACAAAGTAGCACTAAACACTCATTAATTATTGAATATCTCTGTGTAGAAAAATGAACAGTAATGATGGATTTAACGGAATTGGTTATTTCGCTTAGTTGTTGGTTAAGTACAGGAAATAAATCAACTGGTGAATAGACAAGCAAATAATAAAACAAGAAGAATATCACAGAATCTGTGTGTTAGACATGCCCCCCCCCCCCCACCTGTAGTAACATAATTTTTGTAGCCATGACTACATAATGAATTGGAGGTAATAGGCATGAGGTTGTCTGTGCAGGATTTCGATTCTTGTTGATAGAAGAGTACCGCCAAGTGTGAGAGCACAATCCTGAAAAAGGCTTATGCCAGCTTTGCCTCTCACTCAGACTATCTATTTTGGCATTTTTCTCGAACTAGCCCAGGCTTGATGGCAACTTGATTTTAATTCAAAAATCAACGGACTCGGTCGGCCTGGGTCCATGTTGTGACCTAGATGGGGTCAGGATTGTATGAAGCCTCCATTCAACTGGAGGTCCCAGGGAGTTCTTGCTGTATAAGGCGGCTTATGCGCTTCGTGTGGACTTGAGAAGATGTGTTAGTTCCCGTCCTGGACTTGTTCTTATATCTTTGCTTTTACTGAGGTTATAATAATTTCAATTATTTAGAACTATAAAAAATTGCGACGTTAAAAAACAACTATCGCGTCGACATTTTGACTGAAGAATTCAACGCTTCGAACTGGACTTATCAGGAATTTCGAAAATTCATATCCCTAGGCGGAAACCTGAAATTAGGTGATATAGAATTTGTTAACCCAGACAGGAATGCTGGTGTGCATAGGCAGGGAGAAGGGCTCATGATGAATCAGGGAGCTACAAAGTTTTGTTTAGGTTGGAAAGGTGTTAACAATAGAATGCCAGTCTCATATTTTATGACTAAAAAGTGCAAGGTATCAGTAATAGTAGTATATCCCCCCTTTGAACCGACTAATGGATATAGTAGTGACTCAGATGAATTTTGCTTACTTCTGCAGGAACATATAGGCTGGGTCCTAGGTAGAAATATGGTATTTTTATTAGGGATTTTATTACCCAAGTCGGTAGAAATAGGGATAGATCGCATAATAACCAAGGTAAATTTTTCGTAGGACAAGAAAACAGTAATGGCTTCAGACTGCTGTAATTTTGTAGGTATAACAATCTAGTTATAACAAATTCAGTATTTGGTCATAAAATGGCCCATATGTTAACATAGTATGCACATGATGGTAAGACAGCTAACCTTATTGATTATATTATTGTAAACCGAATACTGTCAGGGTCAGTACGAGATGCTAGGGTATGTAGGAGTGGTGTTATTGATGTTAAAAGTAAAGATCATCATCTAGTAAGGTCTAGGGTTGATTCAAAGAATTTCGGAGGGGTGACTAACTTCCAGGAAGCTGTGACGTTGGTAGGCTCCAGGACGAGAAATGAAATGCACTTTCCAGGGACAGTTGAATACTAAACTCGATAGTTTAAAATTTCGGAGGGGTGACTAACTTCCGGGAAGCTGTGACGTTGGTAGACTCCAGGACGAGAATATGAAATAAACTTTCCAGGAACAGTTGAATGCTAAACTTGATAGTTTAAAATTTGACAACATAGAAGATGGATGGAAATATGAAAAAAAAATAGTTTGCGAAGTCGCTGATGGTGTCTTAGAGAAGAAAGCTAAAAACGCAGCTAGGGATATTGGTGAAAATGCTTTATGTTTAATAGAGAGGAGGTGGGGCTTGTTCAAGAATTATTTGAGTGATGGATCATAGGAAAATAAGCGGAATGTAAAGAAAGTGGAGAAAGTATTAAAATGTGAGTTAAGGAGATGTGAAGTGGAGGCCATGGGTAAAATTGTCGATGATCTGGAAGATGCAGCCAGACAGCATAATAGTAAAATATTGTGCTGGCATTTTAATAAATTGAGAGGGAATGGTCAATCTGGACTTGTCCCAGCTAAAGATAGGAGCCGAGCCACAATTAGTGAGAAGGGAAATGTTAAAGAACGATGGGCAGAACATTTTGAGAATGTTCTAAACCGTGATAGGGTTACAGGAAAAAATACTGAAAAGAATGAAACATTTTGTGACACTTTGGATGTGAAGGAAGATTTATTTTCAGAGGAAAAATTAGTGACAGTAATAAAATGATTAAAAAATAATAGGCCTCAGGTGCTGACAGTGAGGTAAATGAGTTGTTTTTTTTTTAATATGGTGGTTGTGAGGTTACAGATAAGTTACTCAAGATTATTAATATCATTTTTGAAAAAATGGAAGTACCTAGCGATTTTAGGAAAACTCTACGCTAATTAACCCCCTCCATAAGAAAGGTGATAAAAGTGATTTTGGTAATTTAGAGACGTTAGCCTGGTTTCTGTAGGAAAAATTACTTAGTATGATGATATTTTTTATGTGTCGTAGATAAAGTTTAAGAGATGAACATTATGCTTTCAGGAAGGTTAAAGGATGCGTCGACCAAATTTCCACTCTCAGATTAATAATTGAGAAGTGCCAGAGTCATCAAACGGCCTGAGTTTTAAACTCAAACGGCTAAACGGCTTAACATTAAACGGCTTTAGTCCTGAGTTTTGTAGAATATGAGCAAGCGTTTGATTCAGTTGATAGAAAGCTTTAGCTGTTCTATCCTTGTATGGTATACCAGATAGATACATTAAAGTGATTAGTGATATGGTCCAGAATAACATTGCTGCGGTTAAGATAGGTAATGAGGTTATTAGCTGACTTCGTATTAAATCAGAAGTTAATCAGGGTTGCGTTCTATCCCCATTTACATGGATCATTTTGTTGAACTTGTCCTAAGGAACACAGAAAACGGAATGAGAGAACAATGAATCAAATAGGGAAATAAAACTCTCATAGACTTAGATTATGTTGAAGTTTTAAGCACCTTAGATTAAAATGTTAGCAAAATGAATGCACTTTTAGAGTTTTTGCGAGTTCAGGGTGTAAGAATAGGTTCGAAAATTGATGTGAAGAAGAGTAAGTTGCTAAGACTAAAAATAAGTGAAGGTAAAGAAGTAATATTGGGTAATGAGAAGGTCGATCAAGTGGACTGCTTCAATTAGCCTACCTAGGTAATATTATTAGTAAAGATGGTGGGTGCAGTGAATATGTTAAAAGTAGAATAACAAAGGCCCAGTGCGTGGTCTTCTTTGTCTTTCATTTTACTTTTTTTTCACAGTTGAAAAAAAGTTAGGAAGAATAGGAAGATAAGTCTGCGATCTATGATTAGAATATTGGACGTTACAGTGATGACATTGGTCAAGAAATGTTCTGTGTGCTCCGGAAACAGAGGAGGGTTTGGATACCCGTCCGACTGATCGTGTTTTAAACAGTAAGCTGTACGAAAAATGTGATTCCATCCTGCTTTCTATGTCTGTAATCCGAGAAAAGATGAGAAGGAGATGGCTAGGACATGTTCTTTGGATGAAGAATGACAGATTGCCAATGAGTGTCCCGTCTAGGGCCCAGCGAAAAGCGGGTCGCCGCGAAAGGGATGGGAGGATGTCGTAAGAAACGATTTAAGGGAAATTTGAACTTCTTGGGAGGGTGTAAAGAGGGAGGTTTTGAATAGATTGGGGTGTAGGAGGAGCGTGCGTAGCTGTGTTGGCATCAGGCGGCTTGGTGTTGCGGTGAGTTAGTAGTAGTAGTAGTCATTACAAATCCGACTGGCAAATGCAAATTCAAGCTAAACGCCAGGAACTAATTTTTATTTAGCTATCTTTTGGAACATTTGTTTGTGTTTTTGCAACACTGCTGAGAAAGGAGGAGATTAAGAAGAAACTGCAATGACAAAGCAAGATTGATCTGCGCCATTATTCAATGGCTCTTATGAGAAAGTTGTCAGCTTTTTATTTTGCTTTAATACCTCATAATTTTAATTCACTGTTCTTAACTTTTTATTGACTTCTCTATGACAATGTATGCTCAGATAATGCTTCCTGTAGTTCTTTCCTAGCCAAAAAACCTCCGACAATTGCTTAAACAGGTGATCCATCACATCACTGTGACTTATATGTGCTAAACTATATTCAATGTTAAGGCTTTTTGCATTCAACCTTGGGTTCATTTGTCTACCTGTCCGTTGATGCCGGTTTTGTTCAAAGCACGCTAAAAGATAAATTACTTCACTGCAACAATTCTATTGCAGAAAATGACAAAAAGTACCGCTGCTCATTTATGGCTACTGGAAAAGAGAGAGAGAGAGAGAGAGAGAGAGAGAGAGAGAGAGAGAGAGAGAGAGAGAGAGAGAGAGAGAGAGAGAGAGAGAGAGAGAGAGAGAGAGAGAGAGAGAGAGAGAGAGAGAGAGAGAGAGAGAGAGAGAGCGAGAGAGAGATAAATGAATGAATGAATGAAGCTTGAACAGGAAAGTCGTGCTAGTCGATAATTTCGGAGACCACACTGCCTTTCCATGACAATAAATAAAAGTTCAAAAAGGGATAAAATCCTTTTAATAGACAGTGCTTCACAAACAGTGATAGGAATTCACAAAAAAATACTAGATATTTCGGTCACATATGCAGTGAACGTCATGGGTAGTAAAACTCAGTTTTACTACTGACGACGGTCACTGCATATGTGACCGAAATATCTGGTATTTTTTGTTAATTTCTATCACTATTTGTGAAACACTATCTATTAAAAGGATTGTATCCCTTTTTGAACTTTTATTTAGCGGTGCTAATCAATTATACTACTACTATTAATAACTCACTAGAGCACCAAGCCACCTGATGCCAAAACAGCTATGAACATTAGTCTCCATCCGAACTTATTCAAAATCTACCTCTTTACGCACTCCCAAGAGGTTCCAGTTTCCCTTATATCCTTCCTTATGACCTCCTCTCACCCCATTCGGGGACAAGCTCCTTATTCTTTGGCTAATTTCTCAAAACGTGCATACTAAACTAATCAACCAGTAGAAATTCAATGAGCGAAAAAATGAAAATAAAACGGAGATCAAAGCCTATAATAGAAAGACAAGTTGGAGCGGGTTAGTTACTAAATTCACTCCCCCAATAAAACGAACTTCTTCGTCCGTTTAGTAAGGATACAATACAAAATAAGGATTCATGGAATGACAAAAATGGACTGGAACACTAAGAATTTACTAATTTTAAATAGAAAGATAATGTTTGAGCGACTTGTTTTACAATGACGTGAAACATACTATTGACCGCACATACACTCGGGAGGGATTACTTGATTATATTTACCTCTGCCATCTCCGCTGACTCAAAATTTAAGTCAATTCAATCCTCCAACACATTATGTAATTTTCAATTCGATAGGGTGACCTCGATAGTTCCAATTCAATTTACATTGCTACTTCGCTGTGAATATATTCTAAATACCAAAGGGGCTTAAAGTAGCAACACTTTTGAGCAGATTGAGACCAAATATGCATATCCCTTCTCTGCTCCCTCCTCTATTTTAAAATTCGAGATTTATTCCCCAGGCTACCTTTATGAAACTTCTGGGAATATTGACTTAGCGAAGTATCCTTTATTGCTTTTCAACTAAAACCTGTCTGTGAACAACGGCTAATTCACATAACTTTGGGCCATCGTCCCTTGGGCTGCGGGGGTTATTTGACCCTGGAAATATACTTCTTAGACTAATGACTATTTGAAAATTGGACGAAGTATCATGGGACTTACGGTGGCCGGGCAGCAGGAAAAAGCACCGGAGGGAGGTTGGTTGCTCTCAAACCAATTGTGGGGTCCTAAGAAGGGGACTAGAACTTTCATTTTACTGTCGAATGAGCCCTCTCTCAAGTTTCTGTGACCATCCTTCCATGAGAAGTGGCAATGAGAAAAAGTTTGTTGACCCCTTTTTCAGGCCCGTTTTGGAGGGAACCAATTTTCGTTTTCTCTTTTTCCTGTTACTTTGGAGTAATCTTGTCTCTTAGACTTAGGATACAGGTTTTGAGCCCCCCCCCCCCCAGCAAAAGAAAATTGTGTCTTGGCCCTTTTGTGGACCCCATTTTTGAAGGAGAAGGGGCTGTACCCAGGAACATTGTTTCTTCTTCGAGAACACAAAACTTATATAACTTTCAGAAATCCCGGTAAGATTGAAAACATATATGAATGCATCGACTCAAACTTTTTCGAGGGTTATCTTAACTTTTGCTGAGGATAACAGTAATATCATTTGCTTTTTCCTATTTCATGAAGCAATGTTAAATCTAAAGAATTCATGTCCAGCACATTATTGGCTGCTTATCAAGTAATTTCGCGAATTTTTCTAAGAAAATTAAGATTTTAATTATAATGGCTTGAAAAAGCTATAGGCTCAATGCTTACGACAGTTCAATTCTCTTTATGGTTTAAATCATATGTACACAGTTTCAGGATTAGGGGGGACAGAGGGGATACTTGCTCCGGGTACAGAAATTTTTGGTGGCGCAACATTTCAAATAAATAATCCTTCGGTTTTAATGATTTGTAAATTTGAAAATTTATTTTTATTAAAATAAAGAAGAGGGATATAGTTAATTAATCAAAGTAATTATTAAATTATTAATTATTTTTTCAGAAATAAATGAAAATAAAAATAGTTCAATAATAATAATAATTAAATCAAGATAATATGAATTAAAAACTAAATTTTTAATTAATTAATAAAATGAAATAAATAAAAACAATTAAATAATAATTATTATTAAATTAAGGTAATAATAATTAAAAAGTAAATTATTAATTAATTAAAAATTGAAAATAATGTTGTTAGCAAATGAAAATTTTGTTGAAATTTAACCTGAAAATTTCTGGGGGCAGGGGGGAGTACTAAATTAAAATTTTACCCCGGGCGCAAAAGAGGCCAGAACCGCCACTGTGTACGGAGGATGCGGACAGTAATTTATAGACCAGTTTTCTTAGTCGAAATTCCAATAAAATTCGAGCTGATAAATAAAGTAAAAATGGCTCAAACTTGCACAGCTCGTGCAATATATTTTAATCTACAGCTAAACGCATGAAGGTAAACAAAAACTACGTGGCTTTTGAAATCTTAATTTTGAAAATTGTTTTGATGCATCTTTTTAAAAATTGGATATCAGAGGAACATACCCCTTTGCCATAATCCTTGTCCTATTACGAAAATAATCTGTTTAACACGGGGCTTAAAATATTAGAATTAAATTTTATATATTTGATTTGATCTATGTTGCTTGTGACCTTCATGCTTTTTTTCTACACTAGAAGAAAGTTTCTTACCGAAATACTTTAAATTAAATCCCTGTCAAGTCTTTCGATTAAGTATTCCCTATCAGTTTTTTCTCTTTAATTTTTTATACGTTGCCCCGTCTTTTTTGTTCCTTACAGCCACGCTTGGAAATAATTCCAAATCTGACGGATAATAACACAGTGATTATAGGACCGATAAAAAGTATCTTATATCGCAAAAATCTATTAAAGCTTTATGCATATTCGAAAGATTAGTCTTTGAAAGAGAGAATTCTTATGTTAATACTTGCTATTGTCGATCAAAAAACGCGCTGTCTTCAAACAAGTTTGATGTTGTTGAGTCGATGCTTCAAATGAAAACAGCTTAAAGAGATTATAACTCTTTTTCTTTGATTGCACCATATTAAACCCTCCCTGTCTGATCTTTATAGTAGATTTGGCGCTACACAGCGTGGCCATATGAATAATAATCGGATCAAAATAATATTTTAAAATACTTATAATATATATATATATATATATATATATATATATATATATATATATATATATATATATCAACCAAAGGGAAATTTCCTTTTGGTTAATTTTTTTATCTAGTGGCAACCGCGGTGACACATGCAGAATTCAGCTCTGAAAGGATCGTGACAGAATGACATAAAATGTAAACACGTCATAATGTGATAATGTCTATGTCATAATGTTTTCTATTCATTGTTCCTAAAAGGGCCGCCAGTGAAGTTGCTGTCAAGTCCTCCAAATTATCAGGCCGCAGAATGGTCTCAATAATTTACATGCGCTATTTTTGGAGGTCTGGTCCGCATGACCTTCTTCATTGGTGTTCCATGGTTTCGGTTTTAAAAGCTGTTTGTTGACCTTGTGGATTTTCCCTTCCAAAAGAAGGAAAACATTTCTCGGGAAGATAGGGCAAAACATTATATTAATAACTGTAAGTGGCATTCTTATAACATCTGAATTTACAGGGTGTATGTGAATTTGTTGTTTCTGATCGAATTTTTGATGACTTGAATGCAAAAATATAGCAAAATAATATTACTGAACTAGGCCGAACGTAGAGGCCTTCACAATTTCATCCTAGATTGGCATGCGAACTTCGAAAAATTTTTCAAAAATGTGAATTTTGCATTTGAGGGGGTTTGGTCATTTTTTGGGACTCGTTGAAAATGCTCCTTTATTTAAGGTCATAAAAATTCTAGACAGTTTTCATCCCGTTCCCCAAACCTTGGATCCACCACTGATTGCACTTTTACGATATCCAGCTTTACGGACGAAGCTCGATTTTGTTAAAAAAAAAGAAAAGAAGAGAAAACACAGAGAAAGTATGCCAGAGGCAAGACCGAATCAAGGATTTTAATTCAGGGGAGGGGGGGTACAAGAAACTTTATAATACGCATAAAACATTTGTTTATAAGCATTTTTGTTACTTTTTACGAGTCAGACAAAAAGTTTCGAGCGGGGAGAGGGGGGGGGGAGTTATAACTTGTTAAATCCCCCTCCCCCTTGACATGTTCCTTGTTAGATGCCTTAAATAAGAGAGGCTTTAATTTGTTTTTCTTGTCTAGCTTTGATCACACTATGAACAAATTTACTTTTTTTTTAATTGTGTGCAATTTTGACTTGTATTTCGCACAAGTGCCATTGAGAGATATATAGCCTAAAACAAATGCTGTTTCTTATTATCCCCCCCCCCAAAAAAAAATCGGATCTACATACCTGAACGGAATAATTCATATCTGAATCCTTGCGGTTAGAAAAAATCCGCACCAGAAGTGACATACAAATATAACTCTGAATATGACATTCGACTTATGCCTTTTCTTTAGCATGGTAGTACAACCTAAACCATATAAATAACATAGTTATGTTGGTCGGCCACGGATCCTCGAAAAAATTGTGCGTACCCCCAAGGGGCACGCATACCACAGTTTGAAAACTACGACATTCAGCTTTTAAAATAAGCACATTTTTCCTGGGGCATGGGCACCCATAAGAGGGGGGGCGCCAACCCCCCTCTTCTGGATGAATGACGGTGTCATTTAATAAAAAAAAAACTTTCCACAGAATAAGTTTTCAAAGAAATGTAGAGCTCTATTGAGTCAAAAATGGGCAGAAATAAAGTCAAATAATCTTCCAAGCGTAAAACTACCACAAATCACTATCAACAACTAAATAAAGCTTAAAATAAACGAAAATTACAGTAAATTGTCGATTCAAAAACAAAACGAGCAAAAAAAGACATTACTAGAATTGATAACCCCCATACCTTCTCAATAACCGAAACAAACATAGGGTTTACTAAAAAAAAAAAAAAAAAAGACAAAAAACAAATGACTGTGGATTGTCAGTTTGATTTACCTATAAGCTCAAAACGAAGTGCCGATAAGACCAGGTAAGCCCCCCCCCCCTAAAATTCAGCCTATGGGCGCCCATGTCCTGTGGAAAACCGGTATGGGATCTTTGAGAATTTGCTAATTGTTTAATGATTACTTTTGAAGCCAGTGAGATTTTTTTTTTCGGTCTATTATCGCGGAGTTAGCGAACCGGTAATGGTACAGAGTAACCCTTTCAAATTGCTTCAGATTATCAACTCTGATATGCTTAGAAGTTTCAACGTCTATGGAAGAAAAAAGTTATGGCATAAGTACTGCGGACATGGCAAATAAAAATAATGTAGAACACAAATAAAAATTTGGTGTAACTAAAAAAAAGTTTAATTGAAAACGACATTTTCAATAGTGTATGCTATTCGAATATTTAGAAAACACAAATCTTCTTAATTAGCTGTTTTAGGAGTCGAGGACGTACATAGGGTTGGGGGAGGGGCTTTGGGCCTAATCACCCCTGAATCTTCAAATTTGCGCAATTGTTCGTGTACTTATTTACATTTTTGATAGTATTTGCATGATTTTGGTATTTTCTTTGAAGTATTGCCTTCCATCCACTTGTCGGGCTCCTACCTGTTAGAACTAGCATATCGAATTTTGAGTAAAGCAAATAATTTGGTACTTATATGATATAGCCCCTACCGCTCAAGTTGTTCATTCATTGGCGCATTATAGAACCGTTTTTTTTCGTTAGTTTCTTTAAGCTTAACGTGAGACAGGACAAAGAGAAGTGACAGGATAGATGGAAAATATATAATTTGGGCTATATATTTGGACATTAAGGGGGGGGGAGTAAAGTATTTCAACGGTGTGAAGTACGAAAACAATTCTTACTTCATAATAAGCAGAATAATTGTACCTAACATACTGGGAATGCAGACCCACTATACTTTAGCCTACCCCCATCACCTAATGTGCAAATATATAGCCCAAATTTGTTTATAAAGTATTAGGCTATATTTTTATCATACTCTGGTATATTTCATTAGGGTTGAGTGTCAGAGAAACATATTTCAAGAATATTAGGTAGGGGCTATATCATACAACTACCGATAATTTAGCGCTAATATTAGGTGGCTGGGTGGGTAGAGGAGTGTCCCCGCTTTCAGGGAAGTTCCTTTTTGTTTTAAGTTTTAGCATCGCCCTCTACTTTTTTTTAACTGTTTTCTTTTCAATCAGTCGCTTCCATTGTTTTTTTAAGTTGTTCTTCTTTTACGCTTAGAATTACTTCTAACTCCAGTCTAAAAAAATGATTTCAAATATCAAAACCAATGTCGTGCTATAGTTTTTTTCAAGTTAATTTTTTTTGTTTAAGATTTGAACTTCGATTTCAAAGCTAACGAGGAAATCTTCCAACAATATGTGTAAAAGAAGATGAATCTGTCTCCAGAAAAAAGAAACGTTTTAATTGGCTACTTCCATGTTCGTTTGGTTTTTCGTCATTTATGTTGGGAAAAAAGTGTTCTTGATCTCTAAAACTAAAATATGCATCTTTTAGGTACAATACTTGTCTTGCTTACCAATTCTTTTCTTTTTTTCAGTCGAGCCATTAAAACCAACCCTGATGTCCAACCGTCGACACCACTTTCACAGATTTTCGTTGACGACTTCTGGGGAACCCCATTAACCCACAGTGGCTCCCATAAAAGCTATCGCCCTCTAACTGTTCTTTCTTTCCGCTTAAATGTTCTTCTCCATGACTTAAAACCATTCGGATTCCATTTAGTGAATATAATATTGCATACAGTTGCGACAGCTCTTTTTACGAAGTTTGCAAGAACGATTTTTAGAAAGACATTCCCATGCGCTATAAGTGGTGCCATCTTCGCTTCTCACCCCATTCATACCGAAGCGGTTGCTGGCGTTGTTGGGAGAGCTGACATTGGTGCATCGATATTTTTCTTGTTAGCTTTTTTAGCATATAGAAAATATTTGATTTTTAGAACAATTTCCATCCATGGAAGTGGTACTCACCCGAAGTTAAAGGTAAAGGCCTCTTGTTATTACGATTTTTTTACAAAAATTTTAGTTCTCCCCCTTCTCTTTGGGGGGAGGGGTATTGAAAAACGCTATTTTTTTCTATTTCCATTAGCAATTGAGAAAACAGAAAAATGCTTATTTTGAGTCCTTAAAGTGACCTTGTTAAAGTTTTCCTTGTTAGAAAATGGTAATCAGAAATTTTGCAAACAACCTTAAAATGGTCATAAATACTTACTTGTATTATTACTAAAGGTGTACTACTTCACTTACTCCCCCCTAAATATAATGAAGCGATCAGTATATTTGAAAAAAGCATAAAAAGGAGAATTGTGTGGTGGGAAAGACAAAATAGCAACCCGAAAGATTTTAAAAGTCAGCGATCGAGCAGTCCCGATTAAAGGTGCCACCATGGTCAGTTCCTAAAATGCCACAATTGCCCAAATGTGCGTGCTACACAGCGATTTTCGATGCTATAGAAAAAAAATTGACTGTAATAGTGCTAAAATAATATTTTCTTTCTATTTTAGCACTATTTTAGTAACCATGAGCATATGCTACAGAGCTAGTCGTAATAAAGTAGTTGAAAAATAACACGTTCATGCTACACGTGGCAACCCTGGTCCTGATGCCAGCATTCTGCTCCAAAAAGGTTTTTTCTATACCTTAGAGAAGTGGGGTCAAACTAAGAAAAATGTTTTAGTGTTTTAAGGTGGTCTCTTGGGTAACAGAAAATTTTGATCAACTAACTAAAAAAACATGTAATCTCGGAATCAGACTAAAGTGTGCAATAACACCTTATTAAAATAGAAATATGTTGGTTTTCTGTTCAAAAAGGAAAAAAAATAGAAAACGAACAAAACTCACCGCCAATTCAATAGTTGATGTGTCACATTTGTTTATGCTTAATCTTTTTCTTCTGGTAACTGCTTTGTAAACTATGATTCAAATACGTTCTTAGACCACACTATCCTACATGACGTTTAATAAAAAGAATAATGTTTTCTACTGTTCTTCAAACCGTTTTTCGATTGGCTGAAAATCACCCTCGTTTTCTTGGATTTCTTACTTGTAAATACATACATATATACACACACATATATATATATATATATATATATATATATATATATATATATATATATATATATATATATATATATATATATATATATATATATATATTATAACCGAGCAATAATTGTATATTTGTGCATGTATGTATTTTTTTTTACAAAAACGGCTCCGTATTTTGACAAATGTGGTTAGATGATATGCAACAGCGAATATCAAAACGTGTCAAAAATGAAAATGAAGAGCAAAGACACGGGCTCTTAGAAGATACGCGAAATCGAGAATTAGAGCGCCTCAAAAATGAAAATGAAGCAAAGATACGGGTGGTTAGAAGATTTGCGAAAACGAGAATCTGAGCGAGTCAAAAATGACAATGAAGAGCTAAGAAACACGCGGTTAGAAGACAGGGCGACATCTGAGCGAGTCAAAAACGAAAATGAAGAGCAAAGACACGGGCGGTTAGAAGATATGCAAAAACGAAAATTAGAGCGTGTCAAAAATGAAAATGAAGATCAAAGACACACGCTGTTAGAAGATAAGCGACACCGAGAATCTGAGCAAGTCAAAAATGAAAATGAAGAGCAAAGACACGCGGTTAGAAGACATAGGTGAAAATCAACAACCTGGACAGCGAGAATCAAAACGTGACAACATTGTAAATGATAACGATGCCAGTAAGGGCAGCTAAAGCAAAGGGCATTGGCAAATTGTCTGTAGTAATGAAAATCCAAAATGAAGAAGAAAGAAAAACAGGGTTAGAAGATCAATGACAGCGAGAATCAAAACGTTTCAAAATTGAAAATAATAGCGATGATGATTGGGTTTGGGATTTTGACATGGATAAGGTCATCAATGCCTACCATACCTTTGTAAAAAAAAAGTCCGCCGATGTGTATTTCATAGTGAAAAAAGACAAGCCAAAGTAAAATGAACCAAACATTTTAAATTCGCAATGGGTGAAAATCAAAAACCTGGACTGGCAAATGAGACAAGACGCAAAAAATCAAAAGTGACAATTGTTATAAATGATAAATCGCTGGAAGAAAAAGTAGATTTTGTCCCACCACTTGAACAATTAAAAGAAACAACGGTTTGGCGACATGTCTTTCATAATGACAAAAGACAAGCCGAGGCAAAAGTCAAAGGTCCAATAAAAGAAACTGAGATTTTGAAATGGTACTACTTCTAATTTAACGTCCATTTGGACGTCATGACATCTAGAAAAGGCTCAAATTGTCTTTGTTTAGAAGAAAAGTGACAATGAGAATCCATATATAGAAGCCTGCCGCGTGCCAAATGCCGGGGCCCGGCGGTGAAGCCCGGTACTCTATATATATATATATATATATATATATATATATATATATATATATATATATATATATATATATATATATATATATATATATATATATATATATATATATATATATATATATATATATATATATATATATATATATATATATATATATATATATATATATATATATATATATATATATATATATATATATATATATATATATTAAGGTGAGCATTTGACCAATGTTGTTTGAAATTTTCAACCGGTCAAAAATTACCCATATTTTTTCGGTTTTGTATTATTATTATTTTTTTTACAGCAAACGCCATGTGTAGCCAGTGTGGTCTTAGAGCGTATTTACTTCAAACTTACGGGGAGCATTTGACCAATGCTGTTTAAAATTTTCAACTGGTTGAAAATTACCCTAGTTTTCTTGGTTTTCTTAATTATTTAATTTTTTTTTTTTTTTTATCAAAAGTCATGTATAACCAGTGTGGTCTTGGAGCGTATTTAAGTCAAGCTTACGGGGAGCATTTGACCAATGTGGGTTAAAATTTTCAACTGACTAAAAATCACACTCACTTTCTTAGATTTTCTTGATTTTTTTTTTTATATTTATTTATTTTTATAAAAAAAACCTTGAATCCCTCTCCCCCCCTTCTCACCTATTTGGCTAGGGCCTTGTTACCTTATCCGTTGAGGTGTTTGCCAAACTAAAGAAAAAGAAGCCTGGAACACCACAAAATTTGTTTATTTGTGTTACGTTCAAGCAATTTTTTAAACATCCATAACGCACATGACAACATACTAATGTAGAAAGAGCCTGATAGATATCTCTGTATGTGGTCTTTCAATAGAAGAAGCTGTATCTAGAATACATCAATTATTAAAGAAAAGACGAAATTAGTCTCTGGCACTAGCGAACGTCCGGTTCTGCTTTAATTCCAGATTAAACAATAGATTTTGGCGATAACTTCTGGAACATTTGTGTCTGTTGAGCTGTATAGCCACCCACATACCAAATAATTATCCAATTGCCACAACTAGCGACACATCATCAAGTAATTGTTATCAGCACAAACCTTGTTATGAAATGAGTTAAATGAGCAAAAAAACCGTCTGACTTATAAGTAGTGTAAATATTTTGGTAGATCGGTAAAAATTCATGTAAAAATTTGTTCTGGTAGGTTAATGGATTAGAAGAATTTTCGCTCAACTAATTCAGCATCAATTTAAATAAGATGCTAATAATTTAGAACTTAATGCTCAATTTTTTAGAAGAATTAGAAGAATCTGGATAGAAGTATTTGCGCTCAATTAAATCAGGTTTAGATTCAATAAGATACCAATCATTTAGAACTTGATCAATTTTTTGGAGAATCTGGATTACAAGATTTTTTGCTCATCTAATTCAACTTCAGTTTAAATAAGATGCGAATAATTTAGAACTTAATAATCAGTTTTTTAAAAGAATTAGAAAAATTTGGATTAGAAGAATTTTTGCTTAAATAATTCAGCTTCAGTCTAAATAAGATTTCAATTATTTTGAACTTAATTATAGACTTTTAATGAGTTTTAATGAATTAAAATTTTAATAATATAGAAGAATCTCAATTAAAGGAATTTTCGCTCAACTAATTCAGCTTCAGTTTAAATAAGATGCCAATAATAAAGGACTTAATGATGATATTTTTAGAAGAATTTCTTAGAACAGTTAGAAGAATTTAGATTAGAAGAATTTTCGCTTAAATAATGCAGCTTCTGTCTAAATAAGACGTCAATTATTTAGAACTTAAAAATAAATTCTTAATGAATTTTAATGAATTAGGACTTAATAGAACTTTAATGAACTAGAAGAATCTCCATTAGGAGAAAATTCACTCTACTAATTCAGCTTCAGTTTAGGCTAAATGTGATGCCAATCATTTAGAACATAATAATCAGTTTTTTATAGAAATATTTTTTAGAAGAGTTAGAAGAATTTTCGCTAAACTAATTCGGCTTCAGTTTAAATAAGATGCCAATAACAAAGGACTTAATGATCAAGTTTTTAGAAGCATTAGAAGAATTTTAGCTCAACAAATTTAGTTTAAGTTTAAATAAGAAGCCAGTTATTTAGAACTTAATGGACTATTACAGTTTCAGTTGAAGTAAGATGCAAATAATTTAGGACTTACTGATCAATTTTTTTTAGAACAACTTTTAGAAGAATTGGTAGAATCTGGATTAGAAGAATTTTCGCCAAACTAGTTTAGCTTCAGTTTAAATAAGACCAATTATTTAGATTTTAATCATCAATTTTTTAGGAGTATTTTTTTTTAGAAGAATTAGGAGAATCTGGATTTGAAGAATTTTTGTCAGCTATTTCAGCTTCAGTTGAAATAAGATGCCAATAATTAAAACTTAATGATCAGAATTTTTAGAAGAATTAAAAGAATATAGATAAGAAGAATCTTCGCTCAACTAATTCAGCTTTACTTTAAATAAGATGCAAGTTATTAGGACTTAATGGCTAATTTTTTAAAAGGGTTTTGAAGAAGAATTGGTTAGAAGAATTTGAATCAGAAGAATTTTTGCTCAACTAATTCAGCTTCAGTTTAAATAAAATGGCAGTAATTTAAAACATAATGATCAATGCGCGATAGAGTATTTATGAAAAGTACATTTTCGAAGGAATACCTTAAATTAGGTATCCTTTTCCCAGACAACACTGCCTTTCTGTGACGAACAAATAAACGTTCAAATGGGGATAATTCCATTTATTTAAACAGTGAAAACAGGTACAGAAGTCTAGATATTTCTACTGATGACGATTGCTGTATAGGTGATTGAAATATCTAGACTTTTGTACCTTTTTTCACTCTCTGAATAAATGGACTTATCCCCATTTGAACGTTTATTCGTTCGGACGAAAAGTGATTAACTGATTTCATAACTTTAACGTTTATGTTTCCCATGGAAGGTGCATAAGGAAACATATTTACTTGAGGATGAATAATAAGTTATATTGTCTCAGTCATTATTACCCATACAAAGTCTTAAAGTGGCGTCTGTTGGTAATACGACTACTTCTACTACTACTGACAATTTACTGTAGTAACAAGCTGCGTGAGGCCAGCACAGCTATGCATGCTCCTTCTCCATCCTGCTGGTGATATATCACCCTAAATCCTTACTAAGTTTTTGTATCGAAACATACAAACGGTTTTTTTCGTATTGTGTTACAAAGCTAAGTGTTCCTTTAGCACTTTTTGATTACTAAGTTCAGTGTTCTTTTAGCACTGTTTTATACTTGATTAGACGCTAAAATACTTCTAAATCATTATCTAAACTTAGGGCCCTTCGTCCTTGGCTCTTTATGAACCTGTATTATGCCGTCAACCCTGCTCACCTCATGTTACAATAAGTAATTTTTTTGATGACCGTGATTAAAAATAATAAGGAGAGTGGTCAACAGTGGGCCGCCTTTTGAAAAGTTGATTGTCTGCCAAAGTAATCACTTTTCGAGGCCTGTCAATGTCTGGACATAGAATTTTTGTGCCCCCACCCACCAATCTATTTTTTTTTTTACTGGAAATATCAATGTAAAAGAAGGGGGCAAACCACAGCAGGGGTTCTACGTACCGGGGCACGATACGTTCCATAGGCTTACTCACGCAATCGCATTTTGGTTTTGTGCTGTAGCAGAGGACTTCTTGAGCTTCTTTTGTGCTGCGGATGATTTTTTATCTTTTAAGTATTTTGCAGACCCGCAGCGTCTTAATATAGAAATACAGCATTGGATTTGAATACGGCTTACGTTTGAACTCAACCATGTGGTTTGGGAGCCCCCTAAGAGCGGTCGATATTTCTCCATAAGGCTTCATTTTTGGGCATAGGAAAATTAATCTGAAAAACAAATACAGAATAATTATTCACAGGTTTCATGAAACCTGAAACCTTTATATATATGAAACCTTTATATATATAAAAACCTTTATATATATATAACCTGAAACCTTTATATATATATATATATATATATATATATATATATATATATATATATATATATATATATATATATATATATATATATATATATATATATATATATATATATATATATATATATATATATATATATATATATATATATATATATATATATATATATATATATATATATATATATATATATATATATATATATATATATATATATATATATATATATATATATATATATATATATATATATATATATATATATATATATATATATATATATATATATATATATATATATATAATAGTTATCATTCCTAAGTCCCTTTTTAATGAAAAAATTTACTACTTGTTAAGAATCCAGAAAACATGCGAAGAATCGCATCTAGAATCTAATGAAATCCTAATGAAAACAGGTTTCCGCTGCCTTATGATGTATTGCTGACTCCGTGAAATAGTTTAAACTTTAGTTTTTTGGGATGGAAGGGACAAAAAAAGGTACATGGGTTAGGTTAGGTTACCTACTTAATATATGCTATGATTTACCTCTCCCCCCCTAATTTGCAAATATATAGCCCATATTTGTTTCTGAACTATTATATTTTTTCGTACTTTGTTTTATTTCATTAGCATTAACGACACTTCACTTATCGCGTGTTTACTGGATTCTTAACAAGTACCAAAAACTTTTTCTCATTAGATATTTATTCCCAGACATGCTTTTAAAATTTCGGTTACTATGGGTAAACATAGTATGGGTAACAACAATTCTTTACTATGATTTTTGAAAACGCGAATTTCGCGATTTTTGAAAACGCGAAGCTCGCGCGGTGCATAATAACTGGGCTATCTTCACATTGTCGAACTTCTCCATCCATTGTTTTCTTTTGCAGCATATGTATCTAAATTAATTGAGGTCTTCTATTTAGTTCTACTAAATCTTATTTTAGAGTGAGTCTCCAAGCGGTAGTGGAAGGAGTACACCTAGTGTTTACGGAGAGGGAAGTCAAATTCCTCCATCTGTTCTAGTCAAGAAGTATGTGTTCCTGGGTTGCACTATATGTTGTGCTCTCTTTTCTATGCTTACCAAAGAGCATGGAGTGACAATTCTAGCTGTCTGCTATGTTTATGACGTATTCATTCATTCCAGAGTGAGAAGCATTTCAGATTTCATTCAAGTAAGTCACCTTTCAATTTCAGATTTTATTTAACCAGTGAAAACCTGGTATTCTAAACACTCTTCATTTTTTTTTAATCGCAAACTTAGATCAACGTCAATAAATTCTCTGGCATGAGACCATGAGGGGGAGGGGGGTAATTCGCTTTTTTGAAAATTTTAATGAGGTCTTTGACTACTCTGCCTTTGGATTTCTAAATAAAATGAAAATGCAGAAGTATACAGTCATGGGTAACTTTAACATTTGTTATGGCTTTCAAATTGAAGAGGTGGCATTTTTTTGCAAAAAAATAATGTATGTAGAAAAATTAATCAGGAATGAAAAACAAGACTGCATAGTTATTCAATTAACTCCAAGTTCTCCATGGGCATGCTTTAAACAAGGCTCTAATATTAATTATTGGAACAAATGACATGTAGTATTCCCAATATGTCAGTTTTATCTCGTGCCCAAAATTACTTATTCCTAGTCCTCTTAAAGGATGCTTTAAGCAAGGCAGATTAACTAGTCCACAATTTCCCTCTTTCTCTCTCTCTCTCTCCTTCTCTCGCTCTCTCTCTATGCATCTTATCCCCCCCCCCACATCGCTCCTCCTGTCTAAAGAATACGAAGTCAGCCAGATCTTCGGTCAGTAGTACATAGAGTTTTGCTTGGTAGTCTTTGACTTAGAGGTACTGAAACAGTTTTTGTCACAACCTGGCTAGTCTCACCTTCCTCTTATGAAGTAAACCTGCACCCACGAGTGACGGAGAAGAAAAAGAGAGGTGTGTGAAGAAGAGGTAGAGTGAAAGGGGGGATGGGAGAGGGTAAAAGTCCAAGAGAACAAAATATAGATTAGTTCAATCAATCAACCTTTTATTTTTAAATAAATGAACAAACGAAACAATTAACATGAACATTTCGATTCAAAGCAATGCTTGTGCGAGTCACACCTGATATTGGTAAACAAATTTATATCACATTACGAAATGTAAAGAGGAGAGCTGATAACATAAGAGAGGGATAAGGAATTAGAAAGGAAATAATTGAGAAGAGATGGAGTCAAAGAAGGAGAGTTAGAGGATAAGATACAAAAGAAAAATTGAGACATTAACTCATGCAGTATCAAATACTGTGTAAGAGAGGTATCGTTTGTGGAGTGTGCCAAATGGTTTTATGGATTTAATAGATTCATTAATTGAGTTCCATACAGAAATACTTCTATAAACTGGAGAATGTTGAGACCTAGTAAGTCTTCTTCTCGGTAACATAAAATTATACTGGTTGCAGCGGAGAGCTCTTTCTTGATGAATTGTGCTACAAAGTTCGAAGTACCTGGAAAGACATTGAGGAATTATATTCGATAATTGTTCCAGTGTCTCTGTATAGGTCTGTTGAGGGGTATGTCGTGGGGAGGCAATATGTGGCCTTGACTGCACGGTTTTGTGATATTTTTAATGATTTTAGATGAGATTTGAATGTATTGCCCCAGACAGAAAATGTATTGCCCCAGACAGAACATAGTTAGTATGATTTGCTTAAAACATGCCAAGGGAGGAACAGGAATCATTCATGGCTCGACAAAAAAAATGGGCAAATTGGAAATAATATCGAATGGGCAAATAAATGGGCAAAACTGGACAATGTGCGATTTATTTCAATGATTGATATTGGAGGTTGATAATGGAGAAAGAGGTAGAGTGAAAGGTAGGAAGGGAGGAGAGACAATTTTAGTGTTAGGTAGTTATTGGTATTAACATTTCTATTATAAGGATCAATTGCGAATTTTGCATAAACCGTGTTTTGCTCACTGTGCAGACATTGCTACTAACATATTTTATTTTTGATTTGCTGATTAAAATGGAAATCTCCAATTTCTTTAATATCACATATAAGTAGGACTCAATTTGATTTAATTATTACTAGGCTTCATTTATACTGTAATAAATTATTTATATTTTATATTTTATAATTATTATTATTATATTTATTTATATTATTATAATTATTTATGAAAATTATTTATACGTTATAAATAATTTTGTTTATTACTTTATTTGATATTTGATATTATTACTAAAATTAAATTAAAGGCTTTATTTGATGTTATAATAATTGATATTATTTCACATATTGCTAGGACTCGTAGTCATTCCTCAACATTATTACAAGAAAAGGAAGGAAATGGTGCCCCCTTGTTACCTTTAATTATGAAATATTATTAAAAGTATGTATCTTATTCCTAACGTATTTTTTCCTGTTGGTTTTAATAGAAACCGCCGATTTTTTGAAAATTTTATGTAGGCATTACCAAGATTCAATCATTGCACTTATTCTCCAGAACTAACATATTGAATAAAAAAAAATTTGTGCCAATAGTACCTTGTAACCATTAATTGTTGAATGCCCTGAAAAATGGGTATTCTGTTTCTTAGGATAATGGCTTTAAACGTCCTTGTAGTCGAATCAGCGTCGTCAATCTGGGGGTGAGGGTGTTGATTGGGGGCATATGCCCACCTAGATTATTTGACATATGATAAAGAAGAAAAAATAATCAATGAATAACAAAATTAATCAGCCGAGAAAAACGAGGGGAATGTCAACCAGTATTTCTCTGCGTGACGGGCAAATTTGCGTTTAAAACAAATAAAAACTTCCTATTTGTGCACTGGTAAAAATATATTGCTTGCATTATATAGAAGGTATGTATTCAAGGTTTTTTTTTAAAGAAAGTTTTTGGTTGGACTTGAGAAAATTTCGATTTCAGTTCGGCACACCAAACTTGTCTTAATGAGTTTCAGTATGGGTACGGACTGCGAAAAAACAGCCTGTTGATCCTTATGGGTTTAAGGATATTAAGCAAGTGGTGTCGGAACAGTTTTTTTTTTATCAACTTTTTGTTCTTGAGTTAGATCTTTATTGGTTTCCTTGTTTTTTCTTCTATTTCCCTATTGGTCATTTAGCTGAAGTTTTCCCTTGGTTTTCCGGACAATGCCGGACACATTATAAAAGATTTGCTAATTTTTCATATATTATGAAATTATTCAATATATTAAGAAATTATTCATTTATTCATATATTATCCAGATAAGATAAAACAAGGGAATAATGATAATGATAACTTGGTGAGCGAACAAAAATTTCTAGCATATGCAGTAAAGTTTTATAAAGGTGATTATGATTTGTTTGTCTATAAACATAGATTTTCCTCTCCCCCCGTAAGTCCTTTTATAGTGAATGTCACTCTATTTCCTTGGTATCTACCCCAATATTTTTGACAAACAATATGCTAAATTTTGCATAAATTTAAAGGGTATATTTTTATTTCTTTTATTTATTTAATATGAATTATTAACATAAAACTTAACACAACCACATCCTCTCCAAGTGGTACCTTGGCACCGATCTCGATATTTTTAGCGAGCAAAATGTTAAAATTTGCATAGATTGAAAGGAATATATATATATATATATATATATATATATATATATATATATATATATATATATATATATATATATATATATATATATATATATATATATATATATATATATATATATATATATATATATATATATATATATATATATGTATCATTTAATATCAATTATTAATAAAAAAAATTGCACAACCACATTCACTTCAAATGCCAGGGCATGGTATGGAGAAGGGATAAACAAATATATCCACAAAAAAAAAAATTAAAAAATACTTTCACCTCAGAAAGGGATTTAAATAACATGTATATATGTAATAACTGTAATAGCCTAATATCTCGACTATGGACTTAAAATTCAACTTTTATCCAGTAAAATGTTACATATGAGACCATATATGGATTTATTTAAAAAATAAATAATCGAGAAACAAATATTTGATCCAATGAGAACCAATTATTTGAATTAGGCCCCCCCTCCAAAATACCGATATTGCTTCTATAGTTTCATATTTGATTATAACTCGCCCATATTTTGCGTTAGTTTCAAAACCATCCCTTCGTCTTGCTTAAATCCACCACAGAAGTAACTCCTGTATTTTTGAACATATTCAGGTAAACATCTGAATATGTATGGCTGTTTTGAACATATTCAGGGCTGGTAAGGAATATTTGAATCACTTATACATTTTCAGATGCGGGAAAAGTCAAATTTACTGACATAGATGAACACAAACAAGAATTTAGGGGGGGGGGGGGCAGTATTAAAGCAGTACATAACATTTCCCCCGATCACAAAGTATTTGCGGTAAAGGTCTAGATTAGGGGCTATTAAGAAGGAAACATGTTAAAAGAACAATTCTTGCCTCATAATATCCAGAGTAAAAGTAGCTAACAAATTTTGCGTGCAGCCTCGCCATACTTTACCCCAACCCCCCTCTAATTTGTAAACATATAACCGAAATTAGATATTTGCCATGTATTCTCTCAATGCGTCTCTCTTGTTTCAGCCCGTGTACCAGTAAATTGAATCAAATGTGGCGAAACAAGAACCGGAAAAACAAAGGTGACGGGTGGCAAAATGTATTAGAAATTTACAATTTGGGCTATATATCTGCACATTAAGGGGACGGGGATTATAGTATAGCGGGGCTACATGCAAAATATGTTAGCTTCAGTTATTCTGCATATTATAAAGTAAGAATGTTTCTTTCTCAATAGCCCCTAATCTAGATCTTTACCGTCTTTTTACCCCTGCTGGTGATTTTTTTCCCTTAAGGATGATTATAACAGGTAGGTGTCCAGCAGTAATAGAAGCTACTAAGATATAAAAATAAATTATATACGTTTCATTCAAAAGAAAATAAATTTTCAATCTGGTTGTGTTTACGATTGTGGAAAAATAGCTTATTTAGAAGTTCCGTTGTTGGTAGACACTTACTTGGCTCTAACGATCGCGATTTAAATGGTTTTTGTTGTCCCCGCTCGTTATATGCACAAAAAGCATGCGATTATAAAGATCATTTGCATTTGCCATTTCGTTCCTATCATCAAAATCAATATAAAACGACGTGATTATGACTTCCTTTTATGTGAGAAATAATTGAACTTTGTTCCTGGTTGGTTAAAGAAATGTTAGATGGCTTCAAATGACTACCCTTGGCATAAAGATCTTCACTGACTCTCTCGTAAATCTAGGAAGTCGTGAACTTTTTTTTCTTTTGCAATATTTTGCAAATAGTAATAATGGCTTGAATGTGCGTTGAATTAATAAGGAAAGTGTACGGTCGGTTTCACAGAGCCTGTATAAAATATAACCGAAATTCTCAGATGCGAAATTCGCGTTTTTAAAAATTATAGTAAATAATCGTTGTTACCCATACTATGTTTACCCATAGTAACCGAAATTTTCAAAACATGTCTGGGAATAAATATCTAGTGAGAAAAAGTTTTTGGTACTTGTTAAGAATCCAGTAAACACGCGATAAGTGAAGTGTCGTTAATGCTAATGAAATAAAACCAAGTACGAAAAAATATAATAGTTCAGAAACAAATATGGGCTATATATTTGCAAATTAGGGGGGATAGAGGTAAATCATAGCATATATTAAGTACGTAACCTAACCTAACCTATGTACCTTTTTTTGCCCCTTCCCCCCAAAAAACTAAAGTTTAAACTATTTCACGGAGTCAGCAATACCTCACAAGGCAGCGGAAACCTGTTTTCATTAGGATTTCATTAGATTCTAGATGCGATTCTTCGCTTGTTTTCTGGATTCTTAACAAGTACTAAATTTTTTCATTAAAAAGGGACTTAGGAATGATAAGTATTATATAGCTCCGTATATTTGTATATATATATATATATATATATATATATATATATATATATATATATATATATATATATATATATATATATATATATATATATATATATATATATATATATATATATATATATATATATATATATATATATATATATATATATATATATATATATATATATATATATATATATATATATATATATATATATATATATATATATATATATATATATATATATATATATATATATATATATATATATATATATATATATATATATATATATATATATATATATATATATGTATATTATATATATATACATATATATATATATATATATATATATATATATATATATATATATATATATATATATATATATATATATATATATATATATATATATATATATACTTCGGGTAAACAATTATTGCGAAAACGGATTTTCGAAAATTTTCAAGTTGAGCTTCAAACTCCTCAGAAAGGGTGGCAAATTGAAATCAAAAGTGCTGTGTTGAGGTCACCATGGTCTAAAACCTTAAAAAGTAGGTTTCAACACTCCACCCCCACCCCATTTTGAAAAACAAGGAAAATAATTTTTCGGCATAGGTGACGTGTCTTATGAGTGGGTAATGATCGAACTTGAGTATTATAAACTCTATAACGGTAGAGTAAGTTTATACTCGATCTTGTCCGAAAATTTTGCTCAATTTTGAGTTCGAATTATCAAAATCCGGTTAAGAACAATAAGTTCATGCGTGTCAGTGAAATTCGGATCCTGATACAATGGCCCTTACATTTTAGGCTCTTGAAAGACTTCTCGAGTGTGTTCTGGATTGTACGGTACGGGAGTACCCGGAAATTTTTCATCATATTCACCCGTATTAAATAAATATACCCATTTTTAGTTTAAGAAACGCTGCATCTATCTTTTACTGTAGGTTGGATGATTTCTGTCGACTTCTTCGCAAAATGAAAAAAAGGTACTTATGCATTATATGGTACACGAAAGAAGTCAAATTTGGTTAATGCTAATGAAATAAAATGAAATGGGATGAAAATATAATAGTTTAGAAACTAATTTGGGGTCTATATTTGCACATTAAGGGGGGGGGTGGAGGGTAAAGTATAGCATATATTAAATACCTAACCTAGTTATCTTTCCTCCCCCCCCCCCCCCCAAAAAAAAACACAATAATTTAAATATTGTAAACGCAGAGACAAACCACACTTTGCGATCTATTTATCTATTGCAAATACCCGTTTGACTGGATTCCTTTAGTATTTCCCTATACAGCATATAGCGTCGTGTACCAGATAATGCATAAGTACAAAAAGAATAAAACAAAAATACCAAACGAGGGAATTTCTAGACAGTGAAAAAAGAAAGGGAAAATGTTTTTTCAGTAAAATAAGGGAATTTTTTTCACTGGCGGGAAATATCTTCGCTTATTCTTTTTCCTATTTTTTTTCTCATTTTGTCATGTATATCCAGTGTCACCTTCGAAATTTGTTTGCAGACTACATTCAGTTGTGCTTGTCAGACCTAGAGCTATAGAACTGACAGAGTTATTTTCAGTATCTCCCAGTTTTTTTTTCTAGGTTTTTCATTTTATTTTTCATAGCATGAAAATCTATTTCTTCAATAAAATGAGAGAAAAGCTTCTTTTTGTGGTAACACGGAATCATTAATGCATTGATATTTATCATTGTGTATCTTTTTTTTCCAATTATGCCCCTTCTCAGTCTTCGAATCTTCATTGTAAATCACACCAAAGTAAGAGATCCCATTACCTGCTTTTACGAGCTTTTAACTGTTTAAATATTCATTCTGATTTCAGTTTGTGTGAGTCAAACTAACTATTTGAACTATTAATAAGTTTTCAATTTATGACGTCATTAGCAATAGTGGAAAGCACCAATCTTGGCAGAAGTGAATATTTGAAAATTTGATAAAACCAATCCTATTTCGAAGAATATTCAGTTTTGTAACTATAAAATCGAATCTTATAATATACTATTAATAACAACTTGGCTACAGCAAGATATCAAAACTTTATATTATAAACTATGAAGCCACAGTTTTTACTGATCTGTTGATGTATATGTTATTTTCTAGAATCATAATATAGATGATAAATAACTGCAAAATTTCATCGCTGTAGGTAAGTCATCTGTATCTTCATGTTTCAATTATTCGTTGAATGATAATCATAGAATGTCGTAAACAAGATATTAAATAAACGAAAGAACTGATGGTAGTTTATGATATAAAAATATTAGAAAAAATTATTTAGTATTTGGACAGTGTGAAGTTAGAAAACAATTCTTACCTCATAATATGCAGAATAATTGTACTTAGCACATTTTGCATGCCGATCTGCTATACTTTACCCCCACCCCTCTAATGTGCAAATGTATAGCTCAAATTTGTTTCTAAAGTATCATATTTTCATCATATTTTGTGATATTTCATAAGGATTAGTCAGAAAAACAGGTTCTACTTAGATGAAGAACTTAACATGGGCGCTATAACCGATAAGAACCGTTTCTGAAACGCCTTTTCAGAAGATTTTGCGGTCAAGTCCACTTTTTTGCATAGCTTAATTGTTATTAATATTATTACCTTCAAGTTTAAATAACATATAATAATAAATTTAACCCCTTAAATGCTCGCAATACATAAAAGGGCTTAACACAGTGCTCCTTTCTGAACTAATGGTAGGCTAATACAAATTGCATAAAATTGCGTGTTCCCTATTTTCTTAACACAATAATAGGAAATAATTGGGCATCAGAAAATATAATTAAATAATTTGCTTCTAACCTGCTAATACAATAATGTAAACACTGAAGTTTAAAAACCATAGTAAAAATTTACAAAAAACAATGAATCTTCCCCTTGATTTTTTTTACTTTTTTTATGACATTTATTAAATTGTCCTCTGAACAGTTGGGCTAAAAGAGCTATTTCAGTTCTACAATTAACTTGTATTCTCATTCTCTCAGGCCTATTCTGGCCAAAAAGACCTAGGTTGTTTTTGTATGTCTCCTATTATCCCCTGCAAGCTCATACGCTTGGAGGGAGAAGACTTAGGGCTCTTTCCCCCTCTACCCCACTGAAATGTTAATATTTTTACGATCCTTTGGATAATTTCTTGTTTTTCTAAATAATCTGCCTGTTTTTTGTCGTTTTTTTTTCCTACCACCTCAATAGATTTCTGCGCATGTGCCTGACCTGATCTAGTCAGGGGTGTAATTTGCTATGGGGCAGGCGAAAACTGCCACCTCCAGACCCAAGTTTGCCTCCCAGACCTCAATTTTCTCTCCCACCCCCCAGCCGAAATCTAGTTTCTGCAAAAAAAAATCTTGTCAAAACTAAGATAGGCCTGTATAATTCAAGTATCCAGAGAAACAGGCCAGTTTTCTTTAGTATATCTTTGCCTTTATGGTAATATATAGATGATTTTTCAGCTTTCACTGTCATTTTCACTTGATATGGGAAAATTGGCCCCAACTATGTCCCCCCCAGAACTTTGACGAAATTACGCCACTGGATGTAGTGCTATCTGATATTAATTATCAATACAAATAATGAAGCAATGATGCCGGAATAACACCTATCTCAACCTTTTCTATAGCAAGTGTTAAGTTTAAACTGGATTTTCTCTATGCTCCTCTTGTTGTCCTCAACACATATTTGCCAGGGGTAATTCTGTTGCACTAAATCAAATACATTGCATCGGAAATGCTACCTTCATAATACCCTGCTCTTTTAGTGTGGGTCTTCTCCTCAATAATTTTTTCGTTCTTCGTTATTTGTCGTACATCTCCAACACCTGACATACATCTAGAAGTGTCACGTACTCCACGACACGTAGCTTCCTATGCACCACACCCCTACCATTTGTGGCACACGCAACCTGGTTCAAACGTTTGGCAACTGGGCAAAACCTCGGTTGGGCTTCGGCCCTCCCACAAAATGCTCCCATATGATTTCTGTTAGTTTTTTCATAATTTTTATACGAAACGCACGTCGTTTTGTTTTTGACGAACACCTCACCCCTCTAGTGGATCACCACTCCTCCCCTGTAAAAACTGTATACGTGACCATTAGGTACCACCTGACTATCTTTTTCGGTACTTATCTGTTAGCCAATACACACTCGAGAATTTGGATCTACAGATAAGGGCTTGAAACAACTGAAACACTTGGGTGGTAGATAGGATTTACATAATTTGGGCTGTATATTTGCGCAATGCAGGGGTTGGGGGTTAAGTATAGCGGGGCTGCATGCAAAATGTAACCTAACCTAACCAAAATATCAACTAATTATTTATTAAAAAATAGCTGCAATGTAGTTTTCCACTGAGCCGAAGCTAATTGCCTCTGTATACAAACAGCAATAAACCGGTTTTTGTCTGATTTTATATATCCAAATTCTGGAGTCTCTACTGGCTAACAGACAAGTACCTCTTTTTTTTCTAAAGGTTCATTATCAACGTTTTAAACTTCGGTGAATTTATTTCTTGGGAATTCAGCTTATCACGATGCATTGTAGAATAGAAGCATTATTTTTAAACCACATGTCAGTGTGATTTTAATGTTAAAAACCGTCAATGGGCTGCAGTACCTTGCAACAAATTACAGTAGTCAAGGGCTCGAAAGCAGTTGCAGTGACTAATGGTTAGTCTAACAAAATAGGAATAATCTCCTAATCTTCTATTGTACTGATTTACTATTCATTCCCATGTTACCCATCTTGTTCCTTTTGCTTAAGAAAATTTCAACATTCTAGTCGAGTGTAAACCTATCAGGTGACATTAGTGCATTCAGTTGTAAGCACTGTTTGTGACAAGATAAATATACTCACAGTGGACACAAAGAATCTGATGCGCCCAGGAATTTGTATCTCCTACAGTGAAATCGGCTACCATAGGCTACTAATAGTATACCGTTATACTTCAAACCAGGATTAGTAACCCCATTTTGTTAAGCTTGGATTTCAGCCGTCAAATTGTTAAATTGAAGCAGACAGCCTTGAAACCAGCAGTAGTAGCATCCTTCGCGTAGATGTGCACTGCCAGTGTTTTATGGGGCACTCCATTTAAAAAATTGCTTTTTAGGCTGTGTGTCTCGATTTTTGTGCATTTGGGATTTTTTTTCAACAGAACTTCGTAGGGGATACTCTGAAGACCCTAAAGGAAGAATTCATTATGTTTGCTGTATATGCTAATTTAGACTCAAGAATAAAATCTCAAGATGCACTTTAATAAGTATCATTATCCTATAAATTTAGGGAAGTGCTTACTTTTAGTTCTTTTTGCTAACTTACACCAAATTCCAACTTTCTGTCGTGATACATCTCTTTGTTTTCCACTCAAAGCAGTCGCGTAATTTCGTCAAAATCATGGGAGGGAGCAAAGTTGGAGCCAACTTCCCCATGTCAAGTGAAAATGACGGTGAAAACTAAAAAATGAGTCATATATTACCATAAAGGCAAAGATATACAAAAGAAAACTGACTTGTTTCTTTGGATACTTGAATTATGCAGGCATATCTTAATTTTGACAAGTTTTTTTTTGCAGAAACTAGATTTCAGATGGGGGGAACTGAGGTCTGGAAGAGGGCATACTTAGGTCTGGAGGGGGCTGTTGCCCCCTCCCCTGCCCCATAGCAAATTACGCCCCTAACTTAAAGGAGATTCATAACTTTCTGCTATTTTGATAATAAACAATATAAATTTTTAATATGGTCATGCAGCTGATGCGTTACATACTTCTCTGAGGAAATATCGATAGCTTAACATTCACTTGAAACTTTTTCCAGGAAAAATATGGTAAACTGTCAAGAGAGGAACTCAAATTCCTCTGTGGGAAAAACAACCAACGCCTTCTAGCTTTACCCAGAAATATGATGAGAAATTGAAATTTGGGAGGGGGGAATTGGGTTTCATGACTTACACTCGTTTCACGAGTCTTTATTTTAATTTGCCAAGTAGTTATAGAGCTTTTAGGTTTTTTTTTTTTTCAGAACATTTTTTCCAGAAGAAAATTTAAAATTGGCAATAGGCAATTTAAAATTGCCATTTTTTATGCTCTTTCATAATTCAATAATTGCTTCCAGGGAAAATTACATCTTGACCCCTTAAAGAGCTAAAAGGACTCAAAACAGCCCGTAGTAACCAAAAGTTAAAAACATGTTTTTAAAATAAAAATGACTAGTGAGAAAGAATTGTCATTTGTAGCTGATTCAGGAATGATAATTATTATTTTCCTTGGTCTTAACAGTAAAATGTTATTTTGAAAACCAATTTGCAGAAATTTCAAAAAGAGCTAGAAACCCCTAAAAAATGACGTTTTACTGTGACATCATTTTCACTTTTGTTTTAGAAACATATTTTTAACATTTGGTTACTATAAGCAGTTTTGGGCCCTTTTAGCCCTTTAAGGGCTCAAAATGTAATTTTCCCTAGAAGCGATGATTGAATTATCCAAGAGTATAAGAAAAGGTATCGAGTGACGTATCTACTGTTCAAAACCAGATTAGACCATAAAAGGAACAATTTGCGGCCTCGGATAGCCTTTGTCCGTGAGGACAAAGGCTCGAGTCCTGATTTGGCTGGTTATTTGGTTTGGAACGGGAGTCAGCGGTATGACTTTGTAAGCTCAGCCAGAGTCGACCCAGGTCTAAATGAGTGCCTTGAGAAGTGGGGGGGGGACACGGGAAGCTTCGGATGATTTGCCCCCAACCGCACATTGCACTCTCGGCCGAAAGTAGAAAACTAGAAGATCGGTGCCTGCGCTACGCAGACCATTGGTCAGCATTTGAAAAAGTTTTAGATTCTCAGAGACTTAGCCTTTCGATCCAGCAAGGCCAATAACCTGCATATGTAGTATTTTTAGCTTGAAAACCGTAAAAAAGTGTAGATAAAGTGTTTTGATTTTGGATGACAGATGACCATTCCTGGTTTGCTATAAAAACGAAATACAATATACGTTCTCTACATAAGTTTAAATAGGTCTTACCCTTCGGGCGGGGGGCCAAACCCTTTCTCCTAGAGAAACGGGTCAAAATAGGATCTTTTATTTTTGAGGGGTTCTTCAAACCAATCAGGGGGGGGGGTGCAAGTTTGTATACATTAGAAATTTCAAGAAAATTGTCTCCCCATCATACCTCGAGGTAAAGCAACGCATCAAATTTATGTATGTCTGCTTACGCATTTCTGCTTTGAAAAAAAAAATCTGTAAAAACAGACTAGAAGTAATTTAATTCAAAATTACATCTAAATAGGTATTATAATCACAAAAACTCAGACTTTCATTGCACTGAAATGGAACATGTAACAGTGCTTTATGGTTTCCCAATTTCAAATGCTGAAAGGAAGTTTTTATAACATAGCTGGATAATGGGCTAAATTCATAAGAGTTAGAACAGGAAAAATAATTATTTTTAGTCATTTTTAATTCGTTTTTTAACTTGCGTTTTGCGGCTAACAGGGAAAACTAGTAGATTTCGATTTATCGAGTGATGTTTTTATTCTCCAATAAAAATATTTCTATAACCTATAACTATAATATTTCTATAAAGGTAACTAATGATGAAGCTAAAACAATTCGGGGAAGGGAAAAATACCTGGAAACCCATCTCCTGTAAACGGTTGCGTCAAATATCGGAAATGTAGGTTGTATCGAACTTTTGTTTTCAAAATCTAAGGAGGAGAGCAATTTTGTTGCTTTTTTTGGATATTTCAATGAAAATAAAAAAGGCCTTTTTAGTCAAAATGAAAAAAAAATATTTCCAAATCCATGGGGGGCTCAAATACCCATCTGTTCCACGTAAATGAGGCCACTGTTTGTGAAAGGGTTTGAGCAATTATGCCAGTGGTAGTGTAAACTAAAAAAGAATGTTTTAAATAAATCTAACGAAGTTTTTAAATTCAGCACAAAAATTTATATTTTTTTAACAGTGAAATTTTTTTTTAGGAAAAAATCAAAATAATGAATTTGGTAAAAAAGCAGTCACTACACAAAATCATGAAGGATAGAAAAATTGCAATAGCAGTTGTGGATTTAGCTTTTAAGTTTGCATCAGGAAGGCTGTCCCAAGCTCGAAAAACGGTTACCTAATTTAAAAATATTTTCATACCTACACAAACAAGGGAAGATTCCTTGAAAAAAAGTGGGCTAAAATTTCTTTTTGTGATTTTGACTCCCCCCCACCCCTCTTCCTCATGAAAAATAATCTCTTCCCACCCAAAGGGCAAGAATATATAATATATATATATATATATATATATATATATATATATATATATATATATATATATATATATATATATATATATATATATATATATATATATATATATATATATATATATATATATATATATATATATATATATATATATATGTATGTGTGTGTGTGTGTGTGTGTGTGTTTGTTTGTGTATGGGTATGTGTGTGTGTGTGTTTGTTTGCGTATGGGTATGTGTGTGTGTAAATTTAAACAGGCTTATACATACACTCGGTCGCATATCCTGCTATTTAATGTGTTGACTTTCCATTAATGGCTTATGCTTATGATTTTTCTTTCTTTTTTTCAGAAATTTTCAAAAAGTTTGATGGAGCCTACATTGGCTGTAGCCTTGGCGGTTTTATCGTTGATTGGAGGAAGGCTGTTGATAATGGGAACAAAACCCCCAGAATTTTCTCCATCTGACAATCCTGCTTCGGACAGTGAATCAATAATAACAAGAGCTTGCACGTTTTTATACCTTCCGGTTTTTAACTTTTGGCTACTGTTAAACCCCAGCCTATTGAGTTTCGATTGGTCTATGGAAAGTATACCAACTGTGAATTCAATATATGACACACGAAACTATTTAACTTTAGCGTTTTACTGTTCTTTAGCATATTTTATGAAAATATTATTTGAAAAGCTTGGAGAAAGGCGGAAATCCCCCTTTCGGATAACTTATGACTTAGAAAAACTGAATATAAGTGTCAACTATTTTTATGATGGTGTTGACATAGCTGTGATATGCTTATTAATTGTAATTGTCCCTTTTATACCTGCAAGCAATTTATTTTTTTATGTGGGATTTGTTGTGGCAGAAAGAATTTTATATATACCCAGCATGGGATTTTGCCTCATGATTGGCTATGGTTGTGATTTGCTGCGGAAGTGGAGTCGTTCTGAAACTAAAAAAAAATTTCTTCTCTCAGCAATAATTATTCTCATTTCTGTGTTTTTTGCTAGAACTGTGACTCGGAATATTGACTGGAGCAATGAAGAAAAATTATACCGCGCTGGGATTGCGGTTAATCCTCCAAAAGGTATTTTTTCCTCTGTCTTTGAATCAAAATATCGTTCTTTCTTCCTTTTATTCCATAAACGGCTAAACTATTCAAGCTCGACTCCTATGTTTATATCTAGCTAGTACTTTATAACTTCATGGTATGTTTTGTTGGACAAACATTGGGAAGGAAACATAAGGTAGGCTTAACTATCCCCTCTACGAGATTAGTAACGATTCGTTAGTTTTGAAGGATCTAAGTCGCTATAGGTGATATGTTTTGAAAACATCGGGAGGATAGAAATTTTAGGCCGATAAGTAAAAATTTTATTCTTTCAGCTTGCAATTCTATTAATTTTGGTTTAAAGGAATATCGTAAAATTCAGTTAGTTTTGTAAGTAGGTAAATACACAGGAATTTATTTTGGAGGGCTTGATATTCTGGGGAATAGGGACAAACTTGAAAACGACCCAACAAAATTGGTTGAATTTAAAGGAAAAAATTATAGAAAAATTCTTAGGATTATGAGAATTGAGAGGAGATCCAGAGATACCTCCCCCCCCCCTAGCCTGCTTACCTGGTCATGAGCTCCTTAAAATTGTAAGTTTTTATTGCTCTTTTTCACGCTTTCTGAAAAATGAATTTCCTTAAGATAGTTAAAACATTTTTATTCAGTGCAGCTCCTGAATTTTCATCTAATTCTTTCATTGCCCAAAAATTTAAGCAGTTCCTGAAGTGCTTTAGAAATATCCGGTGCTCTGTTAGTGAACCAAATGTTTTGTTTTGGTCTGTTGTTCAAAGTTTTTAATGAAAACTCAAACTTCTTGGTAATTGATCTTGCAGTTTGGCTGCGGTTGTCCGAAAGGTATTATGTTCCATATTTGTCGATTTGAGATTAATAACCAATTTCAGTAAGTTCAAAGTGCCCAATCGATTTGTCTGGTCTTTTTTCCATTTTCTTGTTTAGTTCTCAAAATATGTAAAAGTTTTATTTCTTCCGAATCATATTTACTTCTCTAAAATTCGAGCCTTTAGGTTAAATTTTGTTTTACCTAATTTAGAATTTCAAGAAAAATTTTCTTCAGGCAGGGTTAATACTGTAGTGGTTAAATCATAACGGAAGTTAAATGTTTTAATTTGAGTGACTTAACTTTGATAGAATAAATTTAGAATTTACTTTTCTAGACTTCGTATACTTTGATACATATACTACCACAAGCTTTTGTGGGTTTTGGTTCTAAATCCTTTTCTCTTGTTAAGATCATGATTAGATCATTGATCATGGTTTAATCAATTAGATCATGACGAAAGGCATAAAAAAAAGACTGGACCGTATACCCTTTTTTGAAGATTGGATAAAAATACTTTGTACCTCCCTTCAGACACAAAATTATGTGCCCCTTAAGTCCCATTCTTCCCCCGGATATAACTTTTCCTGAAAGTTTCAACTCAATCCTCCAGCTTTGAGACAGAACAGTATACTCTCCAATCTGAGTATACAATCTGTCACCTTCTAATAAAACGGATTGACTGTATGCAATCCATATATAATGAGAAATGCTTGCTTGCCTTCAGGCTTCAGGCTAAAAAAAGCAATATTAACCCCCTTATGATGATAAAAAAAACAGCTGAATCTGATTATAAAAATAACCTGTAAAAATACTGGCATCAGCTGCCCATTGTATAACCTCACGTGATTGGCGATGTGTCATGGATACTTAACAATTATACGAAGTAAGATTTGCCAAAACGGAAACACGATATTGAACAATATAAAATGTATCCAGACAGATATGGAGTTTCAGTTTCGTTTTTCCTTAGTTGGGCTAAAGCATATAAAATAAGTCTAAGATAATAGACTATTATCTATTTTTGTTTTTCATATCAATTTTAGTTTTCAAAACTACTTGGTGATTTAAATTTGGAATATTTACCATGAATATTTTAGAATATTTACGATGAAATAATTTCTATAAAAACTTCATCCTCAAGTTTTGCATTCACCTACAAATTTCAATCAAACTCCAATATGGAATCTAAAACAAGCAATATTATCTTCCAGTCTCATGTTTATTAGAATTCAAAGAGGCATTTTCGAAGCAAAAACATGAAACACGTTTCCATAAGCAAGTAAATCTCGGCGAAATGATGGTTTTTATTTATCTCTCTGAATTACTGGGATTGATGGGTGTTTTGATGGGATTTTATTATTGGCACTGCTACCGAAAGCGAAGAGGACAGTAAAATAGGCTTTTGTTTCAAGTGCCTTCTTCTATGAATAGGTATTATTGGTACTTTTTGGTACTACCATTATTGGTACTGCTACCGAAAGCAGAGGACCGTAAAATAGGCTTTTGTTTCAAGTTCCTTCTTCCATGAATAGGTGTTGTCTTGATAGTATGAAACTTCTCTCAATAGCTTCTCTAAAATATAATTCTAATAAATAAATTAAATGATTGATAATGCAAGTAAGAAGGGCCCGAAAATTTCCCTGTCCCTACCTTCCACCCAGATCTCTAAATTTTGTTCTTAATTTGTTTCTTTTTTGTTTTTAATCGGGCTGAAGTAAATGCAGTGCACATTTCATCCCAGGGTACTCTCACAGGGGATAATGCTACAGGGCCTACTGTAGAAGTCATATGCCAAGTTTCATGTATTATTTCTTTTTCTCTATTTTGCAATGAAAAGAAGGTGATCTGTCTTATTCTAAAATATAAAAGAAAAAAGACATAAATTCTGTAGGTTTGAGCGTGGAAATTGTTTTTAGTGAAGAGATTTGTGACCTTTAATGATCATAATTATAAATATAGAAATTTAAGGGCAACAAAGTGTTTTAGAAGCTAAAATCGCTGGGCATTGAATAATTGTAGTTAATTTTTTGGTAAATTTTTATTTATTCATATCATTGACTTATGAATAAAGTAAACATACCACTCGATGTTTTTTTTTATGCTCTTTCTAAATATAATAATCATTTTTGGCGGAAATGAATTTTACCCCTACCCCTATATAAATCAATTCAGGACATATATTTGCACATTAGGGGGGTGGGGGTAAATTTTATTTTTTATGTAAATGAGAGGTAACTTAAACCCCCCCCCCCTAATGTGATAATATAAACCCTGTATTGGTATATATAGGGGTGGGGGGTAAAATACATTTCCAACAAAATTGAATATTATGTTTGTAAAGAGCATAAAAAAAGGTATCAAATGGTATTTTTAATTTATTCATTAGTTAATAATATGAACAACAAAAAATTTACCAATTGTTTTTGGCTTCTATGTGACTCAAATATAAATCAATCAAATGCTTTCTTTACAAGGGCCCTGTTTTTTTTTTTTTTTTTTTTTTTTTTTTTTTTATCTTGAAAATAGATAGTACAAAGGTAAATAAGCACTCAAAAAAACATGCTTCTACTCCCTCCGTATTTCAATCCTGCAACGGCTAGTCATACTGCATGGAGCAAGATTCCCGAATTAGCTTGAATTTGTCACTCGTTTAGCTTTTTCTTTGACATTTTTTTCCTTTTTTCCTTTTTTGTGTAGAATTGAATATTTAATATATTTAACTTTTTTTCTTTTCATTTTTTTGGTTAGAAAAGTTATTATATTTATGATTTTTTTTTCTTTTCGATTTAGTGCTTCAGTAACTCGTAATATTCCCCTCCCCCTTCTATAGGCCTATGAGCCTTTTGGGGATTAGTACTGTGCATTCATATGTCTGTTTAATTAATTTTGAATAAATTTTATCACATCCAATAAATAGCAAAGTTTTGACAAATAAATTGTAACAAATTGAAACCAAAATAAATAATACATTTTGAAATTTGAAAACAACATGATGTTAACTTTTTTGTATAGTGGCTCATAATTAATTGCACGCGTAAATTACATTATAAATAATGAATATATAAACTATATAAATAAATAAAATATATAAATAAATAATAAACAAACTTTTGGCTTCTTCGACATCTTTTTCCTTTTTCATTTTTTGTGTAGAATTGAATATTTAATCTATTTAGCTTTTTCTTCTTTTAATTTTTTTGGTTAGAACAGTTATTATATTTATATATTTTTTTCTTTTTGATTTAGTGCTTCAGTAACTCGTAATATTTCCCTCCCGATCTATAGGCCAAGGAGCCTTTTGGGGATTAGTACTGTGCATTCATATGTATGCTTAATTAATTTTGAATAAATTCAATCGCATCTAATAAGTAGAAAAGTTTAACAAAAAAATTGTAACAAATTGAAACCAAAATAAATAATACATTTCGAAATTTGAAAACAACATGATGTTAACTTTTTTGTATAGTGACTCATAATTAGTTGGACTTAGGATCCTTTGTGCGAGACGACGAGGGTTCGAATCCTAGTGCACCCAAATATTTGGTTTGAGACGGAGGTCAGTGGTGTGACTC